>NC_090935.1:1474623590-1474934461 GCF_040938575.1 Ambystoma mexicanum | reverse complement strand
GCAACTCACTCTCTGCATGCGGAAGTAACCGCAACTAAAAACACAGTTTTAAAGGACAACAGTTGCAACGGACAAGAATGTAAAGGCTCAAACAGAGCTCCCATTAGGAACTTTAAAACCAAATTCAAATCCCATCCGGCACCTGGAAAGGCGACGGTGGAAACACATTAGTTAGCCCTTTCAGAAACTGAGAAATCAAAGGAATCTTAAAATAAGAACATTCCTCAGACGAGCGCTTAAATATGAACAGCGTCACCATGTAACCCTTAATGGTACCCACTTGCAGCCCCTTGTGGGCTAAACAAAGCAAAAAAGACAAAACCAAAGGAATGGAACATTGGAAAGGATCCACATTCTGTACCCTGCACCAGTCACAGAACTTTCTCCAACGGCAACGGTACACGGATTTCGTTGCGGGCCTTCTCGCCGAAAGCAACTCCTCCATCACGTCTTCGGGGAGGTCCCAATCCTTATACCTCAACCTTTCAGATACCAAGCATGAAGGCTGAGAGACTTGTCCTCTCAATGGAGAACCCGACCCCCCTCCCGTGAGAGCAGATCGTTTCGTAGGGAAGACGGCGTGGAGGGCAGATGGGCATGTCTAGAAGATCTGGGTACCACGCTCTCCTGGCCCATGCCAGAGTAATGAGGATCATTTGGGAACCGAACCTCCCTAACCCCCGCAACACTTGCGGAATGACGGGGACTGGAGGAAACACGTACAACAGTGGGAAGGACCACTCCACTATGAACGCGTCCCCTAAGGCTCCTCTCGGCGGAAATTCCCGCTAGCAGAATCTCTCGCACTTCCGGTTGACACTGGTGGCGAAGAAATCCACTTGTGGGATTCCCCAAAGGGTGAAGATCTCCAAAAGAACTTCCTGAGCCAACTCCCACTCGTGAGAGACCGTGCTCAGCCTGCTCAGAGTGTCTGCCTCTGCGTTTTCGTCTCCGGCCAGATGAACTGCCGAGATCGAAATTTCCTGCTGGATGGCCCAGAACCAGAGCTGCATCGCCTCCCTACACAACGGGAGTGACCATGCCCCCCCTTTTTTGTTGAAGTAGTGCATGGCCACTGTATTGTCTGTCATAATCAGGACATTCTTCCCCTGCACAGATGGCAGAAAAGCCTTCAGTGCTAGCCTGACGGCCCTCAGCTCTAACAGATTGATGTGGAGTCTGGACTCCGACGGAGACCAACGTCCGCTGGCTGTCAACTCGTTGGCATGAGCGCCCCAACCTGTGAGGTACAGGTCTGTCACGATCGTCACCTCCGGCCATGGTTGCCAAAATGGAGCTCCCTTCATCAGATGGCCTTCGACGGCCCACCACAGAAGTACCTGGGCGACCGAGGGTAGAATCTGAACGAGATCCAACATCCTGCCGGAGAACTGTGACCACTGCATCTTGAGAGCCCACTGCAGAGATCTCATCTGCAGCCTGGCCTCTGGCACCAGGAAAATGGAGGATGCCATCAGGCAGAGCAACCTCAAGGACTCAAACGCCAGAGACTCTGGGCACGTTGAAACTTGGCCACCATCTGCACAATGTGATGAGCTCTCACCTGGGGAGGCGAACACTGCCCCAGGGATGTGTCGAGCACTGCTCCGATGTGCTGGAGCCACTGGGTAGGTGTCAAATGTGACTTCTTTAAATTGAGGGAGAAGCCCAGCTTGTGAAGGGAGTGGCAGACAGATGATCCAAGGCTTGCTCGGAAGAGCACGCCATATTCAACCAATCGTACAGGTAGGGGTAGACGTGAATCCCCCATTTCCTGAAATACGCTGCCACCACCACCATCAGCTTGGTGAAGACCCTCGGGCGGAGGTCAATCCAAACGGCAGGACCCGAAACTGAAAATGCGAGTCGCCAACCGCGAACCTCAGGTACTTCCTGTGCTTGGGATGAA
The DNA here is from genome assembly GCF_040938575.1 of Ambystoma mexicanum. NCBI lineage: Eukaryota > Metazoa > Chordata > Amphibia > Caudata > Ambystomatidae > Ambystoma > Ambystoma mexicanum. Next base: position 1,474,932,552 of record NC_090935.1, on the reverse strand, counting down.
TCGGCACATGAAAGTAAGCATCCTTGAAGTCGAGAAACACCAACCAATCCCCAAGTCGAAGGGCCTGGAGGACTTGAGAAAGAGTTACCATCTTGAATGTGTCCTACCTGAGGAGCTTGTGCAGCCAACGCAAGTCCATGATGGGTCTCGATCCCTTGTCTTTTTTTGGGATCAAAAAATAAGGAGAATACCATCCGTTGTTCCTCTCCGCTACAGGCACCAGTTGTATGGCGCCTTTCTCCAGCAGGGATAGGATTTCAGCGGATCCGGACGCTTCAAAAAGAGATTCCCTGGTGGATTGTCGTGAGGCCTCTATCAGAAGGGAAGACAGTAGCCATGGGCTATGATCTCCAGAACTCACACATTTGAAGTAATGGCAGGTCTGTCCCCAACCGGTGAACCATGGGACATGGCCTCATGACTGAGCGGACGCGGCTGCGGCAGTGCCTGAGGGCAAAGAGGCAACTGCCCGAGCGACTTTGGCACCCCGAGTACCTTGCTTCCCACCCCGGGTACTCCTACGGTTGCCCCTTTGACTGGCAGCTCCTCTCGATTTACCAAAGGTAAAGTAGTACCGAAAGGAACCTCCCCTCCATTGCTGTTCCCTAGGACAAAAAGGCGACTGCAGAGCTCAAAGACTTTACTGCAGCTTTGGAGGTCTGCAACCTCTCAAGGCTCTCGTCAGTCTTGCTGCCAAACAGATGAATCCCATCAATGGGCATGTTCAGAAGCCAGGATTGCACATCAGGAGCAAACCCCGACTTCCGCAACCACGCAAACCTGCGTATCACGGTGCTCGCAGCCATGGAACGGCTGACACAGTCTGCCGTCTCCAAACCCGACTGAACAGATTCACACATGGCATCCTTGCCGTCTTGCACGAGGAAAACCATCCCAATCTTCCCCTTCGGGAATATGCTCAGTCGCCAAAGATGCACAGTTCCACAGAGTGTGAGTGAATCTCGCCAAGGCACAAGTGGAGTTGGCCGCCTTCAACGCCATAGCCCCAGCCGAAAATACCTTCTTCGCCCAACCATCAAAGCGCTTGTTGTCCCTATCAGGAGGGATGGTATGGTACGCAGCCTGCTTCGAGGGGGCTGTAGCCGGCTGCACCACCAAACTCTCCGGAGTAGGGTGTGTCGATAAGTAGCAAGGGCCACTACTTGATGGGTGGTATTTTTTCGGAAGCGGCTTATTAACTACCGGGAGACGCTCTGGAGCAGTCCAAGCCACCGCCACTCTCCTTTGCAAAGCCATGTGAAATGGCAACACCGGGTCAGTGGGCGGACCTTGATCCAAGATGTCTGTCAAATCATCCTGATTAAACTCAACAGGTGGAGCAGACCACCCCAAGTATTCTGTTACCCTCGACATGAGACGCCAATAAGAGGAATCTGCATGCGCCCCAGGCTTAGGTCGGCCAAACTCCACCTCCGGAGAGGTGTCAAGGCCACTAGCGTCATGCAATGACTGACGTAGTTCCTCCATCTGACTATGCCCCGACACAAGGTCATCAGGGACATCAGGAGGCACAGGCAAGCCCATCTCCACATCAGACAGTTCCTCAACCTCTGAAATATCCTGTAAAGGATGGAAAAACTCCAATCTAGGAGGAGGAACAGCATAGGGCTAAAAAACAGGCTTCACAGACATACTGAGAGCCTTCCTCGGAGGTTCCACAGCTCTCAGGGGCACCTCCGGCAAATCCTCCACAAACGGCGTCGAGGGTGCCGAGGGACTTGGTGTCGACGTCGACCGAGGTGCTGACGGCGTCGACAACTTCTTCGAGGGCGGAGCCCCGAAAGTGTCCCTCGACGGACACGGAGCCGATGGCGTCAACGCCTTCTTCGAAGGCTTCACAGGTACCGACGGTCTCGATGGAGTCGACGACCGGGACCTGGATCTGGCAAGGCTATGGCGATTTTCCTTGTCCGAACGGGTCCTCGACGGCTACCGATGATCGCGCCTACCGCTCAAGCCCAAAGGGGTGGAAGTGGCGGACTTAGCCCATTCCTTTCCGGCTTCTTTCGAAGGTGCGGACAGAACTGTGCCTTGCAACTCGAAAAATCACTAACATCTGCCGGCGGAATGAATCCAATTCGGCCGGCGACGAAGACTTGGTGGAACAAGTCAATCGTCTGGCGGAGTCCTCCTCCTTCGAGGACGGGGAAGGCGACCGGTGACGGCGCTTCCTAGAATGCCTTGACGAGGCAGATGAATGGCGGGAACCACTCCGAGACCCCCTGGATTTTCGCCGATGCAGATAGACGCCGCCCTGAGTCAGCGGTCGAAAGCCCAGCGGACTTCAATTTATGGGGCTTAGACACCCTACCTACCTTCAATTTCTTCTTACGTGGAACAAGTCAATCGTCTGGCGGAGTCCTCCTCCTCCGAGGACGGGGAAGGCGACCGGTGACGGCGCTTCCTAGAATGCCTTGACGAGGCAGATGAATGGCGGGAACCACTCCGAGACCCCCTGGATTTTCGCCGATGCAGATAGACGCCGCCCTGAGTCAGCGGTCGAAAGCCCAGCGGACTTCAATTTATGGGGCTTAGACACCCTACCTACCTTCAATTTCTTCTTACGTTCCCGTTAGGCCTTAGACGTCAGGGACTGTCAATCCTCGCAGTCATAGGTGGCGTGACTTTGGTCGAGGCACCAGAGGCAGATGCCATGCGGGTCCGTGATGGACATCTTCGAACCGCAGTCCTGACATTTTTTAAAGCCTGACTTCGGGCTAGTAGAAGAAGACAAAGTCATTGCTTTCGAATAGAAGAATCGAGCGCGCCGAGATTCCGAGGCAATCACGTTTGCGGAAAAAACATAACTGAGGCTACAGGTGTCAGGATTAGTCAGGCAAGTACAAAGGCAGCGAATATGGCAAGGGAAATGTGCACACAGGAACAACGACTCATGTATGCTAGAACCCAGGAGTGCAAATAGAGTGTGACATCAAAACCAATATATGAAAAGGGATGTGGGGTAAGCACCTGACCGCGAGGAAAGTCGGCAAGCGCCTTACCCCCAATTGCTGTTACAGGTACTGACAGCGCTAAACCCACGTGGAGGGCAAGCAATGACAGGATCTGTGAACTAACACTCTTGATGGTATTAAATAAGGGAACTAAAGAACTGTACTCACGAGGACGAGATAAACCTCTTGAATGTCAGCTAGCCCACGAATCCTGTTGATGAAACTGGGACCCCGAAAGGCTAGAACAGCAATGGGAGGAAAACTAAATACCTAAGTTGGAATAGTGATTACAAATTAGTGAGGAAAACATAAGCATTCACACAGGAGCTAGCTACAACCGCACACCACACCTAATAATCAAATGGGAAATAAATGCAGAAGTGCAATGGAAAACATGGAATGGATCCCAATAGAAAGTAAGGATCAGGAGCAGGGAAAAACGAAATAACCAATGCAAACTTCTCCCTACCCCTCCAAGGAAAAGACAGGAAGCTAATCTAAGAGGAAGGCTAAGGCATACGGGTTTACAGCACCAAAGGACAGAGTCAAAGAAATATAGAACACAGACAATCTGGGCTGCATCTAAAAGGGGAAAGCACTGAGAAATGCTGCCTGCAAACAGAGGAAGACAAAAAGGGAATCAAGGGAGCAGAAATCAATTAGCGCATGAATCCGAGATTCAGGGCGGAGGAACAAGAAAACAGGAACTAGGAACTAGGTACAAAGGCAAGGAACAAGGAACAAGGGACTAGTCACAACAGGAACACTGCAAACGATGACCAGCGCTGGACTGAAGTAAGACTGAGGCTTTTAAAGCTGCTTAACGAGCACACGCCTCAGGTGTGCTGATTGCTGCACCTGCAGCCACAGCTGTTGCCTATCCACCACCCAACCTTGTCCTGCAAGGGTGGAGGTGGAGCAGTGGGCCAGGCATTCTGGGAAGCATAGTCATTTGGTTAAAGAAGCATGCTGGCTGCCAAAAACCTGGAATGGATCCGGAAGGGAAGTAGCTTGGAAAATAGGGATTTAGCGCTCCCAATTCATCACAGCACTGTAGCATAAGGTTCGGAGGAAAGGTCCAGTAGGGAATAAACCCCAAATCATGCCCCCAAGTGGTGGGAACGGGAGCGAAGGGAGCGAGTCGTGACAGTATACCCCCTCCTAAGGCCGTCTTCGGGTGCCCGCCACCCGCACGAGACATCTTCTTTCCATGATGGGAGTGCTTTTTCTTTGGAGGTGGCACTGATGGAAATGGTGGCCTGTGGGCAAAGGCAGATGGACTTCCATGATAGGAGTGCTTTGTCTTTGGAGGTGGTACTGATGGAAACGGTGGCTTCTGGTGAGGAAGAGACTCATGGTTCGAAGAAAGGCATGAAGGACTTGCAGGACCTGAAGCAGAGTTGGAAGGTCCAGGAAGCTCAGTCACTGGGAGTGGACCCTTATAAGTCTTTGAGGAGGGAGGCAGGCTGGTGCAACATGCCTTAGACAATGGTAGAAGCCCTGTTAGCCTTTCTGCCGAGAGTGGACATGCGGGAGGTGAGGAAATTGCTGGCTTCAGGAAAGGTTTATGTTCAGCATTTAGAGAAGGTGGCGGCTGAGGTAGAGGTTCAGATTTTCTTCTGTCATCCATCTGGGAAAAGGCTTGTGGTTGAAAGTGACTAAGGTTTGACTGCCCATGTTCTACGCCTTGGAGACCTGAAAGTCCAATGGGTTGTACAAGGCTGGTACTCCTGGTGACAGTCGTGTAACCACCTTGTTGCACGTGGGATACAACAGCAGGGACTTTTGGCATACTGATAGGAGTGATAGATGCAGTACTTGGTATTTCAGGCACACTCGCAGAATGAGCAATAACAGACACATTTTGAACTGCAGCAGTCATTCCCTTCCTTTGGCTACTAGCACGCAACTGGTGCTTCTTGGCGGAATTCTGTTGCACAAGTCCTGTAGGTAATACGCCGGTCTGCACCACCCCCTGTGCACACCCAGGTGAGTGGTTCTGACTCACCACTTGGTCCAGCTTGATGACTCTGAAGCGGGAGCTGGCAAAAGTCTCAAACTCTGATGCTGCATTTTTAGGAGGCTCTGATGCTAAAGTGAAGCAGTTGGGAGAATGGTCTTGTGGAAAAGGCAGGCATTCTGGTGCTCCTCCTGAAGCAAAAGAAAGGCAAGCTAGACGTTCATCAACAGTAAATGGTTGGGATTCAGGAGGAATCGCTGGAGCAGAAGAAAATACAGCAGGATCTGATGGTGTAGACAGGTATACCTCTGATATTGGCAGCGAGGCTAAGCAGGATACAGGCGTCTCATGAACTGAAGGCAAATACTCAGTATACTCCGGGACTGAAGACATGCACTTTTGATGGACTACCGGAGGCTCTAAAGCTGAAGGATGATCTGCAGGATGAGTCACTGTATCTGAAGACAGGCAGGCCAGGGGAAACCTTGAGACTGAAGGCATGCAAGCTGAAGCAATCTCGGTTGCTGGATACAAACATGTCCAGGTCTTTGGGACTGGCTCTTGAGTAAATGGCAGACATGGCAGCGGTTCATTGGTTGAAGACACGTGTGCCAAAGATGACTGCAGGGCTGTGGATTGGATCATAGAAGAGTAAATGTTTGTAGGAGGACAGACAGAAGTCTCAGAAGTTGACAGACACATTGGTGGCTCAGGAATGGAGGGCACCTTTAGGGCAGTAGACTCCTTGGCACCAGTAACCAAAGACTGAGCTGTACCCTTGCAGTCCCTTTCTTTAGTGGGTGACACAGAGTCTCTTTCTTTGTAGAAGTCAAAATCAACCAGTGGAATCACCATAGTAAAGTCTCTGTTAATCAGGATTTCGTCAATTGTCCATTCCTCTGTTTTAGCTTCTGAAAGAGGCAGATTATTAATCAACAGTTCAGGAATCGCCTGCCGGTTTTTTGATTCTTTATACTGTGGAATGAGTCCATCAGAACATGAAATCTGTACTCTCTCTGACTGTTCGTATTGATCAGAATTGGCAGAAGGAAGAGTGAACCCAGAGGTAACATCGTTTTCCACATCAGCTTTAACATCTACTTCAGTCTCAGCAGCTGTATCAAGAGCAGGGCCTAAGCCTACTGTAGTGACTGAATCTGTCTATGCCACCATTGTGGATTGTGTTTGGAAATCAGAAGCTTGTATGTGTGCTAGCTCAGAATTATGACAAACTGCTACACAGGAAATTTTAGGTAAAGGAGTGGCTTGTAAATCTTCAGCTAACTGCAATCCCTGACAAACAGCAGAACAATTGTTAGAAACTGTGCCCAGATTAAGCGCTGTGCTAGACGAAAGACCTTCACTCCCAATAGATCTAACATATTGACAAATATCATGGTTTACCAAAGTCTCTGCACTCAGGGGCTGAACAGTGTTCACTTCCTCAACATCAACAGATAAAGTCTGAGGTGTATTCAGTAAAGAGTGCAAGGTTTTGTTCTCCTCCTGTAAAGAAATTAATTCTTGTCTTAACTCCTCAAGCTTAGCTCTTAGCATTCCCTGCATTAACTGTACATCACTATCAGTAGGCACAGGCGGAGGCATAGTGGCATCAGGGCTGGATCCTGCACTAGCAATCTGGATGTGCACCGATTGTACATTGTCCTCTACTGCTTGCAGGTTCTGTGATTTATAGTTTCTCTTACCAACTTGGTCTGTGTTTCCCTTAAGCAAACTATTGACATTAGACCTCTTGGCATTAGGGACTACAGTATGTACCTGTGCAAAGGAGTATGCTTTAGACTGAGGGTAGAAAACAGAAGTTATGCAAGGAACCCCTCCATTCTTTATGTTTGTATCATGAAATTGTTCTATCTGAGGTGAAGCACAACTGGAATCATGGGGTTCAACAACAGAGGTACTCTTGTATAATAAGTTTAACAGTGTGTTGTTTTCTGCGGCTAAGGCTTGCGCTGACATAGAATCGGGATCAAAACAAAAGATAGAACTAGGATCAGGCAATGTAGGATGTGCCATCCTATGGGAAAAATACTTTGCACGTAAATGCCCATTCGTGACAAGGAGTTCATTTAAGTCAGGACTAGTGATTTGATTGTCACAGGTAAATGTAGGGGAAGCTTTCTGTATAAACTTGTTAGAGGCCCTGCTGCCTTTCTTTCTTAAACTTGCCATATTCAATGGGAATTTTGGGCTGGTCATTCTGTCAGGATTAGTCAGGCAAGTACAAAGGCAGCGAATATGGCAAGGGAAATGTGCACACAGGAACAACGACTCATGTATGCTAGAACCCAGGAGTGCAAATAGAGTGTGACATCAAAACCAATATATGAAAAGGGATGTGGAGTAAGCACCTGACCGCGAGGAAAGTCGGCAAGCGCCTTACCCCCAATTGCTGTTACAGGTACTGACAGCGCTAAACCCACGTGGAGGGCAAGCAATGACAGGATCTGTGAACTAACACTCTTGATGGTATTAAATAAGGGAACTAAAGAACTGTACTCACGAGGACGAGATAAACCTCTTGAATGTCAGCTAGCCCACGAATCCTGTTGATGAAACTGGGACCCCGAAAGGCTAGAACAGCAATGGGAGGAAAACTAAATACCTAAGTTGGAATAGTGATTACAAATTAGTGAGGAAAACATAAGCATTCACACAGGAGCTAGCTACAACCGCACACCACACCTAATAATCAAATGGGAAATAAATGCAGAAGTGCAATGGAAAACATGGAATGGATCCCAATAGAAAGTAAGGATCAGGAGCAGGGAAAAACGAAATAACCAATGCAAACTTCTCCCTACCCCTCCAAGGAAAAGACAGGAAGCTAATCTAAGAGGAAGGCTAAGGCATACAGGTTTACAGCAGCAAAGGACAGAGTCAAAGAAATATAGAACACAGACAAACTGGGCTGCATCTAAAAGGGGAAAGCACTGAGAAATGCTGCCTGCAAACGGAGGAAGACAAAAAGGGAATCAAGGGAGCAGAAATCAATTAGCGCATGAATCCGAGATTCAGGGCGGAGGAACAAGAAAACAGGAACTAGGAACTAGGTACAAAGGCAAGGAACAAGGAACAAGGGACTAGTCACAACAGGAACACTGCAAACGATGACCAGCGCTGGACTGAAGTAAGACTGAGGCTTTTAAAGCTGCTTAACGAGCACACGCCTCAGGTGTGCTGATTGCTGCACCTGCAGCCACAGCTGTTGCCTATCCTCCACCCAACCTTGTCCTGCAAGGGTGGAGGTGGAGCAGTGGGCCAGGCATTCTGGGAAGCATAGTCATTTGGTTAAAGAAGCATGCTGGCTGCCAAAAACCTGGAATAGATCCGGAAGGGAAGTAGCTTGGAAAATAGGGATTTAGCGCTCCCAATTCATCACAGCACTGTAGCATAAGGTTCGGAGGAAAGGTCCAGTAGGGAATAAACCCCAAATCATGCCCCCAAGTGGTGGGAACGGGAGCGAAGGGAGCGAGTCGTGACAGTATACCCCCTCCTACGGCCGTCTTCGGGTGCCCGCCACCCGCACGAGACATCTTCTTTCCATGATGGGAGTGCTTTTTCTTTGGAGGTGGCACTGATGGAAATGGTGGCCTGTGGGCAAAGGCAGATGGACTTCCATGATAGGAGTGCTATGTCTTTGGAGGTGGTACTGATGGAAACGGTGGCTTCTGGTGAGGAAGAGACTCATGGTTCGAAGAAAGGCATGAAGGACTTGCAGGACCTGAAGCAGAGTTGGAAGGTCCAGGAAGCTCAGTCACTGGGAGTGGACCCTTATAAGTCTTTGAGGAGGGAGGCAGGCTGTTGCAACATGCCTTAGACAATGGTAGAAGCCCTGTTAGCCTTTCTGCCGAGAGTGGACATGCGGGAGGTGAGGAAATTGCTGGCTTCAGGAAAGGTTTATGTTCAGCATTTAGAGAAGGTGGCAGCTGAGGTAGAGGTTCAGATTTTCTTCTGTCATCCATCTGGGAAAAGGCTTGTGGTTGAAAGTGACTAAGGTTTGACTGCACATGTTCTACGCCTTGGAGACCTGAAAGTCCAATGGGTTGTACAAGGCTGGTACTCCTGGTGACAGTCGTGTAACCACCTTGTTGCACGTGGGATACAACAGCAGGGACGTTTGGCATACTGATAGGAGTGATAGACGCAGTACTTGGTATTTCAGGCACACTCGCAGAATGAGCAATAACAGACACATTTTGAACTGCAGCAGTCATTCCCTTCCTTTGGCTACTAGCACCCAACTGGTGCTTCTTGGCGGAATTCTGTTGCACAAGTCCTGTAGGTAATACGCCGGTCTGCACCACCCCCTGTGCACACCCAGGTGAGTGGTTCTGACTCACCACTTGGTCCAGCTTGATGACTCTGAAGCGGGAGCTGGCAAAAGTCTCAAACTCTGATGCTGCATTTTTAGGAGGCTCTGATGCTAAAGTGAAGCAGTTGGGAGAATCGTCTTGTGGAAAAGGCAGGCATTCTGGTGCTCCTCCTGAAGCAAAAGAAAGGCAAGCTAGACGTTCATCGACAGTAAATGGTTGGGATTCAGGAGGAATCGCTGGAGCAGAAGAAAATACAGCAGGATCTGATGGTGTAGACAGGTATACCTCTGATATTGGCAGCGAGGCTAAGCAGGATACAGGCGTCTCATGAACTGAAGGCAAATACTCAGTATACTCCGGGACTGAAGACATGCACTTTTGATGGACTACCGGAGGTTCTAAAGCTGAAGGATGATCTGCAGGATGAGTCACTGTAGCTGAAGACAGGCAGGCCAGGGGAAACCTTGAGGCTGAAGGCATGCAAGCTGAAGCAATCTCGGTTGCTGGATACAAACATGTCCAGGTCTTTGGGACTGGCTCTTGAGTAAATGGCAGACATGGCAGCGGTTCATTGGTTGAAGACACGTGTGCCAAAGATGACTGCAGGGCTGTGGATTGGATCATAGAAGAGTCAATGGTTGTAGGAGGACAGACAGAAGTCTCAGAAGTTGACAGACACATTGGTGGCTCAGGAATGGAGGGCACCTTTAGGGCAGTAGACTCCTTGGCACCAGTAACCAAAGACTGAGCTGTACCCTTGCAGTCCCTTTCTTTAGTGGGTGACACAGAGTCTCTTTCTTTGTAGAAGTCAAAATCAACCAGTGCAATCACCATAGTAAAGTCTCTGTTAATCAGGATTTCGTCAATTGTCCATTCCTCTGTTTTAGCTTCTGAAAGAGGCAGATTATCAATCAACAGTTCAGGAATCGCCTGCCGGTTTTTTGGTTCTGTATACTGTGGAATGAGTCCATCAGAACATGAAATCTGTACTGTCTCTGACTGTTCGTATTGATCAGAATTGGCAGAAGGAAGAGTGAACCCAGAGGTAACATCGTTTTCCACATCAGCTTTAACATCTACTTCAGTCTCAGCAGCTGTATCAAGAGCAGGGCCTAAGCCTACTGTAGTGACTGAATCTGTGTATGCCACCATTGTGGATTGTGTTTGTAAATCAGAAGCTTGTATGTGTGCTAGCTCAGAATTATGAGAAACTGCTACACAGGAAATTTTAGGTAAAGGAGTGGCTTGTAAATCTTCAGCTAACTGCAATCCCTGACAAACAGCAGAACAATTGTTAGAAACTGTGCCCAGATTAAGCGCTGTGCTAGACGAAAGACCTTCACTCCCAATAGATCTAACATATTGACAAATATCATGGTTTACCAAAGTCTCTGCACTCAGGGGCTGAACAGTGTTCACTTCCTCAACATCAACAGATAAAGTCTGAGGTGTATTTAGTAAAGAGTGCAAGGTTTTATTCTCCTCTTGTAAAGAAATGAATTCTTGTCTTAACTCCTCAAGCTTAGCTCTTAGCATGCCCTGCATTAACTGTACATCACTATCAGTAGGCACAGGGGGAGGCATAGTGGCATCAGGGCTGAATCCTGCACTAGCAATCTGGATGTGCACCGATTGTGCATTGTCCTCTACTGCTTGCAGGTTCTGTGATTTATAGTTTCTCTTACCAACTTGGTCTGTGTTTCCCTTAAGCAAACTATTGACATTAGACCTCTTGGTATTAGGGACTACAGTATGTATCTGTGCAAAGGAGTATGCTTTAGACTGAGGGTAGAAAACAGAAGTTATGCAAGGAACCCCTCCATTCTTTATGTGTGTATCATGAAACTGTTCTATCTGAGGTGAAGCACAACTGGAATCATGGGGTTCAACAACAGAGGTACTTTTGTATAATAAGTCTAACAGTGTGTTGTTTTCTGCGGCTAAGGCTTGCGCTGACATAGAATCGGGATCAAAACAAAAGATAGAACTAGGATCAGGCAATGTAGGATGTGCCATCCTATGGGAAAATACTTTGCATGTAAATGCCCATTCGTGACAAGGAGTTCATTTAAGTCAGGACTAGTGATTTGATTGTCACAGGTAAATGTAGGGGAAGCTTTCTGTACAAACTTGTTAGAGGCCTTGCTGCCTTTCTTTCTTAAACTTGCCATATTCAATGGGAATTTTGGGCTGGTCATTCTGTCAGGATTAGTCAGGCAAGTACAAAGGCAGCGAATATGCCAAGGGAAATGTGCACACAGGAACAACGACTCATGTATGCTAGAACCCAGGAGTGCAAATAGAGTGTGACATCAAAACCAATATATGAAAAGGGATGTGGGGTAAGCACCTGACCGCGAGGAAAGTCGGCAAGCGCCTTACCCCCAATTGCTGTTACAGGTACTGACAGCGCTAAACCCACGTGGAGGGCAAGCAATGACAGGATCTGTGAACTAACACTCTTGATGGCATTAAATAAGGGAACTAAAGAACTGTACTCACGAGGACGAGATAAACCTCTTGAATGTCAGCTAGCCCACGAATCCTGTTGATGAAACTGGGACCCCGAAAGGCTAGAACAGCAATGGGAGGAAAACTAAATACCTAAGTTGGAATAGTGATTACAAATTAGTGAGGAAAACGTAAGCATTCACACAGGAGCTAGCTACAACCGCACCCCACACCTAATAATCAAATGGGAAATAAATGCAGAAGTGCAATGGAAAACATGGAATGGATCCCAATAGAAAGTAAGGATCAGGAGCAGGGAAAAACGAAATAACCAATGCAAACCTCTCCCTACCCCTCCAAGGAAAAGACAGGAAGCTAATCTAAGAGGAAGGCTAAGGCATACGGGTTTACAGCAGCAAAGGACAGAGTCAAAGAAATATAGAACACAGACAAACTGGGCTGCATCTAAAAGGGGAAAGCACTGAGAAATGCTGCCTGCAAACAGAGGAAGACAAAAAGGGAATCAAGGGAGCAGAAATCAATTAGCGCATGAATCCGAGATTCAGGGCGGAGGAACAAGAAAACAGGAACTAGGAACTAGGTACAAAGGCAAGGAACAAGGAACAAGGGACTAGTCACAACAGGAACACTGCAAACGATGACCAGCGCTGGACTGAAGTAAGACTGAGGCTTTTAAAGCTGCTTAACGAGCACACGCCTCAGGTGTGCTGATTGCTGCACCTGCAGCCACAGCTGTTGCCTATCCTCCACCCAACCTTGTCCTGCAAGGGTGGAGGTGGAGCAGTGGGCCAGGCATTCTGGGAAGCATAGTCATTTGGTTAAAGAAGCATGCTGGCTGCCAAAAACCTGGAATGGATCCGGAAGGGAAGTAGCTTGGAAAATAGGGATTTAGCACTCCCAATTCATCACAGCACAGTAGCATAAGGTTCGGAGGAAAGGTCCAGTAGGGAATAAACCCCAAATCATGCCCCCAAGTGGTGGGAACGGGAGTGAAGGGAACGAGTCGTGACAACAGGCACCGTGCGTCTTATATATAACATCCGATGATGTCGACCCTCGAGGGACAACGGATTGACGTCATCGACGCAGGACGCCCTCTGCCAAAAATTTTCAGAAGCAGCAAAGCTGTGGTCATTATCTGTCATAGATGTGGAATACGTCAGAGGACACAATCCCCTCAAATATTTCTTTCTCCCATCAACGGAAATACACAAAGCATGCAAGGCATATCTGCTCCCTAGAGGAATCTCTGATCATTCCCCCCTGGTAGTGGAAATTAGCACCTCCAGACCAACCCCTCCCCCCTGCTGGCACCTGAACAATTATTACCTGGGATTCCCAGAGTTAATAGATAGGATCCAGAACACAACCAAATCATATTTTGAATTAAACACGGGAACTATACCTGACCCGGGAGTACTATGGGAGGCTTATAAAGCAATGTTGAGAGGCAAAATCATCTCCTGGACCACTGCGCTAAAAAAAAACACCTCTCCACGATACACAAAGCTGAACAGCAGGTGAAACACGCAGAAGAGTCTCATTTAGCACAAGATACACCTGGAACGCACTGTGCACTACTACTGGCTCAAAAGCGCCTCCAAAACGTAGCTCTAGACAATGCCAGACAAGCGCATAACACGCTGCGAGCTAGGGTATACGAAACTGGAGACAAAGCCAGCAAGATGATGGCATGGCTGGAACGCAGGGACGAGGGGCACAGTCATGTCAGATGTCTAAGCACAGGGGCCTCAGACCCACTGGTGGCAGATCAAGACATAGCGGAAGGCTTTCCAGCCTACTATGCTGACCTATACAGGGCACCCACCTCTGCCATGGACAATTCGATCATGGCAGAGATCACTCTCCTCACTCTTAATACTGAGCAGCAAACCCAACTAGAAAAGGAAATCACGGAGGAGGAGGTGATAGATGCCATGTCTGTTCTTCAATCGGGGAAATCCCCGGGTCCAAACGGCTTCCCGGTGGACATATGGCGGAAGATGGGAACAAGCGAGATGGCCCCGCACCTGCTACGCATGTACCTGAATGCACAGGACCAGAACTTCTTTCCCCCAGACCTCAGAGAGGCCACTAGAATAGTTCTGGCCAAGGCAGATAAACCCCCTGAAAACTGTAGCTCATACAGACCTATCTCCCTCATAAACGCTGAAACAAAGATCTTAGCAAAGGTGCTAGCAGACTGACTGCAACAGGTCATATCACCGTAGATCCACCCAGACCAATGCGGCTTCATGCCTCAGAGGTCAACGCGTATGAATGTATACAGATTGTATTCAGCACTAGAAAGAGCAGACACACTTCAGAGCCCCTTGGCACTACTCGCCATCGACTTTGAAAAAGCTTTCGATTCGGTGCATTGGGAAGCTATTTGGGAAATAATGTGCTGCATGGGTTTTGGCCCCCAATTTATGAAATGGGTGAAACTCCTGTATAGTCACCCAAGGGCTAGAACCAGAGTCAATGGCTGACAGTCAGACCCCTTCGTAATGGGGAAAGGAACAAGGCAGGGCTGCCCCATATCAGCCATGATCTTCGCAATAGCTATAGAACCCCTAGCAATACTACTGAGAGAGACAAGAGTTGTGGGAGGGCTTCCGTTGGTGGGACACCTGGGTGGACAGGGTCTCACTGTATGCAGACGACCTGCTGATATACTTAAAAAACCCAAACAGCTCATGTCCCGCAGTCACACACTTGCTAAAGAGGTATGGAGCCTTCAGCAGGTTGTGTGCGTGAACTGGTCCAAATCCACATTATTCCCAATAGGGGGGTGAATGACATACCGGCAGATTGCCCTTACAAGGTCGAAACAGAACAATTCAGATATCTAGGTATACAAATCACGAAAAGTCCCACAGGCTATATGCCTGCGACTCTGCACCCAGTCGTGACGAGATTCTCGCAGGACGCTCGCCATTGGACCTCTCTACCACTAACCCTGTTAGGCGGAGCAGCCCTTTTAAAATGATTACCCTCCCGCGTTTCTTGTATGTTCTACAAAATGTCCCATTACACATCCCAAGAGAGGAATTTCAGAAAATTGAGCGCACCCTCTGGAAACTGTTAGGGTTTGGAGGCCACCCACGTATAGCGCTGCCACACTTTAGCGATCCATCTGGGAGGGAGATATCGGGCTGCCTAGATTCTAGACATACTATTGGACTAGCCAGATGGCAGTTGTGAACGACATGCTACACGGTGACCCAACACTGCTACATATCAGAGCATTATCCACTAACAACACAGCACCCACTGCCTGTGGAATTATTGTGCCGGGACATAAACAGAGGAAGCCCACCATCCATGATGTCGCACATAGCACAAGTCTGGGTATAAGCACACAAATACATGGAATGGGACAGGAAACTGACACCCATACAACCGCTATGGAACAACAGATACCTTCCTGAAATAAACAGACTTCCCAGGTGTCCTAATTGGATAAAAAAGGAGATAGAGAAAATTGGGGATGTGGTGCGGGAAGGTAAGATGGTCACTTCCAAAGCCTTACAATCCGGTTTCTCCCTCCCGCCCACGGAGCAGTACCATTATACTCAAATGAAACCCGCACTGCAGGCCTACCTCCCGGACATGAGTAACATGCCTGAATATACCACAATGGAACGCAACATAGTTTCCGAACAAATCAAACACAAGGTCACCTCGACCATGTATAATGTGATCACCTCCTTTGCCACGACGGAATTAGCCAGCCTGCAATTCAAATGGGAGCAGGATGCGGGAACGCTGCAACCAGAAGATTGGTCTGCTGCATTTATGTATCCTCGTGAGGTAACCATATCGTCCTGACTAGGGCTTGTTCAGTTAAAGATCCTACATCGTACCTATTACCCGAGGGTGGCACTTTTCGATGGGGCAAAATCTCTGACCCATGATCCTTGCGTTGCAAACGAGATGAAGGTAACTTCTTCCACATCTTACGGGAAAGTGACCGGATACAACAGTACTGGCAAGCATGTTGCAACGAGCTGTCAAGGCTCATGGGTAAGATAATATCAAGGGAACCAAAACAGCTGTTACTAGGGGTAGATGATGAAAACGATTTGACACAATATGAGAAATTATTTCTATCGACTGCCATGGCAATACTCAGGAGGAACATTGCACAACTGTGGGGATCGCAGGCGACACCTAGTTATGAACAATGGGTCACAGATGTAGACATTTGCACCACAAAGGAACGATGGGTGTATACCGCAAGAGGATTCCCTGATAAGGCAAACAAAATCTGGTAGAAATGGGAGGACTCTCACTGACTGATTTGACACTGCCTCAAACAGCGATGGCCCTGGAGGGTGGTGGATTCATGCAAAGTTGTTATGATTCCATCTCTTATCACGTGTTCGTGCATTGGCGGGGGTACCTATATCTCAGACGGTTTTATTAGTAGATGTATTTCTTATATGTGTTTGAAAAATTCAATAAAATGTTTGATAAAAAAAAGTTGCTAAACTCATAGGAAGAGCACTTTTTGGGTGGCTTATAACTTCACTCCCCCTTGACAAATCCTTACCAAGCTTTAAAGAAAACATATATCGGCGGGTCTGAATTTTTTGGACAAGTTTGGTGAGGTTTCGTTAAGGGGAGGCAAAGGTATAGGGGGTTTACCAAAATTTTTTTTTTTTTCCATAGACATAATGGAAAAATATTTTGCTCACGCCTACAGCCCAAACCGCTGGAAGGATTTTCACCAAATTTGTGCCAGGAGCAGCGGCTCGGTCCAGAAATAATGATTTAGTAAATTTGGTGTAAATCCATCCAGTAGTTAATTTTAAAGTGACCAAAGAGTAGGTCCAAAAAAATTAGTTATATCTGGCTTCGGTCTGCGAACCCATTTGCCTGTTTGTTCCGCGGACAGGCATCTGATTGGCGCAGAGGGTGCCATGATGTCCGCGGACATCAGATACGCCCACTGATTGGATGGTGAAAAGCGTGAAGTGCATCAGATTTTTGGAAACGCCCACCATGTTGGATTCGTGGGTGTCCGCGGTAGAAACATATAAAAAACATAACATTGCACTTGTCTAACGTATGAAACAATCTCTGGGGAGGTGAGGGGTGATGAGGTTGGGATGGGATATGGCCATAAGAAGCCAAAAAATGTCTGTTTTTCACCCCCGACGTCCGCAAAGAGTCCGAATGTTCCGGGACTGTCCAGTGATATTTGCGAACACTTCAGATGTTCGCAGGCATCAATGCTTATTTCTGCATTACAGTTTTGGTGAAAAGCAGTTCTTGGATGGCTTATAACTTTGACACCACTCAATGAAACTGCATGTAATTTTGTAATTCTATTCTAGACTTGATTTTGAATGCTTTTGGAAAGTGTGGAACTCAAGAGTGAACAAATTTAGAGGGGAGGGTCCCAGAAAATTGTAAAGGCTTATAAATGCGGTGCCATTTGACGAATCTGCACAAAGGTTTGCAAAATAATTTTAAATCTCTATATAAATGTTTTTGTAAAGTTTGCCAGGATTTTCTGAAGAGGGGGCTAAATTAGAGGGGGGTCTCAACAATTTTAGATGACTTATAACTTTGTTGCCGTTTGAAGAATATGGACAAAAGTTTTCAGAAAGATTATAGACCCAACCTTCAATGTTTGTGTAAAGACTGAATGGACATACATTTTTACACTTTTGCAAAAATAAAACATGGGTGGATTTCAGGCAAACTCTTGTAAGGAGCATTAGCAAAGACCTTGAAGCATGGTTTTGCAAATGTGCGTGCGTTTTATTTTTTGACAAGTGTCATAATGTAGGTACAAAAATAGTGATATACCTTTGGTGACTGAGGTATAGCCTGTGGCCATGGGCAGTGGCCAGATTGTCCGGGCCATGGTATAAGGTCAGTCTGGCTACTGGCCATGACCGCAAGGGATGACAAATTGTGTTAAAGTGGCCATGTCCACCTGGGACCGGCTATGTGGTAAACTTATTCGAAAGTAGGATAGGTTTGAAAGGGAGAAAAATGTGCTTGTTGTCATATGGTCATAGGGCTCTGACTTCGCCTTCTGCAGGCTGCCATGGAAAGGGATGAGGGGTTCTGTACAGAGCCCCTCCTTCTCTTTCCATGATGGCCATCTTGGAAAAGTATTGGAAGAAAAATCTATTTTTTAGCACCACGAGCTCCTGCCTTGGGAACCAGGGTTGCTAATGGCCTTTATACCAGGGGCTGCAATGGAGCATAATGGTCCAGAGCCCTTGTTATTTATTTATTTATTTATAACACGCCGAAGCTCGCAGGCATCAGGGCGCACACAGACACACTTCACTTGGGCCGATAACTTGGGCTGCCGGGTCGTTATCCCCCGTTCCGGTCCCTGGGACGGGGGATGAACATCACATTATTGCCATTAGCATAACACAAATGCTAATGGAAATGTTGGAAAAACTGTACTTTACTGAGAAATGTAAAGTAGATGGAGTCTATAAGATTTTTTTAGTTCTATTTTTAAACTGTGAAAGATGGTTCCTAAAGGAACCTTTCTTTTGTTGTTTTAAAAAACAAAAATGCTTGCAGGAGAAGTTAGAACGTAAGGTGAGGAGGTACCAAGCACTAATATAGAGGGGCAGTTGGACAGGGGAAGATGTTGCGCCAGTGTTTCTCATGCTCCTTGATTACAACTTCAATCGCACATCTAAATTGCTTCGCCCTGCAGAGTGGTGTGTTGCAGTATATACAGAGGACTGTTGTCTTCCAAATATATGGATCAACAGCCTCTTTTATTGCTTGCATGGTAGCTGATGGGATTATGTGTCCCACACAAGTATGCTGTGTAGTTACAGTACTGGATGAGGAAGATGATGTGTAGGAAGACATCCTACTACTTGTAAGAAAGGAACAATCTTTCTGAGAGCATTGTGGTAGTTGCATTTGGTGTGGTGGCGCATGGAGGTGGTCCCATAGGAGTAATGTCCAGGTAGTCCGCGACTGAGTAAGAATAGGTGTAGGAGCTGTGCAAGGGTACATTTTGAGCTTGAAAGTTCCTAGATCAGTAGAAAATGCAGTTCCGAACTGTTCTCGAAGCATGGATCGAACGAGAAGTGCAAACGCGTTCATGGACACGTCATCATGTCCTAGGTGTTAGTCTTAGCAGAGCACAGTGGTGGCGCGAGATATGGTTGCTTAACATACCATAACTGGCGAATTTCTAAGGTTTTTTAGTTTTAATAGTTACCATAACATCCCTTTAACAACATTTTTTTACTGAATTTCATAGGTTTTTATTAGTGCAACTTAACCATAACGAACTTCTAGCAAAGTTTTTTACTGAATTTGATAGGTATTCTTAGTGCAACTTAATCATAACTTCCCTTTAACAACGTTTATTCACTGAATTTCATGGGTTTTACCAGGATACCCTTAATTTTTCTACATGTCCCCGACATCTTACCACCCTCCTTGCCTCCAACGTGATAGCTAGAGTCCGCAGATTGTGCAACTGTCCATAGACTTCAGACAGCATTCACACTGCCCAAAAGCATTGGGGTTACTTTACATTGTTCTATCCTGCAACGGGCAAACACATGTATATGAAACAATAACAGATATATGTAACACATCCAAAAATAAATATATATAGACATTCTGCTCTTGAGAAACCAGAAGTATGTTGCATAGGTTGCACAACATAATGGAATGCACCAAGCACAAAGGTCAACTGTACAGCTAACAGTATCATCTCAGTGCAAACATCCTTAAGCACTAAGAAGCAACTGGCATGTATTTCAGAAAAAAACCTTTGAAAAATAGTAAGTGCACTATATTTCTTTCTGTACCATTACAATGTGTTATGTATACATAACTTGTAAGAAATAGCAGTATTGTTTCCTTTCCACAGAAACGACAAGCACACCGGAGTGGTTGGAGGAAAATATCCGCCATGACAAAATTACTGAAGGAGACAACTCTAATAGTATGGAATACAATTTTTAAACCAGAAAAAGTGATGTAATTTGTTGACATGCCACTAAGACATGTTTTTCTTTTTAACAGTACATAGTGCGAATCAGGAAAGTGGCCCTGAATTACTATTGAATGACCCAGAAGATGACATTTGTTAAAAATCATGTCAAACAAAATATCCGATACCACTGCACACCGTGTACCTGTGCCCATTCACCCTGTCCCAACCAATCATCCCCATCAAATTCCCTAAATAAAAGACGATACGATGAAACCTCAATCCCTTCCTCCCATCATGAGCAGTCTGTAGAAAACCCCAATTTCCCCATGTATGTTTCCCATTCTTCTACCCCATCTCTTTCCTAATCGATTGTTTGTGCTTGTTTGTTTTAATAAATATTTATATGTGCACTGTTGCTGCGTGTGTTTCTTTTTTTAAAAGCCCAATTTGGAGTCTGCGGACAACGCGACTGTCCGCAACCAAAATGGCGGTGCATCCATACATCGAGCCTGTCCGGAGATGTCCACCAGGTTGTGTCACACTTTTCATTAGTTCGGGGACTCCACCCCTGTCCTGTGGACACCTGGACGCATGAGTACCTGATCTCACTGTGCCCCCGAACAGCTTGCCTGTCAGTACCTCTTCACTCGCATGTGTCACACTTTTAATTAGTTCGGGGACTCTGCCCCTGTCCTGCGGAAACCTGGACGCATGCGTACCTGATCTTGCTGTGCCCCTGAACACTGGTCCTGTCCGGACCTGTCTGCTTGTACATGTTACACTTTTAATTAGTTTGGGGACTCCGCCCCTGTCCTGCCAACACCTGGACAAATGCGCACCTGATCTCGCAGTGCCCCCAAACACTGTGCCTCTCCGGACCTGTCCGCTTTCACGTGTCACACTTTTAATTACTTTGGGGACCCCAACCATGTCCTACACACACTGGCACGCATGTGCGCACTATCTCCCACGCAATAGGTATCTGCAGGACAGCCGCCCAGGCACGTCATCATGTGACTGCACCCGCGCTGTGCATCAGGAGTATACCCGGACAGTGTCCATACCCCTGGTCAGTAAAACACTGCATTTCTGGCCAAACCAGTATATTTTGAGCTGGAACTTCACCCTTGCAGAGGCCATAGACCCTATCTTAGTTGATCTAGCGACGTTTTGTAACTTTTGGAACTCCATCTGTGGATCGAACTGTCTGCAGACAGACACACGGTCCGCGGACAGCTCATCCAAAAGGATCCACCTACTACTGCCCCTCATTGTGTTTCTGGTTGTCCAGGAGAGAGCACCTGGTGCTGATTTGTTATACTTGGCATCTGTACTTTGTACTTGGACAATGGCATCCATGGCCACTGGAGTTGCCCCACCACCACCACCATTTGGAGGGCCTGGAGAGGGGAACAGGCATGGTGATACAGAGGTGGCTCAAGAAGAGGTGAGGATGAGGTAGTGGAAATCCCACTCACCGGCTCCCAACGTGAATCTTGGGTGTGGAAGCTATTTACCACCGTTGGGGGGTATCTAAGTCTTGTGCGGACAAGGTTAGATGTACTGAGTGCAAGGTTGTGCTTAATCATGGAAAACTGGGTCTGTATAGCTATGAGACGACCTCCATGCGGTGCCACCTCAGGTTGAATCACAAGGAAGCAGTGCAAAAGGTTGTACCTTTCGAAGGGGCGAGTAGGTTGACATCCACTTTCACACTCTCAGCATCTGCTCCTGCTACCACAAGAGACACTCCTGGGGGCAGAGTATCCCTGCGAAAGCCTTGCAGGCCATACATGACACAGTCAACCCTTACCTTTCAAGGGTGACAGTGCTCTCTATGTACTGTGACACACTGCTCTGTAGGGAGGAGCAGTTTCGAAGTTCTTTCGAGCTGTGGTCAGGGAGCATGAGAAACACTGTCCCCTATCTAATTAAGGCCCACCCAACATCTTGCTCTCTCCACCTGCCCCTTCGTCCCTGTGGTTGGTGCTGCTTCCCTCCATTCCCTTCCCTCCCCTCCCTTCTGTCCTGGGAAGGAAAAAAGTCCTAACAAATGTTAAACACAAAAAATACAAAAATGTTTCCTTTCAGAGCCACCATTCACAGTTAACAAAAAGTTACAGGCCCTTAGGGAGCCTGCGAAGTCTGCGGACAGCATGGTAGTGTGCGGACATCCAAAAAATGTGTGTGGTGGTGGCATCAAAAGCAATCAACTCTTTTGCATGGGAAAATATTGGCTACGAAAAGAGAGTTTTTTGTTTTAAAAGGTTTTTTTAAGTTTTAAAGTGAACTAAGCAACATTATAGTGAACTAAATGTTTCCTTTTAACTTCAAAACAGTACACATTCTGTTTCTATTTTTTTTCACCTACTGGAAAATGCTTTCTATATTTACAAAAAGTGCTTCAAAGCATTTTGAATATTTTCCCAAAAAAGCTGTTTACCAGCTTCAGTAAGATGTACTCCATCTCTGCAGAAAATATTGGTAGTGTCAAACTTAATATTTTCATTTTGGAAAGACATCATGCCAACATCTCAAAAAATGCACACACAGCATTGTTGACATTGCACCTCGCTTTCTCCACTTGCGGACCAAATGAACTAGAGCGCATCCACATCTGTCTCTGTGCAATGTGAGAAAAAATAGTCGAGAATTCAGGAACATTTCCTTCATTTTGCCAAATGTCTCCTCCATTGCAGACTACAATGTAATTCCAGTTACATACCCTAAACTGTTCTCTCCAAAGTGAACAATGATAATGTCCGGATGTTGCAGTGCGAGCAAATTGACACAAAATGGGAGCAAGTCCACCCACTTCATGCTGCACACTCCATACCACTTCACATTATCATGATGAAATCCAAGATGTTCAGCCACACTGCTCTGCATACACCTGCAACCAATGGATCTACGAGTCCCCCAAAATCCACACATTTTGCCTCCTGAAAGCCATAGCTATAGCCATCTGCACTCCTCTCAGCAAACAGACCTTCTGCCACACCCAGGAAACCTGATTGGCTAATCCCCTGGACTGCACAGTCCCATTTGCATGCCTGGCATCCACAAAAGCCCCGGATGTGGCACATGCCGTCCGCGGACTACCGTGATGTCCACTGACAGATCACCCATTTCAAGGTGGTGGGGAGGGAAATTAAACATAAGTTAAGTTATTTACTCTTTAGTGGTGGCTCTGAAAAGAACCTTTTTTTAAGGGGCTTGTAAACAAACCCCTTTTTAATATTTTTGTTTGCTTTTATCTTGTTTTTTTTCCTTACAGGAAACTCTTCAGTGCATTCCTTATATTATAAAGGATAATTGCATTTTCAATATTGGAAACCAACCCAGATGGCACGCGAAAAGGAGAACCAACTCCCCAGAGAGACAGCAGGAACAGCTTAAGATCTGAGGGAATGCAAAGAGATCACACAGGTAAGAAGACCCATCAGGATCACCCACGTGATGCAACAGAGAAGTCTTCTCTGGTTCAACTTGGACACTTAAAACTCCATCAAACCACAGGAAACATCTCCAAAAACGTACAGGACGCAGAGCGATTAAATAAAGAAAAAAGGCTTAACATCTTGCAGACCAGCAACAAGGAAGATCACACCCTAGGGACAAAACCCTGAGGGGAAGAGCGTCCAGGGGACCTCACCCACAAAAAGGCCATACCTCATTATGCCAGTCAGAGGAAAGGCCTAGGAAGAGAGATGACCCCAGTAGGACCCGGGGTCTGCGCCGTCCATCACCAACTAATTGGTCATGGAAAGCTGCAGAGGAAAAAATAAACTCTAGACGTTAGCCACCAAAGAGGAAGGACAGTTAGGATGGGTTTACCCCCAAACCAGCCCCTAAAACTGCCGGGAAAAAACCCTCAAACTAGGTTCTTGGAACACAAGAGGATTTCGCCATCTAACCTCCAAAAATGGCATCAATTTGGGAAGTTTTTACCTTTTGTGTTTGCAGGAGATCTGGCTTTGTACACAACCAATTCTCGAGGTATATGACATCTCTGCTTCCTGCGTAAAAAAAGGACAAAAGGGGCGTCCCCGATCGGGATTGCTCACTGCAGTACGCAGAGGATGCGGCCTATCAATTAAGACCTGCCTTCAGGCCACGGAATTTATATTTGCAGCCATCTTAGATTAGCAGCAATTCCTGACCACTGAGGGTGGAGCCAAAATCAAACTTATCCTCATGATAAACATTTACTGGAACCCTACTGCAACAACCACAAAATCCTTTTTAGAGAGTTTGTCAACGTTAATAGAAGATGCACAGGACAGCTTTGAAATAAACCACGTGATAATTACCGGGGACCTAAACTTCTGTTGCCAGGATCCAGCCCAACAGATAAAAAGAAAATCTGTATCGATGGACGGAGAAGCGCGGGCTGGCAATGGGAATCCCTAATGAATGCGATGGGTTTCCATAACCTACACTGGCTGAAATCAGTGCAATCATCAAACATCTGCACATGGGAAAATCTGGGGAGAGGTGCTAACATCGATCATACATATGTATCTAGAGAGTTCCTGGCCCAGATAACAACCTTCGAAATTCTGCGTACCACTCATAGAGATCACAATTTACTTGTGACCTCATGGAATTCGGCCTCCTTTCCGAAACAAGTGATGTTCGCTAAAATCGAACTCGGTGGAAAGGGAGTGTGACTCAAATTAAGGTCAAAACGTACAAAGCATAGTTGTGACATCACTGTGTAACTTTGTATCAACACAACTCAAAATCAATGTTGAGAACACTGAGTGGTAAGTCATTGTCAGCCTTTTGGTCGCTTATTAAGAATCCAACGTCCGCTCCAATAAACAATCTCCAGAATAACGTGGAGGAAAAAAAGTGAATGGATCATTTTACCACCCTATACAGAAAGCCACTGAATGAACCTACGCCCACACCAGCAGCGGCACCCTCGTGGGTCCACTGGGATATACCACACGATCCAGAAACCATCATGGTAAAAATAAAAAAGCTAAACAACTCGAGGTCAGGGGGCCAGATGCGATCTCCAACATGGCCCTAAAACAACACCCAGAGGCATGGGCTGAGTTTATAAGTAGGGTTTTTGACAACTGCAAGAGGGCAAGACAAATTCCCTCCTCTTGGAAAAAGCTCACATTGTCCTCATTTTTAAGAAAGGTGCTAGAGATGATCCTAGGCACTACAGGCCAATTTCCCTTCTCGACACCCTGGGCAAGATTTTTGGATCATTGGCCTTGGACAAACTTCAAGAGTGGCCTAGAGGAAGCAACATGGCAGACCCAATGCAAGGGGGTTTTGTAAAAGGACTGGGGACCTTGGCAAATATTCTGGCACTGAATATCCTTAAAGTGAGATGCAAGGAAAACAAACCACCGATTTTCTTACAATTTGTTGACCTGGTCCAGGATTTCGACCAGGTCAGCAGGGAAGCTTTATGGGGCCAAAATGAAGGCAAAGAACTGTCCAGAAACCATCTTGGACCCTATTTGAGCACTGTATACTGATACATCCATCCAAGTCAGGATGAACAACGCGGGCCTCCTATCAACCGAAGTAAGGACGGAAAGAGGCATGAAGCAGGGGTGCCCTTTGGCCCCAGGTTACATAACGCTTACACCAGCGATTACAAAGACCATGAAAGCGAAGTCAGAATGTTTCCTCCTCTATGGGATGATGACAAAATATTGAGAAACATTTATGCAGATGAAATCATACTAATGGACATGACTATGATCGGCCTAAAGAAACAGCTAATGAATCTGCAAAAATATTTGACCCATTATAATCTCGAACTTAATAAGGACAAAACAAAAATAATGTCCTTTGTCAAACAAACGAGGAAAAAAGAAAAAACAAAAATAAGGCTCGATGGGGATCTGTTGGAAAAGGTAGATCATTTTCGAGATCTGGGAGTAATATTTAGTAACAACGGAACTGAAATCCCCATGCAGGAGCACCTCTATGGGAAGACAAAGGCCCTTGTAGCTCAAGCAAAATCTATTAATAAGAAATATGGTCGCTTCACTTTGATTCCTACCATCAAATTCTACAAGGCAAAGGTGGTTCCTAGTTTGACCTAATGGGTGGAAGCCATGCCATTGCTACTGGATAACCTTTGGCCTAAACTGGAAGGGCTTTTCTGGTGCCGTGTTTTGCACCTTCCAAATTCAACCCCCGTGGCAGCTATTCGCAAGGAATTGAGCCTTACGTCATTAAAATCTACAGTGGCCAGAAATAAGCTGATGCTCTACAGGAAACTACTCCTACCCAAACCACCGAAGATTTTGAAGGAGCTAGGGAACAAACTAACAAAAGGAACATGCAAAACACTATCAAATTGGGGAGAAACAAACCGTGCTCTTTTGAGGGATTGAAACGTCAATTAAATCAAATAAAAAAAATAATAAATAAATATTTGAAAAGTGAAATCCATCCAGAGCAAAAAAAATCCACACTCTGAGAATTGATGTTATCGTTTCCAAAAGATGACATTCCAGAACCATACAAAAAAGCAGATACACCTTTATTGACAATCTGTCTTGAGTATTACATTTTAGGGCTAAAAGTTTGGTGGACATCTCCATGTGTGTCTCTGATTTATTTCAGACTAAATAATCCTAGCAACAGTAACAGTTGCATTAGACTTTTAACAAAATCCTTAACTCAACTTGCAGAGACACTGGAGTCACAAACCCCAAACTGTCCCCTCCACAATGGACAATCACAATATGTGGACTTTTAAAATATGCAATATTCTTACAGAAGGAAAGCAAGCTTGCCCAGTTTGAGCAACAAACTGCATGCCAGGAAACGTACACTTCTGGCAAACCAATATCTCCAAGAATGCCATGATTCTCAGCATGTATCTTCAATGAGTGAATTAAAGAGTCCCCCAGAATCCACACTCTCTGACTCCTGAAAGACATAGCCATAGCCACCTGTACTCCTCTCAGCAAACACACCTTCTCCCAAACTCTCTCATTGCATACCACACTCAGAAACCTTATTGGCCAACCCCTGGGCTGCACAGTCCCATTTCCATGCCTGGCATCCTCAAAGGCCTCGGATGTGGCACGTGCCGTTCATAGACCACTGCGATGTTGTCACACCACTTCTGGGGAGACCGAGGTCCAGTGCGATCGCTTTCCCTTCTCCTTCCTGGCGGATCTACCCGCGCTTTCGCGTCTGGGGAGCCGCCAGGAGGAGAGCTTCAGGAACCACTGTTGGTGGGCTGCGGCGCATGCGCAGGAGACCGCTGTCTCGGTTCCGCGCATGCGCCGTAGATCGGGCCTGTACACTGGGAAGGGCTTGCCTTCCAAGCCTCGTTTTGGGTCCGCTGGCGCTCGGAGATGAAACGGCTTGCGTTCCAGGCCTCGCGGGTGCTGGCGGCCCATAAAAGGAAACCGCAACAGAAGCTAATCGCGTCTCAACGCGGAAGCTTCGTTCGTGTTGCTCGCTCCTGGTTTCCTGTGATTCCAGCTTCCAATTACCCTGTCTTGTCCTCTGCCTGCCTGGGCCCCCTTCCCTGCCTGGGTATCCTGTCCTACTTGCCCTGCCTTCAGCCTGCCTGGGTATCCTGTCCTACTTGCCCTGCATTCAGCCTGCCTGGGTATCCTGTTCTACTTACCCTACCTTTAGTCTACCTAGGGTCCTGTTGCATGCTTACCCTTTTGTCTGCTAGGGAGTCTAGTTAGCTTAGGGTCCTTGGGCCCCTCTTGTTCTGATTCAGTCTCCTTGGTTCCTGGTTCTTGCCCTGTGTTTCCCTGGTTCTAGGGTTCCCCGCTATTTCCCTGGGGACCTATTTGGCCCTTTCCTGTCTGTTCCCTTCCAATCTGGTTCCCCTTTTTTCAGTCTGATTCCGTCTGGTGCCTGGTGTCCCATCTTCAACCAGCTATCCGAAGTTCGCCTGCAGTTTGGTGCATCGACCTTCACCTTGGACTTCGCCTTGTTTCTACTCTTCAAACTGACTGTTGCCTCTCCTGTTTGTGCTTGCACAGTCCCACCGTCACGTTAATCAGGAGAGTGCCTACCGTGACGCTGGGAGTCTGTCCATCCTCCACCCTGTACGATTTGGGTGGTGGAGAGGCGGGTTCCCCGAATCACACACTCATCATTCAGCTGACTGCAGTCTGGCGGCCCCAACAAGATCCACATCAAGGAAAACAGGTACACAGTCTTCATGAACATTTCAGCTTGACAGATTGAGACGCCTGCCTTCAGACTTTGAGATGGAGGATTCGCAAGAAGTGCGGAATGAGTTACAAGCACTCAGGGCAGAGATGATCGCCTTACGCCAGGAAAACCAGACTCTACGCCAAATGATAACCCAAGGGGTTCCGAGTACCTCACAGGTGGAAGGATCTTTGGCACACACAACGCCAATCAAGTTTGATGGAGATCCACGACGGGTAGCAGAATTCTGTAATCATTGTCGAATCCATTTTCTTTTCAGATCGACTCATTTCAATAACGACAAGGCCAAGATTGGTTATATCTTGGGAAATTTGACGGGCAATGCCCTGGCCTGGGCAACTCCGTTTGTGGTTACCAATAGCCCAATTTTGAACGACTTTGCGGCTTTTGAAAAAGCATTCCTTGAGGTTTTTCAGACCCCCAATCTGGCCTCCGCTGCACAGAACCAGTTGATGGATTTAAAACAGGGGAACGTCGACATAATAACATACATTAGTCGATTCCGTCTACTGGCAACTGATTCCCAATGGCCTGAAATCACACAAAAGACTCTGTTTCGTCGTGGGCTAAGAGAGGAGTTTAAGGATGAGTTACTCCATATACCCGAACCAGAGACTCTTCAACTCCTAATTGAGCAGGTGCTCCGAATTGATCAGAGACTGGCAGAACGGAAGGCCGAGAGACGTCGGTTCGAGAGGGGCAGTTCCAGAACAACCAGTTTACCTGCCGGATCTTTCGGGTCTTCTGAATCCGGACCAGAGCCTATGCAACTAGGAGCTATGAGGGGTCCTTTATCAGAGGAAGAGAGAAGACGGAGAAGAACGTTACGCCTATGTCTCTATTGTGGAGCTGCTGGGCATTTCCTGGGTACGTGCCCTCTACGATCTCAGAAGAAGAAGGCGGAAAACTAGTGGACCTGTCGTGTATTGGGAAGGCAGCGACAGGTCCTCCTCTTTCTTCAGTCCTTTCCACGTTCTGTTCGGTTCTACATCCCATGCAACCTGCGGTACTACAGACTCTGAAGATTCGAATCAAGCTACCAAGCAGAAGTTTGGAGGTGTTTGCTCTGTTGGATAGCAGGGCTTCTGGCAATTATATTGATGAAACATTCGCCTCTGCACATCGGATTCCACTCCTGGCCAGAGCCACTGCTCTGCCCGTGCAAGTCATCGACGGAAATCCTTTGTCCTCTGGGCCTGTCCGACAATCCACAGTGGGTCTATCTCTTCAGATCGACAACCATCTTGAAGAACTTGCTTTGGACGTCATTAAATCCCCCACCTACAAGGTGGTTTTGGGCTTACCTTGGCTGCAACACCATAATCCAGTGATAGACTGGAGAAAGCACACCCTGACCTTTTCCTCTGCAGTTTGTGCTCAGAAGTGCTGTGTGTCTTCGCCAACTCGGGCTCCATCGACCCCCTTGAATCCTAATGGAGGTGGAGTCCGTGTGTGTTCTATCTCTCATGTTCCGCAGGAGTATGCCGAGTTTGAGCACGTATTTTCTGAACCGGGCGAAATACCTCTACCACCTCATCGCCCGTTTGATTGTTCAATCGAGTTGTTACCTGACTGCGTGATACCTCACGGAAAACTATACGCTTTAACACGGGATGAGAAACAAGTGCTACAGGATTACTTGTCGGATTGTTTACAGAAAGGTTACATCGTCCCGTCTAAGTCTCCCGCAGGGTTTCCCTTATTTTTTGTGAAGAAAAAAGAAGGCACCTTGAGACCTTGTGTTGATTATCGTGAACTTAATGAAATAACAGCTAAAGACCGATATCCTCTTCCATTGATTCGCACTATCATGGATACTTTACATACTGCCCGGATCTTCACTAAACTGGATTTACGTGGAGCATATCATCTGGTACGCATCAAAGACGGGGACGAATGGAAAACGGCTTTCAAGACATCATTTGGACATTTTGAGTATAAAGTCATGCCATTCGGTCTGTGGAACGCCCCAGCCATCTTTCAACGGTTTATGGACAACATCTTTAGTGATCTCATTGGTTTGTCAGTCTGGATATATTTGGACGATATCTTGGTTTTTTCCAGATCCATCGAAGAACATGTAGAACATGTTCGTGAGGTCCTTCGACGTTTATCTTCCAATCACCTATTCGCAAAGGCTGAGAAATGCAGATTTCACTTATCCAGTATTGAGTTCTTGGGATTTGTGATCAATCAGGATGGGATAGAGATGGACCCCAAGAAGGTACAAGCCATTCAGGAGTGGAAACAACCCCATGATGTGAAATCCCTACAACGCTTTTTGGGATTCGCAAATTTTTACAGGCGCTTTATTCCACTGTTCTCTCAAATCTCAGCGCCCCTTACCCGTCTGACCAGCAGTAAGATCACTTTCAGGTGGGATTCACTCGCTTCCCAGGCATTTGACACCTTGAAGTCGGCCTTTATGGCCGCCCCAATTCTGCGCCATCCTCAGGATGATCTTCCTTATATCGTAGAAGCGGACGCATCAAACTTTGCTGTGGGTGCAGTACTTCTGCAGAAAGATCCAGAAACTTCCGTTGAACATCCGGTGGCCTACTTCTCGCGCAAGCTGAGTCCCAGTGAAAGAAATTATGCCGTTATCGAGTTGGAACTGTTGGCTATAAAAACTGCATTTGAGGAATGGAGGCATCATCTACTTGGAGCCCGTTTTTCGGTGGAAGTACGTACCGACCATCGCAACTTGCAATATCTACGCTCCTTGCAATGCCGAACACCCCGACAGGCTAGATGGGCCTTCTTTTTCTCCCCTTTTGTGTTTCACGTCACATACATTCCGGGAACAGCCAACTTGAAAGCGGATGCTCTCTCTCGATCCTTGGAGAAAGGGGAAGAAACACCTAGTTTGGATCAGCCTCTGATTTCCCCCCAACATTTCTTATTGACTTTGTCTTCTCATCTACAATAAATTGCTGATGCCACCTGGACGGATCCCGAAAGACTGGCCCTTCTTCGGCACAAGTCCGTATCGGACCACGATGGACTTCTGTTTTTCCGGAAGAGGCTTTACATTCCCGAGGTTAAGATTTGTGAAGGCATATTGCATGGGTTTCATGATTCACCCATTGGTGGGCATCGAGGGGTGAGAGCTACACGTGAACTGATATCTCGAAAATTCTGGTGGCCTAGGTGGGCTACCGATGTTCAGAGATTTATCGAGAGTTGTCCCGTCTGTGCTCAATGTAAAGTCCCAAGGAGACGACCTCTGGGATTACTGGTACCTACTGAATTGGCACCATACCCGTGGCATACTATCGCCACTGATTTTGTGGTTGATCTACCTCCCTCTGACGGGTACACTTGCATCATGGTTGTGGTCGACAGTTTCACTAAATATGCTCACTTCATTCCTTTCCTCAAGATCCCTACAGCTGCTCAGATGGCTTCCGTCTTTCTCCACGAAATCTATCGATTACATGGTCTTCCAGAAAAGATAATCTCGGATCGTGGTTCTCAATATCTTTCTGCCTTTTGGAACAAGGTGTGTAATCATCTGGCTACACGTAGAGCGTTGAGTTCTGGTTATCATCCGCAGACCAACGGACTTACTGAAAGGACCAATCAGTCCTTGGAGGAGTACCTCAGTTGTTTTTCCAACGCCACCCAGTCCAACTGGAAGGCATGTTTAGATCTTGCTGAAGTATCCTACAACAACACCATTCATGCTTCCATTGGAATCAGTCCTTTTTTTTGTTCTACTGGTCAACATCCCAAATTGGTGCCGTTCCATCCTGTGCCCACCAGTACCGTTCCATCTGCTGATGCCCTGGTCTCCAATATTCAACGACAACAAGAATTGGCCTGTAATATCTTGAAGAGAGCTAAGGAACGGATGAAGGCCCAGGCTGAGAGGAAAAGGAGTTTGGAACCAGATTTTCAAGTAGGGAATAAGGTGTGGCTGTCCTCCAAAAATCTGCCACTGCGCAATTTGCCGGTTAAACTGGCTCCCCGGTACTTTGGTCCGTTCACGATAACCGAACGGCTATCCTCTGTGGCCTTTCGTCTCCAGTTGTCTCCCTCTTGGCATGTACACCCTGTTTTCCATGTCTCCCTTGTGAAACCCTATGTGGCAGATCCCTATGGTCGGTCCTGTCCTCGCCCTGCCTCTGTCCTAGTCCAAGGGGTCCCAGAATTTGAGGTACAAGAGATTTGCGATGCCTGCTATCGTAGGGGGGTGCTCCATTTTTTGGTGGATTGGATAGGGTATCCGGCTTGTGATCGTACTTGGGAACCTCGTCAGCATGTGCATGCCCCCCGCTTGGTGCGGAAGTTCTATGATCGGTTTCCTTGGAAACCCGGGGCTCCGGGTCTTCCTGGGAGGGGACATAGTGTCACGCCACTTCTGGGGAGACCGAGGTCCAGTGCGATCGCTTTCCCTTCTCCTTCCTGGCGGATCTACCCGCGCTTTCGCGTCTGGGGAGCCGCCAGGAGGAGAGCTTCAGGAACCGCTGTTGGTGGGCTGCGGCGCATGCGCGGGAGACCGCTGTCTCGGTTTCGCGCATGCGCCGTAGATCGGGCCTGTACACTGGGAAGGGCTTGCCTTCCAAGCCTCGTTTTGGGTCCGCCGGCGCTCGGAGATGAAACGGCTTGCGTTCCAGGCCGGCGGCCCATAAAAGGAAACCGCAACAGAAGCTAATCGCGTCTCAACGCGGAAGCTTCGTTTGTGTTGCTCGCTCCTGGTTTCCTGTGATTCCAGCTTCCAATTACCCTGTCTTGTCCTCTGCCTGCCTGGGCCCCCGTCCCTGCCTGGGTATCCTGTCCTACTTGCCCTGCCTTCAGCCTGCCTGGGTATCCTGTCCTACTTGCCCTGCATTCAGCCTGCCTGGGTATCCTGTTCTACTTACCCTACCTTTAGTCTACCTAGGGTCCTGTTGCATGCTTACCCTTTTGTCTGCTAGGGAGTCTAGTTAGCTTAGGGTCCTTGGGCCCCTCTTGTTCTGATTCAGTCTCCTTGGTTCCTGGTTCTTGCCCTGTGTTTCCCTGGTTCTAGGGTTCCCCGCTGTTTCCCTGGGGACCTATTTGGCCCTTTCCTGTCTGTTCCCTTCCAATCTGGTTCCCCTTTTTTCAGTCTGATTCCGTCTGGTGCCTGGTGTCCCATCTTCAACCAGCTATCCGAAGTTCGCCTGCAGTTTGGTGCATCGACCTTCACCTTGGACTTCGCCTTGTTTCTACTCTTCAAACTGACTGATGCCTCTCCTGTCTGTGCTTGCACAGTCCCACCGTCACGTTAATCAGGAGAGTGCCTACCGTGACGCTGGGAGTCTGTCCATCCTCCACCCTGTACCATTTGGGTGGTGGAGAGGTGGGTTCCCCGAATCACACACTCATCATTCAGCTGACTGCAGTCTGGCGGCCCCAACAAGATCCACATCAAGGAAAACAGGTACACAGTCTTCACGAACATCTCAGCTTGACAGATGTCCATGGACAAATCGTCCAATTCAAGGGGGTGAGGACAAAAATTAAACCCAATGTAAGTTATTTACTCTTTAGTAGTGGCTCTGAAAAGAACATTTTTATTGTGTTTTGATTTTTGTTTGGGGGCTTTTCGGATTTTTTTTTCCTACACCTACTAACATGCACTCTACATCATTTTCACAAGAACTTTGTGACTGCATTCTGTATATTGGCAAAAAAGATTGCATTGCCACAATCTATAAAAGTGATGCCATCACTAAACAAAGAATGTCCAGTATGGTCCCATTTGGGAAGGATGACATTGCAACACTGTAAAAAAATGAACACACCCCGCGGGGGTGGGGGGCGGGATTGGCCAGCGGAGGAAGCCGACGGATGCCTCCTAGCTGAGCTCCGTGCTCCCTGCCGGCTCTAGGCCCCAGATCCCCCCTTATAGCGCGTTTGTTCCCCCAATGATGGTTCCCGGGGTGTCAAAGTCTGAGGCACCCACTGGGCGAGTTTGCCGCATTGGGGTGCCCGACATTAGCAGGAGCCGGGAAGGAATCCCGCAGCGCAGGCTGCACCTTTCGCTAAGATGGCGGTCGGTGCTTCGAGGGGGTGCGTAGCGGACCCCCGGGGGGCCCTGAACAAGACTTGCTGGAGATGAAGAATTGCAGCGGGTGCTTGCTGCGATCTGCGCGGGGTGTGGCCGGGAAGGAGTGAAGCCGGATTCCCCTCCTAGCCTGAAGAATTGGCCCTGTCTTGAGGCTTTATGCCCCTCCCCCACCTTCCCTGAACCTCCGGTGGGAGGACTGGCGGCGGGGAGGCCGGAGTGGCGGCAGCAGCGGCGGGCAGTGTGGTGCCCAGTCAAGTAAGGAGGTACCATGTGGGCTGTGGGGGAGGCCTGGAATGCAGAGGGAGGTGGAGAGAGACAGGCACTCCCCGGGGCGTTGGGCCATTCGGGCCCACACTCGTGTTTCATGGGGCCCCTCCAACCTCAGAGGGGGAAGCAGATCGTAGGCCCCTGGACTAGTGGAGTGAGCTCCAGCAATGGGGAAGCATAGTGGATGCGGCAGGCACCCACCCCAGTAAGAGAGCATGAGCGTGGTTGCGTGAACAGTTGAATGGTGGCATAAGCTGGGCCAATCAAGCTGGCTCTGGGCACCTCAACAACCGATCAGATGGCTTGGAGCCATCCCATGGGGGCGAAAGGGAACATTGCACACTGAGAGCCTGGGAAGGGATACTGGCTTATGTTGGCAGCTCCTCCATACAGGCGAAACAGGAATCCTTGGATTTGCATGGCAGAGGACATAAAGGCCCTAGCTGGGAAAGCAAACAAGATAAGGTCCACCCCTCAGGGCACTGGGGCTCATACGCACCGTAGCCAGAGAGCCTCTTGCTCCTTTCAGAATAGATCAATGGGCGCCCACAAGACTCTGATTCCCGATGCCACACTGCATAAAAGTGGATTGGTGAGCCTAACAACACAGAAAACGCACCCGAGACGGCAACAAGCTCAACCTCCCCATCTCTGCAAGGCCGAGGCAACGGCGGGCCTGAAGCAAAGGTGAGGCTGCTGACAACTTAAAGCAGAGGCACGGGCAACAGCCATATAGACCAATATATCCAAACAAGCAGCAAAGTTGAAGGAAGCTGAGTCTGGTGACATCAAAGCCCTAATGCAGTCCGCAGATGCCCACAAGCGTAGCCAGCAACAGGCTACTGCAGAGATGCCTTCTCTACCGCCTGAAAGCGCTGATGAACCGGATGACCATCCAATCAGGAAATCGGATCTGTTGGCAATGCTCCAAGAGCTCAAAAAAGACATTAAGGATAGTGCCTCCGAAGACGTCAAGGGTGTCCAGTCAAAGGGCCGAATACATTGTTTCGAACTGCAATAGTTTCAAATCAAAAGAACCGGAAAAAAAATGTTAATGCCCTTTTTTAAAAAAAAATTTTTTTGCCTTCGTTTAGGAAAAAATACTAGTCTTTTCCCAAAAACGTCCATTCACATTTTTTTTGTTGATCCTTTTCATTCGAAACTATTGAATTCGATCCTTTTGTATTAGATCCTTTCACTATAAACCGTCGCCAAGTCCATTGGGGATCTCAGCAGAGAGGTTAAGGCGGTGGAGAAAAGAGTTGACCAAATGAAGACGGCAGTGGTGGAACAGGGGAAGGAGCACGATGAACTCACCAGAAGAGTGGTTGAACTGGAACAACAGATGGACCGGGTCCAGACCAAACAGGAGAATGCCGAAAACAGGTCTAGGCGTGACAAT
The DNA here is from genome assembly GCF_040938575.1 of Ambystoma mexicanum. Taxonomy (NCBI): domain Eukaryota; kingdom Metazoa; phylum Chordata; class Amphibia; order Caudata; family Ambystomatidae; genus Ambystoma; species Ambystoma mexicanum. The sequence continues at coordinate 1,474,896,961 of NC_090935.1, read as the reverse complement.
ATACACATTCGAGGGATCCCGAAGACGGTGGCGGATGCTGGCTTGCAGCAGTATGTAATAGACCTGTTCCGGCAGATACTGGGGGAGGCAGAGGAAAGAGAGATCGTACTGTATTGCACACATTGGTATACGCCACCTTTCAACTTAGCAAAAACCTGACGCCTGATGTGCTGACCGAGTACACCTCTTTCAATGAAAGGGGGACATTATGCGAGCGACGAGGGAAAGAGAACCAACAAACATCCGGTCTGTCCCCATCTAGCTCTATCAAGACTTGGCCCAAGCCACCCTCGCGAGGAGAAAGTGCCTTAGGGTAGTCACGGACTGGCTCAGAACCAGAAATGTTCGATATTGGTTGGCATTTCCAGCGGGACTCCGCTTCGAGTGGAAGGGGCAGCGATATACAATTACAAAGGAGGAGGATATCGACAAGCTCATAAAGGAGGGACATGAAGCCGAGAGCGGGGATAAAGAAGGATTCTCGCCTGCAAACAAGGAAAGGGCAGCAGGATCGGAAAGGGAACGATGGAGACTGGCACAGCCGCGGCCGAAGGGACGCAACAAAGCACCCAAGCCTGTGGACCCTACATGAAAGCCTCCTGCTGATGGGATAGCCAGAGGACTATCCTCCAAAGATAGAGTGAGCCAACCTGGAATTATGAGTGGGGGGATGTTAGGTTTGGAAGAAATGATGTTAAAGCACTCCAGATGCCCTTAGTGTTAACTGTAAAGGGCAAATTAAACCACAAATGAATCGGAATTAGTACGAAGGGATAAGTGGGGGGTTGGGTGGAGGCGGGGGAGCTCGGATCACTAAATTCCAGGGAGTACACAAACACCCAGTGATCCACTATGGTAGTCATGGTGGAAGTTACCGTTAAAGTTTGGGGGGTGGTTACAAGTTTGGGAGTTAGGGGTAAAGGAAATAAATATAGCAATTTGGAAAAAGGCATGCACAACTCAGGCGACAACCACAGGGGGGAGGATGGACCCAATAATAGGCGAGCAGGCCCTCATCTGCACCTCAATCATGGCTGACCTAATGTTTGTGACGTTAAATGTCCAGGGACTTAATTCCTCGATTAAATGGAAATCCATACTGAGGGGACTCATGGATCTTCAGGCCGCAGTTGTGTGGCTGCAAGAGACACACTTGCTCCCTGAAGACGAACACAGGTTAAGGCATAGAGCCTTTCCCATGCAATATCTGGCTTCAAGTGGGTCCAAGAAGAGGGGAGTAGGTATACTGATAGCCAAAGGAATTCGGTTTGAGAGACATTTTGTGAAAAGGGACCCATAATGCAGATACCTGGTGCTGGGAGGGATGTTGATGGACCAGCAAGTTAATTTGGTGGCAATCTACACTACCAATGATAGACAAGACCAGTTACTGTTAGATCTGTTGCCCAGGATTGCAGAGTGGGGGACATTGCAGATCTTGGTAGGGGGAGATTGCAATGGTGTAATGGACGCCTCGATGGATAAGATCCTTCCAGCCACCTCTGACAGCACTTACAGACTTGCCCTAGCCCGATTCCTCAGAGAATTACATCTGATTGAAACATGGCGTTTCTTCCGCCCCAGGACAAAGTCTACACTCATTATTCTGCCGCACATAGAGGCTTCTCGCGGATCGATATGGTGTTAGTTTCGGATACCATGATCCCACAGGTTACAGGGATAGACATATGGGTGCGCTGCTTAACCGACCATGCGCTGGTCTCCCTGAAGGTAGAAGTACTTACTCCCCAGCCGAAGGCCCTGGCGGCTAAATGAGATAATCTTAAACGATTTGGCGTTGAGAGCGGACATAGAACGAGCCCTAAACAATTATTTCCAGGAAAACACCACACAAGGGGTAAACTGGGGAACCATTTGGGATGCTAGCAAAGCGGTGGTAAGGGGCGAGCTTATCACAAATACGGCATAGAAAGGGTGAGGAGAGGAAAGAAAGGGTGAGGAGGGAACGGGAAACTGAAATAAGGGAAGCAGAGTCACTCTATCAGAATAAAGGGACACAGAGGGCATGGGGGCACTCAAAAAAGCCAGGGCAGCCCTAGAAGCACACCTAGCAGATGAGCCTGCTCAACTCTTCCTGCGAACTAAACAGTCGTACTATATACACGGGGATAAGGACAATCGGTTTCTTGTGGCTAAATTGAGAAAGCAGAAAAACAGGAACCGCATCACTCAGCTTAGACACCATGATGGCAGCCTAATGAAGGGGGAAAAGGAGATAAGGGAAATAATGCACTCATAATCCATGCAAAATCTGAGGGGGATGCACTAGATCGGGGAGCGCAAGAAGCATTCCTCAGACAGGTGGAGCTGCCGCAGATTACTGAAAGGGCATAAGTCCCCCGGCCCGGACGGGTTCTGTAATACATATTACAAAACGTTCAGGGCCGCTCTGGTGGGCCCCTTAACAAAATTGTTCAATTATATAAGGGATTCGGACGGGCATCCCGGGACATGGGCCTGGCCACTACGGATCTCTCGCTAAAGCCAGACAGGGATCCACTAGTCTGCGCGAGCTACCGCCCCATCTCATTAATGAATGGGGACGCAGAAATGTATTCCACAATTCTGGGCCAGAGATTGGCAAGCGTTCTCCCCAAAATGTTCCACCCGGATCAGGTGGGCTTTGTGAAGGGGCGCTATACTTATGATAATATACGTAGGGTCATAAACACTATCAAATGGGGGCAAAGAACCGGACAGCGGTTCTCAGTATTGGCCCTAGGCGCTTCTAGGGCCTTCGACAGCCTAAATTGGGAATATTTACAACTGACCCTTGAGAAATTTGGGTGCGCTCCAATTTTTACCCAAACGATCCTTGCCAAATATAGGAACCCCACCATGCGGCTAATGGTTAAGGGCCAATTTACAATTAGCATACCGATTAATAAAGAGACAAGGCAAGGGTGCCCATTGTCACCACTGATCTTTGCTATGTCCATGGAGCCCCTGGTGCAGAAAGCCCTCAATGATCAGGAGATTTGAGGGGTGGAGGTGGGAACCAGGGGACCCCAGAAAATCGCGCTTTGTACCGAATGACCTCTTGATGTCCTTGAAAGATACAACACACTCCCTGCAACCATTAAACTGTTTAACAACTTTGCCGGGGTGTCCGGGTTCCACATTAATTACCCCAAATCTAAGGTCCTCAATATTACGGAGGACCCAGACCGGGTGTCGGAATGGGAAAGCCGGTATGCACTGAAATGGGAACAGAAATCCACGAGATATCTGGGGATACACTTGACACCTGATTACAGGAGGCTATATGGGGCAAATATCCCAGAATAATTGAAAACGTTGATTGCGGACCTCAGGCGCTGGGACATGCAGGAGTTATCCTAGCTTGCTCGTATTACGACAGTGAAGAAGTACCTTCTCCCTAGGTTCCGATAAGTTTGGGGGGCACTCCCAATACGTATCCCGAGCCCAGCGATAAGAAAAAGCCCCGGGTCACTAGGAAGGTTATGTATCGGCCACAAACACTGGGGGGTCTGGGGCGTACCAGAATTCCGCCGATACGTATGGGCGGCACAAGTGGCACTGATGCTGCAATGGGTGCCTAAAGAAAACCAAAATAGGTGGACAATGGTAGAGAGGGAGGCAACTAAGGTCCCCCTGGAGGACCTGGTATTCATGCCAGTTAGACACATAGAGGTAATGGAGGAACACTCCTGGAAACAACCAAAGCTACACTATGGTATTGGGACAAGGCACTGCAGGGAAAGAAGATAAGAATAGGAGGAGGCCCACTTGCGCCAGTGGCACATAACCCAGACTTTACACCGGGACTGGAACCTGGTTTTTGGACACACTGAGGAGGAGGGCAATCCTTGACACTGGGGGATCTGTACTTGGAGGGGACACCCTTGACATTTGAAGGATGCAAGAACAAATTCCAAATCCCAGAGGGGGAACGCTTTCGCTACACTCAAGTCAGACACTGGATTACAAATACTAAAATGAAGGAAGGGGCTATCCGGGATCCAGCAGGTATAGAACTTACTATAAAGGAGGGGGCGCCGGAGAAAGGGGTGTCAAGACTCTATAAACTAATGAGCGGAGCTGACCCAGAGGAGAGCCTACCGCACATGCAAAAATGGAAGCAGGATGTGGGGGAGTCAGTACCCGGGGAGGTATGGAGTCAAATATGGCGACGGGCCAAGAAAAGTTCCAAGTGAGCCTCACCAAGGGAGGCGGCGTACAAAATGCACCTGAGGTGGTACATGACTCCGCAGCGGTTGCATTCCATTAACCCAGAATATCCTCCAACATGCTGGAGAGGCTGCGGGCAAGTAGGAGACTTAATTCATATGTGGTGGGCCTGCTCAGTGGCGGGGGTATATTGGTAGGAAATCCTAAGCCACATCAAAGAGGTGGCGGATGTACAACTCTGCCTAGATCCAATGGTAATTTTGCTGGGAAAGATGGCTGAGTGATGCTACGCGAACACTGGGAATAGAGTGGACCTCATCACCCATATGCTGAACTCGGCTAGAATTAATTTGGCACAAACATGGAGGACCACGCAGGGGCCGGTAGTGGGCAGATGGCGGGTGAGACTGTGGGGAGTGATGGCCATGGAAAAGGTAACGCCACTGGCATATGGATCGCTCCCGAAATATCAGAACACATGGCTGCCATTCCACAAGCTTATGGACGATAGGGAAGAAATGTATTTTAAGCCTAATTACCTCTGCAGGGTCTCCATCCTGTGAACACTGTATGTTAATGACATGAGTTGGTATACTACGTATTTTTCATACTGGACATTGTTGTGTTGCCTAAGCCAAAGTTAGAAGTTGTATGGCAGAAAAGGGAGGGGTGGGGGGAAGAGGGGAGGAGTTATAACAGTTATACTCATGAGTACTAACGCAACGAAACCAAGGGTGTGAATGATGCTTGTAACTTGTGCTCCTGAGAAATAAAGTTTGTGTTTGTAAAAAAAAAAATGAACACACTCCTTTGTTGACAAGGCGCCTTCCTGTGTCTTTTTGAGGATTAAAGACATTGGGGCATCTCCATAGTGCCCTAGGAGGTGTTAAAGATGAGCACCATTCCGGGCTCGAGATGAAGATGCTCATGCTAAACTCTTGTCTGAGGTGAGGTGCAAGAACATTGAAGACGTCAGAGGTTCATCATTTAATAGTATTTAATACAGCAAAATGTTCTGAAACATGGTCTCCAGTCACATGGTTGGATGAAAATAGATACTGGGTTGAACTACATCAAAACCAAGAGACAAAGTATGCCTATACTCCCTTTTATTCTCAGGCACGGAAAACATTTATAAGGCCAATGTTCAAAGGCTAATTGACTGGCAGACGGCAAGAGTGGTGATAGATGTCAGGCTAAGTGAGTGGGAAGCTATGGTCAAGACCAGTCCACCAGCACCTGGGTGCCAGCCTGCGTGTTACTAGCCTGTGTGGAACATTACAGAGGGGTACAAGGGTACCAACCAATTATAAAGGGCCATGTAATAGAGAGCACTATAGTTTGTATAACCAATAGGATGTTGTGTATTTGATGATGTTCATAGTGACTTGCACTAGAGGAGAACTTAGTTGTCCAACTGATGGTAGAGACCCAATCACTTTCCCAGACAAGTATGGAATGTATACCTAGATGTTCCCTTTAAGCCTATCACTTTCCCAAGTAGGTTTTTGTAGTTTGCCACGTAGATTTACGTCAGTGATAACAGGTTTTTACTATATATGCTGCATTTTTAATGAAATTCGCTGAGGGATAAAATCGGTTTGCACGTCCGTTGATGTTCGTTGTACTCCCTCGACAATTGAAAATAAAACAGACTTTGCCAACTTCCTGAGTCAGTCTGATTATTGATGTTTGAGTATATTCTGCATCCCCATCTATCTCAAAGTATTGCTACCTCGTCTTTAAGGGCCTTGTATTGGGTACACAGGTCCAAGGCAGTAGGTGGGCACGTAGCCTCTGGTTATTTAGATAGGTAGTGTGTGATGTAAAGGATATTTGGTCAGGATGACTGAGGTGTGTTTTCCTTGTCTTTCTCTTGTGTCAGGTTGGTTATGGTTGTCATGTAGATGTCTGTGGTCTGAAACCATGGTTGGTTTCTTTGCTCCTTTCTGAGTCTTTAATCAAGATTCTTAATTTGTTCTGCTGGGTGTGTGCATTCCTTGAGTGTTTGTGTCATTGATTTGGTTTAGTGAGCTTGATCTGGTTTGGAGCTTTGTGTCATGACCCTTGCCCCGGCCCTCACTGGCAAGTCAGCCTTCCAATTAGGGACAGGTCAAAGGCCTTAAAACCTCATCCAAGACTCTCTTGGAGTCAGTCCTGGCGCCTTTGGCGCCAGGCTCATAACCATCATGAAGACCAACATTAGAATGGGACTATTTACTTGGGACTATTTAACTTGGGGAGGTTCAGCCAACATGGAGGCACACACATAGCTCAGTTACAAGGAACTGAGATATGCGGTATAGTCTTTTGGGTGTGGCAGGCCTGGGACTACTTTACCTGGACTACTTTGGGTGTGGCAGGCCTGGGACTATTTTACTTGGACCACTTTACCTGAGACTATTTAACCGCACACAAACAGCAGAACATGCTTTGCGTTATTATGCTGTGGGCAGCGTAATGCTCACAGTGCCCAGTTCTTTGATGCCAGGTTACCTGAAACCAAGGACCTGCAGAGAGAGAAAGAACACTACGAAACTTACCTGAAACAGTATCCTGTCTTCAATCCATCGCCGACTTTAGTTCCACTCACCTGAAGGTACGAACTCCATCATCCGGCACTGCATGCATCCTGGAATACAATAACCTGGAAAGAGGAGAAAGAAAGACAGCATTAGTAAGCGTTTACTCACGTTTCCTCCCTAATGAAGAAAGCCACACAATTCTTAACTGGGTAGTCATCTCCTGGTCAGTATCGTTGCTGGACCATTACGGTGCTCGGCGAGGAACATCGCAACCTGCAAGGAGAGAAAAGACACAGGTTAGCAATATAAAAGGGAAAACACCACCACGCATTACTCACCGGACAGCATCGCGCACACCGCGCTTTCGCCTACCGACCCATGCTCATCTTCAAACTACATGACAACACCAAAATACCTTTCCATACCTAAAAGGAAAGAAGCAACATATTATTTGAACTAAGAGGAACATAAGAACTGCATATAAAGACTGTAAAGCAGCAAACCTACAGAGTCGCGGCAGGCCTGGATTCCCACAGGGGGGGCTTGCACCAGTGAAGTAAAGTGGTCGCTGCTCACCCCTCACATCTACACGCCCCTGCCACGAGGAGCAGGATGGAGAATCCACCTTTTACAATATTAAGGTGAGGAGAGGGCCCAAGGGGGAGGAAGGAGTTGAGGCCTAGGGAGGTGGGAAACCATAAAGACAATCTGGTATTGAATCCAGCTCTCCTATATTGCAGACCCATCTTTAACCAGAGGCCTTACCAAGGGACCGGAAGAGGGTTCGAGAGTGCAAATCATCCAACCAGGGCTGGGTGGCGTCCCCGTGGATACCAGGTGAGCGTAACACTTTGTGTGTGCCCCTGGTGGTTTTAGATTCCAGTTGGAGAGTTCAGAGAGGTTAGATTTGTGAAGCAGCCGGGTCCAGTTGGAATTCCTCCAAGCCCCCTGGGGGCACATGCAGTGCATCTATTGGCACCTTATGTGATATTTGTTATTTGATTTGCTTTTGTATAGCAGGGACACAGCACCTAGGTCATATATTCAAATATGCAGTGTTACCCATTGAGGCTGAATTCTATGATTGGACAATCCCAGCAAGAATTCTAGTTCTCCAAAACAGTGTATGGGCTTAGCCAGCTCTAGCTGAGGCAAGTAAAGATTACAGTTTGGAAAGCTAAACAGTATTACTTTTTCATTGTGACTTAGATGTACAGATAAATGAAACACAGGAAAAGAAACACAGAGAGCAAAAACAAAATAATTGTATTCTCATTAAAAGTGTGGACTTGTTGAGGAACGAGAACATGTGCACAAGCATCAACATTACCACAGCTTCTGAACAGGGCCTTTGCCTAAGTGAAGCCAAGTTAAGGCCATAAAAGAGGGAGCCCTCTGTGATGAACCAGGAATGAGACGCAGACAAAGAGGAGTCATGTTGATTGTTATAGACTTTTATTCAAATAATCAGAGGGTTGGAAAATGGTTTGCTTCACACAATTGACTTTGCCTCTTCCCTGCCAGAACTTTCTTACACAGTTTACTTGATTTACACTTCCAAGGGTATGGGTCTTCCTTAGGACCCTTTTTACACAATTGACTCTGCCTGGTATAATCCCCTGCAAGGACTTTCTCACAAAGTTCACTTGATTCATAATCCCAAGGGCATGAGTCTTCCTTTCGTTTCTTTCAAACAATTGACTTTGGCTGGTAAACTCTCCTGCCAGGTCTTTTCTACACAGTTTACTTAATGCAGTTGCAAACTTGACTTCGCCTGGTATACTCTCCTGCCACTACGTTCTCATGTGATTCATTTTATACATATACAATGGGTTTGCACAATGTATCAACAGCACTAGGGGTATTACCTCCTTTCCCCTAGTCATACTCTGCTTGTCACCAAGAGTTAATTGCTCTTCTCTTGGTATTCACAATTCCTGATAGCGTGGCTTCACAAACTTGATTCCGAGACCCTCAACCCCTTTAACATCATTCAGTTTCCATATGTCCCACTTTGACTTTCAGGACTTACCAATTGTATTTGGCTTTGTTTCTCCCATGAGCGGTAAATGCTTTAAAGCGTTCCGGGCTCCCAGTCTCTTCCTGGGGGACTCACCAACTTCACTTGCCGGCTTTGACGACCTTCGCGGGACTGGTCTCTCTCATGGCTGTGCCTCTGAGTCTGACCAGCATCTTCTCAATTACCGAATTCCTGTGTTCTTTCAGAGGGACTTGCTTTCACTCTGTTTATGGCAAACTGGTGGCAAACCTTGTCCGTGGTTCTTTGTTCCGCAGGCAGCTCTTCCCAGCAGCGATGTAGTATACGATTAGTGCTCTGACTTCTTAGACAAGTACGAAGCACTACTTCTAGCTTTGCATACTGTCTTGTGTCCTCCGTAGCCCTCAGAGACACGCCTCTAGCCAGCACACCGACTTCCCCATGCCTGCTGTTGCAGCCACCATCTGTACTCCACTTGCCACACTCCCGAAACCTACTTTCCTTCACAGCTGACGTGTATTTAAACATCCTGGAAAATTTCAGCTTCTTCTAAACACCAGAATGTGCCGTTTACTTGCCGGTTCTAGTAATACTCATAATTCCCGTCTTCTTCTTTGTCTCAGTGTTCTTAAGTGGAAGAAGATGAACGCACATTTGGTGACTGGCCATAACTGGAGGTTCCGGTACTATACTATAATATGTCGTAGAAGTTTGATGCATGATGGGGGGGTTACTAGTTCTTGAAAAGGAAGCGGGAAACCTGGTCTCATCTAGTGAATCCTCTCCATTCCCAGGAGGTTCTTTTTCACTCATATAGTGCCCCCTAAAAAAGTTTTTCCTTGAGAACGGAGCAATGATATTGTCAGATTCAGCACAGGTCATTGTAACCAAACCACTGCTCCTAAGTATGCCATGTAACCAAGTGTGATATAGACTCACAAGAAGAAAACTCAACATTAGAGAACTGCTTTTGTGAAATATACAACTGGATGAACTCAAATTACCTCAAACTCAACCCAAGCAAAACTAAAATAATGATCATCACTAAAAATGGAGAAGACAACCACTACATCCTCGCGTCGATTGTAAAAAACATGGGAGTCCTGATGTACAACGAACTTACTCTTGAGCCACAAGTAACCCTAACCAAAAAATGCTTCCTTCTCCTGCAAGCGGCAAAAAGGTTCCTCCTATTCCTGTCATTCAAGAACAAAACAATTACCGTCATCGCTCTCGTCATGTCCAGATTAGACTATGCTAATAGCTTATATCTAGGCATGCCTGAACGACTTCTAAAAAAACGTCAACGTATAGAACATGCAGCGCCAGACTGTTCCTTAAACTGCCTCGAAGAGAACACATCACACCAGCGCTGAAAACGCTACACTGGCTAACCATCAAACAGACAATCAAGTTCAAATCAATGTGCATAACGCACAGAGCAATCCACGACCAAGGTGCTGAGTTCCTTAGAAGAAAGGTAAATGTACATCGCACAGCAAAGCCACTCAGATCTAGTAGCAACATCCGTTTGGAACCAAAACCATGCATCAAAAGAAAACTCTGAGGATCCTCTTTCTCTCACCTCACACTAAAAACCTGGAACAAACTACCAAAGAACATACATAGGACAAGAGATCACTTACAATTCAGGAAACTCATCAAATCCAGGCTCTTCATCCCACAACTAGAAAGAATGCCTATAGTGGCAATACAGAGCGGAACCAATGCTTGCTGAAAGAGGAAACCTATTCCCTATTCCCTAAGCCATCGACCCCTAACAGAAATAAGGGATATACCAATACACAATATATCCATCTACCAATGAAGGATAGACAAGCTAGAATCACACCAAAGAACGGCGAAAGATCAATCGGGATGGGAGGTAAGGAGGACCTATCATAACACCTTGGCTCACAGTGTAATCACAGGCAGCAATGGACCGCCGATAGTAAATAGACAGGAAGGGAGCAGGTGAATGTAAATACAGCAACATTATTAGAGTGGGGGAGAATTCTCAACCAACCAGGTGTACTAAGCTCAAATATCATAGCTGGGAACCAGCCACGCCATTGCCCTAGAAACTTGACACTGGGGAAAGAAAAGAGCAAGATCATACCTACTCGTATGACAAACGGATACATAAACAAGAATTATAAGTATTAAGAGACATATAACCCACTAACCCAAAGCTCAAATTTCTGCATACTGAACTCACTCAAAAACCCACCCAACCGCTTCTTGCACAGCAAACCGTCCGCACTTCACCAAACCGCAACAACAAACAATCAACACATAAATCGCACCAACAGCACGCAAGGACTTGCATCGATCCGATATTTGCACCAAAGCTCAGCACACAGTGAAAACTGAACTGAAGCTTCCAACAGGACACCACCTTTTCACTTTCCTATGCCCTCTTCACACCACTAACCCACCCCAGCTTCCTTGTTTGCAGATCCACCTGAGCGCCTTGGGACCAGTTCAGTTGGTGACGGTGCACTATATAAATACCTTTAACATTAACATTAACATATAGTTGTTGGCTACAAAGGAGAACACTGTGTTCAAATTCAAGTAGCCCCACTAACCTCTATGCATGGACTGCCAGCTGCAGACAATATGGTGAACTTTGTATGCACTTGACACAAAAGGACCAGATGGAGAGGGGGGATCTCATACCTGAGTCTACCCTTATATGTTCACACATTAAAGAACTCAGATTAGCCAATTCTATAAAAATGTTCCAAAAATATATTATTTTTCTTTTTTTTTAGATTCAATTCGCCCTCTTGTGAGGTGCTTGAGATTCCTTTAAAAGCTGCTTCAAAGATGAAAAAGAAAAAAAATATTTTTATTAAATTTCTCTGTCCACAGGGTGTTAAAAAGAAATACATGTAACCGTATTCCTATTGGATACTTATGTTCATTTATCTCAGAAGGTACTATCCTGTTATTTGTATATTTTCAAATTGTTTTCTTCAAGAGTTCAAATCTCCCATGTTTTTCTTCTGTTCTGGTCTTTATTACAATTTGTAGAATCCAGTTCAGAAATCTTGATGATTCCCATCTATTTTTAGGGGAGTCAAGGATCAGGAAGTCCGGCGATTCTTAATTATCTATTCGTCTAGGACTCATCCTGCTATGGAAGCCACAAAAAGCCTACTGGTTTCAGTGGCAAGAGCGCCACATTCATCAGGACTTGGTGTGTCTATGTATCAGTAACTGGTTGGGTGGTACCGGGAAATCCCACCTAGATGTAGAGATCCCCACTTGTATCCATGTGGATGGGAAGATTATGTGCTGAACTTCCCAGGGAGGCATGAGAAAATGGTCATGCTTTTTCAACTTTGTATGCAGCCAAAAACAACCCTCCTAGTTCTAACTGTGGCTGCCTATCACCATGTTTTGCTCAGCACTGTATGGTGAAGATAATCTCATGTGCAAAACAAGGGAAGATAACACAGAGTTCGGGGCCAGACACTACCCTTGCCTCTGAGTGGGGTATACACCCCAGCACTAAAGGGAAAGATAATTACTACACACAAAAATGCAAAGCACCAATACCCCAGGTGCACCCTGTCAGAAAGAGTATCACAGTCATGGGGAGAAAGAGAACACAGTGAAAAAAACTAAGTAAAGATATAAGCAAATCTTGCCATAGTTAACTCAGGAGCAAAATATCAGAATGGTGCAGAATTTACAAGGGTACAGGAAAAAAGGGGCTTTTGTGCATGTTCAGTTAAGGACAGATAGAAAAGTGGTGCATTGTCACCCACGTAACAGGATTCAAAAGACAAGACAAGATAATTGAATTCAAGTTTTATATTTTTATAGCATGGGTCCAAGCAAGTAAGGTTGGAATAAAGTGCAACTAATATATGTGGAATAACTAAGTGGTCCAGGCTAATTGAAAGTCTAAAAATGAACTGAAAGTTCAAGATGGCTTGACCTTGCTCTAGGTTTGTCTCAGGGATCAATTACCAGACTAAACTACCTTTGGATAAAGTACACACAATCATTCTATGGGATCTGACAACTATAGGGTAGCTCTTATATTTGCAAATGTGGGGTTCAGGGTTGCCTGCAACCATTGTTCACTGCTGTCACCAGTCTCTTTGGTTTCCCAATGCCGGTTCTTGTCTCCTTCTGGATTCTTGGAGATCATAACCCAGCATAGTCATGAGGGGGATGCCTAGCCTTTCTTCCTCCTTTGTCTCCCATACTTGGTCTTTCCAGTCTTCCATACACCAGCCCTTTGAAAGGCCTGCTTCCTGACAATGAGATCTGCCATGACATACTTGAAATCTTGTGCATCGGAAAGCAGGACCTTGGGTAAACAGCATGGCAAGTCCCAAAGGCCTGGATGAGAGCCGAGCTATGTTAGCAGGGTGTGAAGGTGGCCAACGGCTCTGACTCCCCTGTCCCATCTCAACATGCTTGCGCATCACCCCAAGTTTCTCTCCGTTGACTGCCCTCTTGCTTGAATTCCACTCCTCTTTCACTCCTTCTAACACCTGTACCAATTTCTATAATCTTCCTAGGAGGTCAGTGGCTCTCCACTACTATTCTTCCTTTATCAGCTCCTGTACCAACACCTCATCCATATCCTTCAGTCCTTTCTCCCTTCATTACCACCTCAGATCCTGTCAATCTTCCTCCATTTCCTTACTCGACTGCCTCACTTACCCCGCCCTTTTGGGTTTTATTAATTTACTGACTACCACCTTCTTAACCCCTTCGGGCGGCACGCTACTCGTCAAACGTTTTCTTAAGATTTCTGACATCACCTTTCACCTTCTTCACCTCTTCAGGTAACTGGTAACTCTTAATTTGAAACTTTTTACCCCATCAAACTTCATTCTGCTCACAGTCAATATTATTAAAACCTCTTTGTTTTTTCACCTTCCTTCTCCTACATTCTCTTCCAAACATTCCTACATTCCAGTTGTTGGGTTCACCCCCACTAGGTACCTTCTTTGCGCCCCCCAGGCACTAACCTGCTTCCTTCTGCTATTATTTCCAATCACCCATATCTCCTTTACGTCTTCTTCATCTCTTTGGTCTCTTCTCCTTCCACCTGGTCCCCAACCTTCACTCAATTGCCTCTGGATTTCTTTGACCTTACTCATGCCACGGGGTCCTTTCTAATTAGTTTTAACCATTTTGGCCACCATTCACCCACTTCTCAGCATCTGTTCCAGGTCTTTAATATGTTTCTCTTGGTATTCCTCAGGGTCTACACTCTAGACCGCAGGCTGCTGTGTTTCCCTGCCACATGGGCCACTCCTCTGGTCTCTTTCCCAGCATGCACCAAAGGGGCTTCTATGCTTCCCCCTGGCTTCACCTTGCTGTCTCAAACTCCTTGTGTTGTTTCTCTAGTATCTACCCCAAACACCCCCAATGCCAGACTGAGCTTGTGGGATTTTATTGAACTCTGGCCCCACCGCCAGGTCTCTCTCTGGGGAAAAGGGGTGTGGTGTTGGGTGTATCTGCTAGAATTGGGATTATTTGTCTGGTTCCACCCCTGGGATGGCTTACAGCCCTAATGTGGGACTTGGATTTGGCTTGTCTCTCGATTTACGTGGTTCTCGCTCTGCCTGCCACACCCTGGCCTTGCCTTCCAGGCTCTCTCTGGGGAAACTGTTTCTTCAGGTAGCTGATGTAGGGTTTAGCTGATGGGCCCCAACCCTGAGAATGGTTTCAGGTTCTGATGTGGGACTTGGAGCTAGCTAGGTCCTTCTCTTGAGCGGTCTGTGAAAATATGTTTAGTTTAAGTGTCATGTAGATATGCATATTGGCCTAAGCACATTCGTATTGCGCTACAAACCTACTGCCACACTAATGGTGACCACACTGCCATTTTATTTTATTCCCCATCTTGAATGCAATGTTCAGTTCAGCTCTGTGTTCATTTTGCCTTTCTCACTGTGAACGTGGTGGAAGACCGCGGCATGAACCTGCTGTTAATTGGCAGGCAGGAATGCACATTCTGCTGAGCGTTTTGTTTGTCTCACACTGTAGAACCTTGAAGTCTATGCAGAAGCATAGTTAATCTATAACTTAGGTGCCTGCCTGTCTCAGCCATGCTTTCTCCATTTAGCCATTAATTGTAATAATGTGCAGCTGCTACGTGCTTCTTAGAGAAAAGCCCTCTTCCCAGGCTTTAGAGCAGACTGATCTTAGGCTCAAGGAGCAATACAGATAAGCTGTACAGCAAATGGTACCTTGTAGCAAGGAACACAATATGCCCCCACGCACTGTTTTGCCCCACTCCCAGAAAGTAAATTGTCAATAGGAGGACGGGGAGAAAATGCAGACTTGTTGCTTTAGTAACATTACCTAAGTGGAATAGTCATGAACCCTATTGACCCTGTCACATGAGGGGGCTGGTCAAGTGTTTCAAATGTGATTCTGTTTATTATATATGTGTGTGTAACTTTGGTTGTTCGGGGCTCTCTCCCGCCAGTGTCTGCACACATGCATCGTGGGGTGCTGAGACCCCAGTCCGGGCTATAAATAAATGTATTGTTGAACCTTGTGACTGGCTACTTCCATTTCTTTGTAGTAAGCCTCATTTTGTGGTCTTTCAGATGGCACCGAACAGGGACCCTACCGTTGATGTTCCATTCGTGTTGGATGAAGACGAGGCAGTCGGATCGGGATCAGTGAGTAAAAGGGGCTGATGCACAATAGACGTGTTGCCTCGCAGACTGCTATACCTGATCTCTGGCCGATCGCAGCGCTGACGGGACGTCGCAGCGAGGGTTCCGAAATCGAGGCTTGTTCTGCCGCTTGGAGAAATTGCCAGCCACGACGATCGTTCGAACTTGTTTGGAAATCAGGTGACCATGTTTCAGTAAGGGAACGGCCTGGTGATTTTGAATTTGATTGGTAGTATATTTGTGCGTAAATATTGTTGACAAGGTAAGACTGTGATTTTAGTATGCCTGGTAAATTGTCTTCCTGTTTTGCAATGTTTTGTTGCCGAGGAAGACAATCTAAAAATGTGAAACATAGTTAACCTGCACCACCCGGGGGTCGGCAGCGTATGACATTTATATATCATATGGCCTAGGAGCGATTGTATTTAATGATGTTAGGCACCGACAAACCAGACAGGCACCTGACCTTCAGGGGCCAGTGGGTTGTTTTGAGTTGGCGAGAATAGAGTATTTGGAATCTGTATTGTTACGTAAGAAAGCTAGACCAGCTGCATTTGACGCTGTTAGAGATTGGAAGACGGAAGCGAATAAGCGACTCAGAAGTAGAGAGAAGCATGCACATAGACATATGACGAATGCAGAGAAGGCTTTAGTACACAATCAGCAGAAACAGAGCAAGGCTGTTAGTAGCATGGATAGGGTCTTTCAATTAGATGTGCAGAAAATATATCCATCACGAATGAGCGGAGATCTGATTCAGGAGCCGATTCAACTGCACTGCCTCTTTATGTAACTCCCCCTGCATCTGTACCCGGTCCAATTGTAACAGCTGCTGCTACACCCATTGTTCCCACTGCAACGGCATATCCTCCACAGCCGAGTGCGCATGACTTATTTTTACTTTCTTTACTGGCTGCCTCCACTTCCACGTCCCTACCAGTGATTGATACTGAATAAAGAATAGTGACACATAGTACGATATCTGCAGAGAAAAAAAAGGAGCTGCGTGATTGGGCTGAAACGTATATGGATGGGGGTGATGAAAGTGTTGCCGTAAGTGCAATGCTGACCATGGGGGTATTCCTGAAAGTGTTGATAGAACTAATGGGAGTATATCTTGCTGAAATATGGAGTGATTTGACCGATTCAGCCATTCCACAAAAGTTGCAGGATTTAAATTTTTTGTCTCGTTCAAGAGACACTGCGACTAAAATACGTGAGCATGTTGCGAAACTGTTTGTTTATAAGAGAGAAATTGATCACTTACATAGGGATGAATTGAATAGGGATAAGCAACACACATCGTATGTACAGAAACAATTATTGCCTCCTTTGAAACCCGTAAGTGAAGAAATGCCCATTTGCATAAGGGATGGGCTTAGATGGATTTCAGATGCCTCTATTGCCCCTATTGAAGTGCATGATACATTTAGCCAGTATACTCCGGATATGCAACGGAAGGTGTTGCAATTGATGATCGAGTATTTACAAGATAAATGCATGAAAAGAAATTTTTGTTGTCCTGCAGACATGATGGTGATTTACAAAAGAGCATTTTCACCTGACACCGCTATAGCTTCCTTGTCACTCGATTTGGCGGTATTGCGTTCAGAACTCCCTACTCTACAGTTGCCTGTGAGAGAGGTTCCTCCGACACTAGTCCCGAAAGTAGAGATCCCAGCGGTAGGTCAGGCACCTGCTACCACTATCCCAGTGCACTACATCTCACAGTTTGTTCACGTTCTATTTTCGAGACAGGAAGTGAATACGATTAAGCAGTCTATCCCAGACATCAGGAAAAATCCCACTGGGTGCTATAAAGAGATAGAATCAGTTTTAAATTTGTCAGTTTTCACCTCAGGTGATATTGACTTATTGTTTCCCGTGATCCTACCTGCAGATTTATGGAAACAGATTAGAACTGTAGATGATCAGGCGAGTATGGGCGATACATGGGACACCTTGATGCAAGCTGATAGGGGTAGGAATGCAGACGAGAAACCACCTCAGTATATATTGATGTTGCCGAATAATATAGTAACCAAACTGAAAACTTTAGTGCCCGAGAAGAGAATTATATGGGACAAATTGACAGCATGCATGCAAGGTAAAACCAAGGGTGCAACTGCATTTTTTAACAGGTTTGAACAAGTGTTTTCAGATTTTAGCGGGCAAGATTTGAGTACAGAACCGGGAAAAAGATTATTTGTTAACAAATTTGTACAAGGATTGTTGCCTGACATTCAAACTCAGATCATGATGTCCGAGAGTGCATAGCAAGCAAAATCGCAATCCAAAGTGCTACACATGAGCCAGTATTATGAAAACAGGGAAAACACAGAAAAGGAGAAGGTGGAGAAGACTAGATTCCTTTTACAGCAAATAGCACAGGGCTCAAGGGGTGGGAACACATAACCGAGAGGTCAGTTTGGCAAGTAAGCATCATTGGGTCCTCCACACATGAATCAATGTGCATATTGTAGACAAGAAGGCCATTGGAGGGCGCAGTGTCCGTCCCTCCAACAGCACGCTAATAACCCATATGGCACTATGAGTAGGCGAAAGAGGGGTAGTCCTGGAATTACAGGTCCTGGTAGATACCAATTCGCAGAGAATCAGAAGTCAGGGAGGGGGGCAGCCACAAAATGCGAATAATGGGAATGTTTTTGATAATCCGACTCATGCATATTTCACTGAAGATTTCCCATCTGACGAGGTGCTGTTTCACTAGGACAGCCCGAAGCAGAATCTGGAACCAATACCTATTCCCGTAGATCAAAAGGGGCCCTACGTTGCAATGAAGGTGGGCAATAGGGAGCATATCTTTCTAGTGGATACCAGGGCATAGAAGTGCTCCATTGATCATATGCGGGTTCCAGATATCCCAGAGTCAGGGCAGAGCAACGTTTCTGTAGGGTTCTCCGGTACGCCAGTAGTTAGTCCGGTCTCTCGGCCGGTACCAATTGCATTGGGACCATTTACTGATTCATGTCCATTCTTGCTGACAACGAATTGCAGCAAAAATGTGTTGGGGTTAAATCCGTTGAATAAATTGAATGCTATGATTTATTGTTCTCCAGATGGAGTGTACTTGACGATTTCTCCCCAACAAAGTCCACCTCACAATTTTTACTATGTCTTTGCCAAGTGAATTTAATGAGGTACCAAAACACTTATGGGCAGTGAATGATAACGATGTTGGGATTTTAAACGTTGAGCTAGTGTGAATAATTTTGAAAAAAGGTACTACACTACCTCGTATTCCACAGTACAAAATCTCAGTAGAGGGTGAGCGTGCATTGAAGAGTATTGTTTCAGACTTTATACACCGAAGTGTGATTGAAGAGATTTCTGGGAGTGTGTGTAATAGCCCGATTCTTCCTGTATATAAGAAAGGGGATAATGTCTTACCCCATCGTTTTATAATTGATTTGCGAACAATTAACAAGATTGTTGCACCACAGTTTCCGATTGTTCCTGACGTTACAACTATCTTAACTATGATTCCAGCTACGGCCACACATTTTAGTGTTATCGATTTGAAGAATGCTTTCTTTAGCATTCCTGTACACACAGATAGTAGGTATCTGTTTGCGTTTACCTTAGGCGGACGCTCTTTTACATTCACATGCGTTCCCCAGGGTTAAACTGAAAGTCCGAGCATATACAGTAAGGCATTGAAAGAACACCTTGATATTCTTGAGCTGTCGTCAACTTGCACATTGCTGCAGTACACTGACGACTTGCTCATTGCCGCAGATTCTGAGGACGCTTGCAAGGAGGGTACTGTTTCATTGCTTATTCATTTAGCCACATATGGACATAAAGCGTCACTGAAGGAGTTTCAGTATTGTAGACAGGAGGTTGCCTATTTAGACTATCTCCCGTCAAAGGAGGGAAGACGGCTGACACCTGAATGTATACAGAGCATCTCTGACATGTCTGTTCCAAACACACAGAAGGAAGTCAGAGCCCTGATTGGCATGTCTTCTTACTGTAAACAGTGGATCCCTGATTTCTCACTTTTGATTAAACCTATGTTGGCATTGACAAAGAAGGATGTTCCTTTGCCTTTGCAATGGGACATGGATTGCTATAACGCTTTTGATCTGCTTAAGGCTGCATTGTGTTCAGCACCAGTTTTGGGCACACCAATTTATGAAAAGAATTTTGTTTTGTATGTGCATGAGCGTGAGGGTTGCGCTTTGGCTGTATTGACACAGGAACAAGGGGGAAAGAGCAGACTGTGCAGCTATTTTTCCTCCATGTTAGACCCTGTTGCATGCGCTATGCCAAAATGTTTGCGAGCAGTGGCTGCTGCTGCTGCGTCAGTAAAACAAAGTGAGGGTATGGTTTTAGGTCACTCTTTAAACGTGATGGTACCTCACTCCATTGATGTTCTATTAAACAGAACGCAAACACAGCATCTCACTTCTGCTCGATTAACGAGATACGAGTTGATTCTATTTGCAACGCACATCCAAATTAAGAGATGCTGTACTTTGCATCCGGCTGAACTTTTGCCGTCTCCACAAGAGGATGACCACACCAATGACATGTCTCATGATTGCCTATATATTACAGAACAAGAAACAAAAGGCAGAATTGATTTGAGTTATACACCTCTGAAGTCTCCGGATGGAGAACTATTCTGCAATGGTTCTTGTTTTAAGCTACCTGGTGGTAACTCCACTGCTGTCTGTGCAATTACCATATTAGACACTATTGTTGGGAGCAGAAAGATACCACATAATCCCGCCCAGGCTGCAGAAATTGTTGCATTGACTAGGGCGTGCAAACTCTCTGAAGGACTTAGGCCCTTGTTCTGAGTTTGGAGGTAAGGGAAAAACGATGCTGGTACCGGCATCGCTTACCGCTACAGGCTATTCTGACCAACCTCACCGCTATTTACGGCATCATTAACGATGCCGTAAATAGCGGTCTGGACGCGCGCGACACACCATGCCGGCATTAGCGGCATGCCGTAAACCGGAGATGATCACAAGTGATGCGGACATGCAAATAACGGCCTCCTGAAGGCTAAAAAAGTGCTTACCAGCATGGTGTAAATACCGGCATCGCCGACCAGGCGTTAAGAACCCTGAGCAGTGTTTCCAAGTGCCACAGGTGCACACAATCAGCACAGGTGGGGGCAATGGAGTCAGGGCCAGTACAAAAGGAGCACACCCACACACCACACCCCCTCCCACACCAAGATGATACCAATAGTAGTAGCATTACTGGAGCTGGAGGACCTGCTTGCAATGCCTCAACAACAACAACAACAACAGCCGCCACCACAGAGGAGACGCAGGAGAAAAAGGAGGGTGAGACAGGCCCAGCATGCCCCACCAGTGCAGCCACTGTTGCCAGGCCGGAAGTCCCCAATCCCTCGCATCAGAGCCACCCCCTTCAACCTAACACCTGAGCAGATCCACACTCTGTACCGGCTTGACCGTGACACCATCACCACCATAGTGGACCTGATACACAACGACATAGTGAGATTCATAGAAATACGCACCGCCATCCCCCCTCTAATGAAGGTGGTGTCTGTGCTCCACTACCTTGCCACAGGCATCTACCAGCACACAGTGGGGCACATGCATGACATATCACAACCCTTATTCTCACGGATACTGAACCCAGTGCTGGATGCCCCCCCAAGCACACAAGGGACTACATATCCCTACCACAGACACCCCAGGAGATATTCGATACAAAAGTTGCCTTTCATGCACTGGCAGGCATGCCAAATTGTGTAGGTGCCCTCAACTGCACCCACGTGGAGTTGGTGGTCCCGCATGCCATGGAGGTTGTGTATCGCAACCGCAAGCAATTCCACTCCATCAATGTGCAGATGGTATGTGCAACGCCAGCAAGATCATCACACATTGCTGTGCCCGATATCCCGGATCAACTCATGACTCTTTGGTAGTGCAGAACTCCACGCTACCACGCTACATGGAGCGACATTCTGGACGATGTGCCTGGCTGCTTGGTGAGTTGCCTGACTGGGCCATGGCAGTGCATCGGGGTTGTGAGGTGGGTGGCTGCATACTCCAACCGGGTGTGAATGGGGGGGTGCATACTCCACCTAGCTGGGATTGTTGACATCAGTGCAGGATGTGCACATCACCGAACACTGTGCCCCAAAGCAACTGTAATGGTATATGACAACCAAATGCCATAGTGATGAAGTAAGGCCGACACATATCACTACATGACTAACAGGTAACCAGCCCACATCTCACAACACATACACCACTCATCAGTGGCCTCTCACACACCGTAAGGTCATCCTGCACTATGCACTGCATATGCACTATGTTGCTGTCTCCAGCATATCACCACACAGGACAGTCATCCCTGGGAGTGCATTGAACTGCGTCAACCAGGGATACCAGTGTGTCACTGGTTCGGCACACCCATAGGAGTGCTGCATGTCACCATGGAACTGGTCAGTCCAGAATGCCCAATATAGAACTCACTACAGACCAACGCTCCCTACTACCAAATCCCACAGAACACAACTCATCACTGATTTTACACCAACACTGCTGTATGCATATACAATGCACGTGCAACAAGATGTCCGTGCACACCATGACCCATCTTGTAGATGCAACCCACACCATTAGTCCATTGCACAGGACACATAGCGGGGCCAGAAATGAGGTCAATGCATCCAGGGACATGTGCGTGTGGGCACAAATTACCTGCTGCCATGTGAGACTAGTACTGTTGTCCAACATGAATGTGAGAACATTTACCTTCATTTCCCTCTCATGCAGGTGATGGTGGCTATCCCTTGAAAACGTGGCTCATGACCCCTGTCCAAAACCCACAGAACAGGCACGAGCAGGACTACAATCGTTCCCATACCCGTACCCGTGTGGTGATTGAACAGACCTTTGGCCTATTGAAGGAATGATTTCGCTGCCTCAGCCGGTCGGGTGGGGCACTCCTTCACAGCCATGAGAAGGTGGCCAAGATCACCATGGCATGTGTAATGCTGCACAATATGTGCATCCGTCGGAACGTGCCTCTGCCCCCTGACATGGAACTGCTACCACCTGATGAAGATGAAGGGGAGGAGGAAGATGTGGCAGGACATCATCACGGTGCGATGCACAGGAGGGATGTGCTGTGCGCCAGTCATTGATCGCACAATATTTCTGACACACTAGTCAGCAGAGGGTGACATGATGTTAGGACACAGGGCACTGGGTGTGGGAATACATGTACACTATGCACTGTGCAAGATTAAATGACACATGCGCAATGATGAATGTCCACTCTGGTTATTTTTTTGTAACACAACCAGTGTATTTAAATAGAAAATATGAACGTGAAAAATCAAACCCTCCACCACCCTCACCCCCGTCCCCTCCCCCCACAACTCCCCAACACACCCTCACCCCCTCCCCCTCCCAACACAACTCCCCAACACACCCTCACCCCCTCGCTCTCCCCAGAAAGCTCCCCAACACACCCTCACCACCCTCCCCCTCCCACCACAACAACCCCACACTAGTCCCAAAGGATCCACGTAGCCCACATGAGGCTGCCAGTATAGTTACTCTGTGCTCCCGGAGCCAGGGGGAGGCATGTCCCGTTGGCGCCGCGCACGGAGCGACCGACGGAGTGGGCTGGTCTGGGTGGAGTTGCTCGTGGACGGTGTGTCCTCATGCTGTGGCTGTTGGCTGGGATGAGCAGCCTCCAATGCATCGGCTATGCGTCCGAGCACCTCGCAGAGGCGGTTAGTGTTTTCAGTTATGGTCTGGCCCAGTGCCCCCCAATCAGCATGCCACTCCTCCCTGGCCTGGCGATTGTCCTGAACGAATTCCATTATCAGGGCAGAGAGCTGGTCAGCCTGTTGTGTACCAGCGGATGAAGCAGTGGTCCTGCTGGGAATCGGGCTGACATGTCTTGCCGGCGGATCCTCAACGGGACTGTACACGGGACTGCCATGTCCCAGTGTCTGTTCTTGGCCAGACGACTCCAGTGTGTCGTTCTCACCAGAGTCACTAAAGGATAACTGGGGGTTTGTGAAATCTTCAGGGCTGTGCACGACTTCCATAGTGTCGTCCTCAGTTGTTCCCCAGATGTCACTGGGGCTGTCCTGAACTTCGAGGGGGCCGTGGCTGCAACCTCCCCGGCCACACTGGACTCCTTGGACAGTGGGCAGGTGTCTGCAGGCAGTGCAGGGAGGGGTGGAGGTGGTGCACCCTCCACGGGCCTTGCTGGTGCTGGTGGTGTACGTCCCAGTGGTGTCTTTGTCGCTGGGACATGGCGGCCCCTGCCTTGGCCTCTGGATGTGCTGGGACGGTTGCCATTGTGTTCCTCACTGTCATGCTCACTGCCTGTGGGGGTGGAAGAGAGGGATGGCATGAGTGATGTTTGGATAGCCAGCATTCATACATGGCTGCGATTGCACATTCAGACAATTGTGGTAATCAGCCTTTGTGTAGGGAACGACACGTCATTCCATACATGGGTGGTAAATGCATGCATATGTCGGTGTCACTCATGTTGGCCAGGTACTGTGCTGTCTAACCTGCACACTGTTTATATCAATGACCCTGTGTGCCTTATGGAATTAGCAACTTTATGTGGTATATGTCATGCACGTTACGGCCTTGCACTGGCTTGGGTCCCACTTGCTTCGGCATGATTTACAGGGGGGAGGAGTTGTGGCCGACCATGGCATCACTCTTTGGCCAGAAGTTAGCAGTGACTTTCATCGCATTTGCCTTAGTAGTATTAACTTTGGACACTCACCTCCATCAGCGGATGACGTAGCGCCACACTCCATTTCTCCGACCCCTTCATTTGGATTCAGCCCCTATCATGGCCGCACATGTCTCCTCCCATGGCATGAGTTTTATTGGTGAACTTGGTCCTCCTCCGGTCTCCAAGGCCTGGTTTTGGTTCGCAGAAAGGATGCTCCACCCCCTCAGCCGCAGGTCATCCCACCTTTTGCGGCAATCCTTTTGCCCACTCGCTCACCTTCTGGCATACTAGTGCCCAGATTTCTTTTTATTTTCAGCACCGCCTCCCTCCGCATGTTGCTGCTAAACACAGTCCCAGCATGCTCGTGTAGGGCATCCACGAGCATTTGTAGCTCATCTGGGCTGAACCGCTCCTTTCGGAGGCGGGCAGCTCCCTTCTTTGGTGCTTTGGGCATTCCTGGGTGGTTGTACAAACTTTCTGGTAGGTCACCAGTGTGCCAGGGGACCTGTGTGGTGAGGATGGCAATGGGTTGTGTTTTTAAAGATGGCCGCCGTGCTCCTTCCCGTTCCTGTGTGATGACGCGGTTTCCGGTTCCACAATTTAACACTGACCGGAAATAACGGTGATCGTTATTTACGGTCACCGCTAATGCCGCGTTGGTCCATGGCGGTATTGTCGTCTATGGTGCAATTCATGCCGGTAGGGTTATTTTGGGGCCTTTCGCAGCATGGCTCTAGGTCCCTTACCGGCATGGTGCAAAGCTCGTGCCAGCGAACTCGTAATAGTGCGCTTTTAGCAGGCTGCTGCAAGCTCAGACACGCTATTTGCGCTATGCTGCTAAGGGACGGTACTTACCTCCAAACTCGGAATGAGGGCCTTAGTGTAAACATCTATATTGACAGCCAGTACGCCTTTGGAGTGGTTCACAATTTTGGGCGATTATGGGCAGAGAGGGGATTTTTGACATCACATGGCACCAAAATTCAACACGGTACTCTGATAGTACAATTGTTGTCAGCACTAGCGCTTCCTAGACAGTTAGCGAAAAGTAAATGTGCCGCACACCAGAAAGTGACGGACGATGTAGGAAAAGGGAACGCTTTTGCTGACAGAATTGCTAAACAGACTGCCACCGATCCACACTTGGGAATGTATGTGTTAGACTTGGCTAAATGGGTTATTGACACTAATTCAATGGAAGAAGGGGTCAATAGTGTGAAAGAAATTCAAGCTGAAGCTACAGCAGAAGAGATCAAACAATGGGGGAATGGTCTGATGGGATTGGTTGGGTGGACAATGGGAAACAAAGGTGGATGCTGCCCAATGCTTATGTCACTGCTGTAGTAACTATGGCTCATGGTCCAACACACATGTGCGAAAACGATATGCCAGCATTTAGACTGCGTTTGGTACAATAACAATATCCCGAAAATTGCCGAACATTTAGTTCAGAATTGTATGATATGTTTACAACACAACATTGGGAAGGGCACAGCGACACCGGACCAAGTCCATCAGCCCCGGGGGCAGGCATCAAGACATTTAGTAAAACCTCAGCAGCCCTGGATAGGGGCTATCTGGGTTCAGTCCTGGCGCCTTAGGCGCCAGGCTCATAGTAGGAATCAGTCCTGGCGCCTAAGGCGCCAGGCTCATAGTCATTACTTACCTCAGGCAGACCATGCTGCAAATGACTCCAATCCAACATGAAGCCTGAAAGGGACTATTTTTCTACAGGGACTATTTTTTACTCGGGTGTGGTTCTAGGGACTTCTTATCTGGGACTACTTTTGAGGCTATTTAAACCACACCCGACCAGCAACACACGCTTCGCGTTATTCTGTAACACTCACCGTGCCTGCAGCCTGCATCCAGT
Organism: Ambystoma mexicanum; assembly: GCF_040938575.1. Taxonomy (NCBI): domain Eukaryota; kingdom Metazoa; phylum Chordata; class Amphibia; order Caudata; family Ambystomatidae; genus Ambystoma; species Ambystoma mexicanum. The sequence continues at coordinate 1,474,870,990 of NC_090935.1, read as the reverse complement.
CTTCTGCCATGCCCGCCTCGAATCCGGAGCTCCTAAAACAAAGAGGAAAGAAAGGGACAATTTTAGAAAACAAACTTATTTCTATTCCACACCTGATTCTGGATCCATCTTGTCTCCGGACCTGTAAAGAACATCATTTCTGCACGCGCCGCACCTCCAGCTGCAGCGCCGCGCCATGCTCACCAGACTTCACAGCATCCTTCGGGTTGGCGCTGCCTCCATCATTTCTTCGCCGAACTTCGGCACCTAGGAGACAAAAGAAAACCACAAGGTTAGCCGAGGGAACCAACAAATATAATTCTTACCACCATATACTTACCTGATTTACCACCGGAGGCATCCTTTTGTGACTCTTCATAGTTTCACGTGCTGCATCTGTAAAGAGAGACAAAACAACATGTTTTCCTCGTGCAACATTTACCGGACAGCGCTGGGTAATACAGACTCTTACCTGAGCGCCACTAGCTGCCACAAGAGCATCTTTTCACGAGCCAGCTGCAAGACAAGAAAGGAAGGGGGGAACAAGAGTGAACATCGGACATATTGAACTCTATGAACTTAATACTTACTGGTCCTCACCAGGAACCTCAGAGTCAATACTCTCCGGAACTCTCCCGAGCCTTCAAACCAGTGAAGTAACTGGAATCGACGCGCCCCTGCAAATTCACGCAGGATGGAGAGCTCATCTTTCAAGAATATAAGGTGAGATTGCTGTGAGGGCATTTCGGAGGTGATTAGTTGGGGAGGACTGTGGGGGTGCCATCACTTGAATCCACAAGTGGCTAAATCCATCTATCCACTTGCAGGAGAATATTTCTACGGGTTAAGCAGACAAGATTAGGAGGGCAGATCCAGTCAGTCATCGCTGCACTACGCATCACGTGGGTGGAGACCGCAGCTGTCCGGGTCCGACCGACGCCCCTGTGGGAGCCAGGTGAGCGTAACATTTTGGACCTCCCTCCATGCCATTCGAAGTGATTCATTTTGATTTTATCGAGATGGAACACTGCCAGAATTACTATAAAACAATTCCTCCAACATTACACCTTTTCATTGTTGACCTCTATCTCCCTGGAGCCACATCAGCCCTTTTCTAAAATACATTGCTCTCTTCAGAAAGGTGAGCAGAGCCCAAGCCGTAAAAACAATGTCTGCACTCAGAAGAAATGTGAGTGCTACTTTATAATGATGGGTCTCAGTCTTCTTTAGGGCCGGTATCAAAGTTGCTCTTCGGATACCTGCACAGCCAATGCAAAAAAACAATACATGAGCCAAGTCTTCATGCTTATGTCCACACACCGGACAACTAGCTGAGTCTGGGAATCCTTTCCAATTGGCTGTGATCCCTTGCAAAAGGAGGCAGTCAAACCTTGCCCTCGTTATTAACCACCAATATTTTTTATGGGAACTGCAGGCTAGATAGGGATGAATCACAGAAGGCCTACTAATCATGGTGTGAAATTGGCCAGATTTATTACCATACTCTAAGAGTATTCTTTTCCTCACTACAACCTCACCCAACACAGATTTAGGGCTGGTCCCCTCAGCCTTAGTTACTAGTACAGCAGGTGGGAAAAGAGCACTGAGGTTGACCTCCCCAAGGGCATTGGAAATGTAGACAAGCCATGGAATTCTTTGCCACCCCACGCTGCCCAATATAGACCGAATAATGAAGTGACAAAGGGAGGCCAGGATATTAATGAGATCCAAAGAGAGGCCATTGCTGTATAGACAGAAACAATTAGGGGCAAGCACACAACCCTGAAGCACACCACATCCGACCCTGAAGCAGGCCGTAGTGTATCCCCCAGGACCACTACGCACGCACGCCTCATTGTCTATGTGTATATCTACCAATACCCTCAAGATGTCCCCCGGGCAACCCAGGGACCCAGGACGGCCCAGAGCTTTGCCCTGTCCACCTTATCAAAGGCTGTGCTCAGGTCCATGAATGCTAGGTACACTGCTTCTCCCCTGCAATAAAACAAATTGGCCACTAAAGATATAGATTGAGGCTCTGCTCCAATGTGCCAACTCCAGGGCGGAACCCAAACTGGATGTCCGATAGAAATGATTGTTCCGCCAACCACATTTCTATATGTGCTAACAGGATTCTCCCAAAGATTTTACAGGAAGAGTCCAGCAAAGAGATTGGTCTATAAGCACTTGGGCTGGCCATATCCCCCTTTTTAAAGATTGGGAAATTAATTGCCCTTTTCCACGAAGGGGGATAATTACCAGATTGCATATATGCATTGAACACCACCGTTAAAAGTGGTGCCCACATGCCCACGGGATCCTGAAACAGATCTAAGGGGAATCATGTCTGGGCCCAGTGCCCGATTATGAACTTGAAGGTTGATGGCCTTTTTAACCTCCTCCACCTCAAATTTTAAACAAGACACAGCAGATTCCACACAACCCTCAGTATTCACTACCCCAAACAGGCTCCCAAAAGGTTTTAACCAGGCCCCTTCCTCCAACGTGAGTCCCACTACCCACGTTAGACCAGCACCCGTCCGGACCACCCTTTACAAACTCCCAAAATACCTTCTGGTCCCTTCTATTGGCAGTGTCCAAGAAGCCCTCCCAGGCCACCCCTTCAATTTCCTGTTTTCTTCTCTTTAGCTCCAACTGGTAAAGAGTTCTAGCCTGGGTTATCACTCTTCTGCTAGATGTTGGGTCCTTGAGTGTCAACAACAGGGCTCTCTTCGCCCCTTTACAGGCCTCATCAAACCACCCCTTCTGCGGTACTCTCCCCTTAACCTCAAAAGATGTTGTAAATGTATTAGTAAGAGCAGCCACCAGTTCCACAAATTTATCAACAATTACCCTCGAGGGTAGACTATTCCCCAATATGTCCACCAAAAGGGATTCATTCTCCGTAATTGATTTATAATGTAGTTCCTCCTCTAGGATGGTCCCCCATTTAATTCTTCTGGAGCCAGTGGGCACACCCTTCATTGGACAGGGTGCAAAATCCGTGGAGACCCCTACCCCCAACTAGCCCTTGAGCGACAAACGAATGGAATGGTGATCACTATGTACTTCAGCGATCACCTCAAAACTTACAGTGTGTTCCCATAGGCACGCAGAAATACAAAAATAGTCGATTGTTGAGGAGCCCAAATTGTTGTTAAAGGTCACCTCGCCAGGAATATCCGGGGCTAGGCGACCATTAACAGTACGTAAACCCCATTCAATCATGTGCCTATTTCTGATCGATGCCACACAAAATCCCTTCCTGGGTCCGTGGGGCCTGGGGAAAAAGTTCTTACTTCTTCTTCTGAATCGTCTGACATTGTTCCTTCAGAAACTAATGATCCTTTGTTCATCGACCATTCAGTACCTGGAGCATTGAGGTAAAACCTTCGACCACGGAATCGGATTTAGTTCAGGGATTGACATTACGATTTGTAATAGAATAGGAAAGTGTGGTAGGATTGAATCACCAACGAAGAAACCAATGTTGTGCCATTCCCTCATCATTCCCCTCCGGAGAAGTTAAGGGGCAGGGAGCAGCAAAGAAGACTACAGTCAAGATTGGCCACATGGTCAGGTGCCATCAACGGATGAACTTATAAAGCCTATCAGTGAGGCTTCTTAACAGATGCTGAAGGACTATGCCCGTGTTTGGAGCTGCTTGTTTAAATGAGGACATGGTACATTTGCCGTTTGATGGGCCTGTATATTAAGGGCCATGGTCCCTGAGGACCAAATTGATAATTATTTAGGTGATAACCTGTATTATGGTCACATTGATACCGGTGGTATGGTATTTGGAAAGTGTGCATCCACTAAATACTCTATTGCCAACTGTCAGTGCATCTACAATGTCTCCTTTACATGTGTACGCACACACTCTTCGTCCACGTGATCTCATTCATAGAGGGGGTCATCATAACAACACCCTCATGATGATTATGAATGCAACCCATGCTATTTTGAATAAAACGAACTGCTGGGTTTGCACACATTTACCACAGCATGGTGAGAAGGGGATACGTTGGTATATTCATCCTCTCCCTCTGTCTGCTGCATGTTATGCTGCATTTAGGTAATTTTGATGGAACAAATATAAATGAATTAGATCGATTAGTATTACTGCCTCTAGGATGCTCAGTATTTGCAAACTACTGAATACTGCCACTGTCACACATTCCGATAAACATTCCAGACCATACCAATTTATGATTTCTTTTAAAATGACTCCAGTGGTTAATAAAGAAATTGCTCCACCATCATACACAATTAATCATGATCCTGATTCTGTCCTATTTTGTATACGAAAAGAAGGTTCCCAACCCATGGGCTCTTACGATAAATGCATGAACACAGTTGTTCTTGTGAAAGAGGAAAGGCCTCTGTATATAGGGGGTTCTATCTATTTTGTCTGTGGGAGTGAAGCTTATTCTTGGTTGCCTAAAGACTGGCAGGGTACATGTTATTTGGGGATACATTTGCCAGGGGTTTATGCCACTTCCACTTCCCTGCTGATATCCTGAAAACTCGTCCTAGAAGGGAAATCGTAGGTGACACCCCCCCTGCAAGTACTGGGGGGCATTGCCAAATCCATGGTTCCATTCTGGAGACAAATAATTAACTCCCAAGACATTATAAAACTGGCTAGAATTTTGGAGAAAACCATCAATGAGACTACCGACATTATGTTCAATATGACACTGGAACAAAAGGCCATTAGACTAGTGGCTCTTCAGAACAGGATGGTGTTAGACGTCATCCTCGCTTAGCGTGGTGGTGTATGCAAAATGGTCGGGTCTGCGTGTTGCGTTTATGTACATGACTCCGCCCCCACCATTTACCAAGCAATAAAGAGGCTGCACATTTTGGGTTCTGAGGTGCATATTCCCCGAGGGGATTGGGCTCTTAGTGCATGGTTTGGGATTCTACTACGAACTTGGGGTTGGACGATTTTCTCTTTCTTGGCTATTATCCTTGGTATAGTTCTATTCTGTTGCTGCTGCATCCAATGTCTACCTGTCCTGGGTACCATGATTGGGGATTGCTGTGCACGTTCATTAGTCAAATTGAAACCAAGCCCACACTTGCCAATACACGGCACCAACGCACTAGTTAAGCAGGAGGCTACTATAAAAGAGTTTATGGCCATCGATATTTATGACAGTGATGATTCGGGTGTTCTGATGATGACTTTGCAACTTGGTCGTTCGAGGATACCATGTTTGGATGATGCTCTTGGCTTCGGCCAAAAGGAGGGTTTGTGAAAATATGTTTAGTTTAAGTGTCATGTAGATATGCATATTGGCCTAAGCACATTCGCATTGCGCTACAAACCTACTGCCACACTAACGGTGACCACGCTGCCATTTTGTTTTATTCCCCATCTTGGATGCAATATTCAGTTCAGCTCCCTGTTCATTTTGCCTTTCTCACTCTGAACGCGGTGGAAGACCGCGGCATGAACCTTCTGTTAATTGGCAGGCAGGAATGCACATTCCTCTGAGCGTTTGTTTGTCTTACACTGTAGAACCTTGAAGTCTCTCCAGATGCATTGCTAATCTATAAATTAAGTGCTCGCCTGTCTCAACCATGCTTTCTCCATATAGCCATTCATTGTAATAATGTGCAGCTGCTACGTGCTGCTTAGAGAAAAACCCTATTCCCAGGCTTTAGAGCAGACTGACCTTAGGCTCCAGGAGCAATACAGATAAGCTGTACAGCAAATGTTACCTTGTACAGGGAACACAATATGCCCCCTTGCACTGTTTTGCCCCCCTCCCAGACAGTAAATTGTCAATAGGAGGATGGGGAGAAAATGCAGGCTTATTGCTTTAGTAACATTACCTAAGTGGAAAGGTCATGAACCCTATGGACCCTGTCACATGAGGGGGCTGGTCAAGTGTTTGCTTCAAATGTGATTCTGTTTAGTATATATGTGTGTAACTTTGGTTGTTCGGGGCTCTCTCCCGCCACAGTGTCTGCACGCATGCATCGCGGGGTGCTGAGACCCCAGTCAGGGCTGTAAATAAATGTATTGTTGAAACTCATGTCTGGCTATTTCCATTTCTTTGTACTAAGCCTCATTTTGTGGTCTTTCTGGTCCTTTCTCTGGCTGTCACACTACAACCCTACCTGTGTGATGGACTCCTTGAGCATATGTGTTCCTAACTGTATGAGGGTGGAGGTCTTACACAAGGGATAATTGGTTGGCTTTTGAGTCCCCTTTCCTTTTTCAGAGTCCTCGTATAGGTTAAGATGCTATTCCTGCAAGCACACGAGGAGAGCAGCGCATACAAACGGTACTGGGCGTGTTGAACAGAGATTCCTTGATTCCCTTAAAGAGGCAGAAGTTATAGAGGCCCCAGTTTCAATGGAAGCAAAACCACTGTTCATTGGGGTTGCAGAGAGCTTGACCCCCCATATGGTGTCAGCTTCCCATGTGTAGGTGTTCCCCCTGTTAAAGGGAGCATGTCTGTTGAAAGGTAGCCATGCATGACTGTCCTTTGTCCTGAAATGGGGACTAAGCAGGGTTGACCAGGGGATCCTCCCCATAACAACCCGGGGACCACCATGCGCTAGTTTAGGGAGATACCTGGTTCCCTTGGACCCCCCTTAGATATCCTCAGAATGCATATATCACAAGGATGCAATCGAGGCCAAAATATCACATTGGTGCAATCAGCACCAGAAAGTAAAAGAATGTGACAAAGTGCAAATATATCAAGGATTCAATCAGAAGCATGCTATCACAAGGGTGCAGTCAAGGTGCAAACATCAAAAGGGTGCATTCAAGGTCAGAAATCATAACATGTGCAATCAGGAGAAAAATATTACTATGGTTCAGTTGAGATATATAGATTACAAGGGTGCACTCTAGAGCAGAATATTACATTGGTGCAATCAGGAGTTGCATATCTCAAGCATGCAGCCAGGGGCCTGTATTCACAAAGGTGCACTTAGCAGCAGAATATCCCAGGCCAATGATTGAATTATATTATTTATCTTATTGGGATCTGTTGGGCCTGGTTAAGCAGGCTAAGTAGGATGGCAGTGCAGGGCTAGGTCGAGCCAGGGAACAGGCAGACTGGTATCCATCTCAGCCATTGCCCGTTTCCAGCTGACCAGCAAGGCTTAAATGTGGGACCTAGAATTGTAGTTGATGCATGAGTCACGTGCCCACCAAGGCCCAATAGCAAAGATGCTGGTGGGGGTGGAGAGGATGATTGTGCAAAGGGTTGAGTGTCAGCCAACAAATGTGTTTTTCATAAGGAGAGGGCCTATAACAGATCATCAGAGGATCACTATCAAGAGTTGTGTGGCATTGAAGGACTTGAAGTACCATGATAATATGAGCCAGAGAGGATGGATCTAGAAACGCCAAAGTCAGAGAATGCCGACAGCCAGGGCCAGGGCAAGGATGTATGCCTGTTTAAGAAAATGGCCAGTTTGGAGTATCTTTCTTTGCAATGGGTCAATATGTTGTCCTAGCTGAGTTCGGTATCATACAAAAATGTCGACTATATAATGCCGACTTTACCATTATTGCGATTTTGCCCCGTACCAAAATGTAAAATATGCTGTCGGAATTTTGGTACAGAGCAAATGCAGGATCTAGGCAAAAAAAAAAAATCCCCTTACATCGAATAAAGAGAGCGCAGGTTGCAGGGTTGTCGTCCCCAGCTCCTGTTGTTCGATGTAATGGGAGTTGGGAGTTGCAGGGATGTCCCCCACTATCCATCACATGGATGGAGGATAGCACAGGGGCAGCGTACTGGTCTTGGAAGCAACACCACACAGGGCAACAGTGGTACATATCGCGTATTCGCGCTTAGAAACCGAACTCAGCTATTAAGCGCTTTATTAAAAAAACAAATAAAATAAATGGATAGCGGATACAATAAAGTAAAAAAAAAAAGAATAAAAAGTTCCCTGCGGAGCCAGTTCCAAGCCACGTTAGTGGAAGGGGACTGACACTACAGGGACAGAGATGAGTTGGCGGCACACACAGATGTGTGGCGCCGTAAAGTAAGTAGGGAGGGGAATAGGAGGAGGTTTGAGGATGCGGGCCAGAGTGATCTATGTGCTCACCGTGCCGTGCTGTAATGAAGTCAGCATTTTTAAAGTCAACACTATTGAAGGTGCAGTGATCACATAGATCCCTAAATGTAGTGCCCTTAGCAGCTGTTTAGACTTACCCTTTAGCTAAACTGACCCAGTAGCCAGGGAGCATATGTGTTCCACAGAGTCGAAAGCAGCAGTGAGAACTAGCAAGAGGAAAGTATAGTGGAGATGTTTGTCATGAGGAGTGGTTCTGAAATTAGGCCAGAATGCAAAGAGGGTGGAGGAGAATGTCCGTATGTGCTTAGGAATTAAAGGGATGAAGAATTGGGGAAGGGGCAGGCACATCGGTCCTGGTTACGGGGAGATTTGAGAAGTTTAAAAGTGATTGGTTCTGCTGTTTTGAGGTTTTTGTATTTCTTGTTATTTAATGCTTATCGCAGGTGGGAGGTGTTGTGGGCAACACACACATCATTTGTTTATTTGAACTGTATCCCTGTAGAGTTACCATAAAAGTCAATAAATACAATACATATCAGTACAAACACAATAATATATCAAGTCCTTATTAAAATCCAGTTCTGGTCAATAAAAAAACACAGTAAAATATGATAAAACAGGTCTAGGTTTGAAATAGACAGTTTGACCAGTTGAATCAATACGAACCAGATACAAATACACAAAGGCCCTCATTACGACCCTTGCGGAAATCGACCGACCGGACCGCCATAGCGTAAATAGCGTTTCCGCCATTGCACGACGGAGCAAAGTGCGGCTCATTACGACCCATCGGGCACGAGCACCACGCCATGGCGGAAGTGCAAAGTCCGCGATGGCAGAAATGTCCCCAAAACGCCCCTCACCGCCGTCGTACGGCGACCTAGGTGCAATACCGCCACCGGACATAGCGGTCACCGCAAAGAGCGGCAATCGGAAAATACGGTGACCGTAAATATACGGAAACGGAAGCAAAAACATGGTCCCGGAACGGGAAACAGCACGCCGTACACCTATAAAAGCAGAACATTCACACAACCATTAAAAATACAACCCTGAAAGACATCCCAACCCGACATCCACCCTAGTGAAACCAAAACAATGGGAAAAGTAGCGAAAAAAGCGTGCGACCGCAAGCGGCAGGTCCACTTCTCACGTGAGGAACTCACGGTGCTCACAGAGACCCTCCAGGAGAATTCTGCCGTCGTCTTCTCGACGCAAATGACCAGGACGGCACTTGCGAACAAGAAGGCCATATGGGCCCTGGTGGCACAGCGGGTAAGTGCGGTGGGGAGCGCACCCCGCAACCCACAGCAATGCAGAAAGCGATGGGACGACCTGCGGATCCGCGTCCGTAGCATACTTTCTGCCAACCGAAACATTGCCACAGCTACCGGGGGAGGATCGGAATCACCCATCAAGCTGACCCCCTGGGAAGAAATCTGTGCCTCCACCATTGGAATGGAGACCATAGAGGGAGTCGGAGGGATGGAGAAAGGAGTGCAGACATCCGAAGAATCAGGTAGGTGGCCCAAATAAAACTATGCTAAAACCACAATATCCAATCATGTGAAGTACCATGTGTCCACATAGTGCAACAGAAACACATGTCCAGGAGAACGTCCACTTACATTGGCCTGATAGCGGACATTAAAAGTCAAATTAAATAAATAAATAATTAAAATTCCTAAAAACACCCTCTACACGTGCAGCAGGCACCCCCTAACTGCAGGCTGCAATACAACTGCACCCTCAATCCACACAAAAATGAAACTACCTCCAAGGCCCTGACCCAAATCACCCTCAGGTACCACCCCAATGCATGTGATACATTGCCATTCCAATTTCCACAGACCCATTAATAACGCTCGCCCTCCTTTACTCCACCACAGGGTCCGATTCAAACGACGAGCTCCAGGACACCCCTACCAGCACACCTGCAAAGAGGGCCAAGACCAACGGCCAAAGACCCTCCACCTCAGCTGCACGCATCAAGACACGGCTGCAGCACAAATCAAGTGGCAGCACACAGGAGGGGACTTCAACAGGCACCCCAGCAGCCAGCATGGCCACAACACCACCACCACAGGCCCCCCCAATGGATGCCACAGAAGGCACTGCTTCTGGTGGCAGCAGCACCATAGGTGACACTGCATTAATGGCAGCATGCTCCGACACAGAAAACGGTGATGTCGAAGTTAGATCCATCCATGACCTGTCTCAATCCCCCTGTCTGTTCCATCCCGTACACCATGAGGATACCACGCAGGGGCACTCACAAGACAACGACTGGCCATCCCCCACAAGCCCTGTGTCAAGGCAACATGAGGTGATCAGCCCCTCTGTGACACCACCGCAAATGGCCATGGCCCAGCAGAGGCAACAGTCCCTCGACCAGGTGATCGAGCAACAGCAGCAACTGGCCACGCTCCTCAAGGAGCATGCTGATGAATGTGGGGGTACCAAGGCAGCCATAGAAACATGTACAGAGACACTAAGGGCAGAAATGGAGAGAAGCACCGAGAGCCTGAGAGAACAAATGGAGAGAAGCACCGAGAGCCTGAGAGTACAAATGGAGAGAAGCACCGAGAGCCTGAGGGGGGAACTGCATGTGACGTCCAAAGACGTATGTGCTGAACTTGCCGCTGTGCGCCGTGTGCTCACTGAGCTCTCACAAACCCTTAGGGACATGCATGGACGTGAGCAGGCAGAGACATCATCCGTTGCAAGTTCCGTCCAGGGCAGCCCCCAACGTAGATCTGGGAGGAACCTGCGCTCCACAGGCAGGGGTGCCCCTGATACCCGGAGAGGGGGCTTGCAATAGCGTCTGCCCACTGACAATGAGCATCCTTGGACACTGGTGTTCGGGGGGGAGGTAGGAGGGTGGAGGGGGTGTGTTGGGCTTACTTGGGTGGCGGGTTGATGGGGTGTGTAACACAATTTCACATATGCTATAAACATTTCACAATCATCCAATGAGATGTGTGGACATTGATCTTTGTGTACAAGGCCATCATAGGCGTACAGTCCATATTGTGCATGTTCCAGACACACACAGTGCCACAACTCCCGTGTCCATGTATCAACCACCAGGCGTGAGTGCTAGAAGCATGAATCTATGATAATCTGACGAATTTCACGGCCCTCCTGTGCCTCGCGGACTCCTTCAGGTTCTGCCACATCCCCACCCACATCATGACCATATTCTGGTGCTTGCAGTTCTGCGTCAGGGGGCATGGGCACATTTCTACGTATGCACATGTTGTGTAGCATGACACATGCCATGACCATTTTAGCAACCTTCTCATGGCGGTACAGGAGTGCCCCGCCAGACCTGCTGAGGCAGCGGAAACGAGCCTTCAGTAGGCCGAATGCCTGTTCTATGACTACACGGGTACGTGAGTGGGCATGGTTGTAGTCCTCCTCATGCTGGTCCTGTGGGTTCCGGAGTGGTGTAAGGAGCCATCTCTTCAGTGGATACCCGGCATCACCTGTATGTGGACAATAAAGGATGTTTGAGGAATGACATTGCTACGTAAGCACCCCCCCCCTCCTGGCAGGTCATTGCCGCATCACATACCCCACATTATCATGCATGAAATGAGACTCACCGAGTAGCCAGGATCTGTTCCCTGCATGTCGCTCCATGTAGCGTGGTATTGTAGAGTTCCGTAAGACCATGGATTCATGGGTTGATCCAGGAAATCGGGCACAACAATGTGTCATGATCCCGTTTCAGTCACACACCATTTGTACATTAAGAGAATGATATTGTTTTCGGTTGCGGTACTGGGCCTCCATGGCATGTGGGACAACCAATTCCACATGGGTGCAGTCGATGGCACCAATGCAACCCGGTATGCCGGCAAGTGCATGGAATCCCACTTTTGTGTTGGTAATTTCCTGCTCCGAGCGTGGTAGAGAGATGTAGTCGTCTGCGTGCTTCAGGAGGGCATCGAGCACTTGCAATAGTGTCCGTGAGAACAGTGGCTGTGATATGCCATGCAACTGTCCGACTGTGTGCTGGTAGGTGCCTGTGGCCAGGAAGTGGAGTACAGACACCACCTTCAGTAGGGGTGGGATGGCGGTTGGGCTATCTATCATGCTGACAAGGTCAGCGTGTGTCATGTCCACAATGGCGGTTATGGTGTCCCGGTCCAAACGGTAGAGGGTGTGGATCTGCTCATCAGTGAGGTTGAACGGATGTGCTCAGAGGCGTGGGATTGCGGCCTACCTGCGTGGTGGTAGTGGCTGTGCTGGTGGGCCTTGCTGGCCCTGCCTTGCCCTCCTCCTCCTCCTGCGTCTCCTCTGTGCGGCCGGTTGTTGTAGTAGTTGGTGTTCGTCTTCTTCTTGAAGTTGGAGTACTTGCAGTGCTATCAGGTCCCCCAGGGCCAACATCGCAAGTCCTGCCGGCAGCATTTTGGAGTGGGTGTGGTTGTGGGAGGGGGTTGGGTGTGCAATTTATGTGTTTCCAAGCTGTATAGCCTCCACCTGTGGTGATTCATTCCACCTGTGCAAGCTGCAATCCCCTTTGGGCGAGCACGTCCCGCACACAACGCTGCAAATCGACGCATGGCATCTTGCTATTACAATCATGTATTTCATCCCGATGGCTGTGAGATATCGCTTCATATGTTAATTCTGCTATGCTCCCATTGTTTCACATACTATATTCGCTGTCGGGAACAAACTTGTGAAGGGTCAGTGGAATGTAGTACTCGATTAACGGTGGACCCTCATGCAGCTCGGTACCGCGGTTCACCGACGGGCGGGGCGTCCCATTTGTGAGTGTAGCCAGTTGCCATTTTCACACACAGCCGCACTAGATGGATTAATTTGTGATTTCAAGCGGCCACAGATGCCTTTTCGACGTGATGTTGCAAATGAGGAATTCGAAGGACGGCGCTTTCGGTTTTCAGCTAGCGGCGAGGAGATGCCCACAGGTCTGACTGCGAATATAACGTTCTATAGTTCAATGTCCTTGGGACAGGGGCCATGGCGAGGATGCAATGATTGATATGAATAGTATGGGATGCGCAATAGCGAAGTGGGCGATAAGGCCGGACGTTCCCAATTACATGTTGCTTCACAACACTGGAATTACGGGCTGGTGCACAGTGGATTTTGCAGGCTGCATTACGCACAGACTCAATGGAAGTTTCACATTTCATGTGAGTATGGAAGCAGGCGTTTGTGATAGTGTTTTCACCTCGATATAGATGGTTATGATTCGCTAGTGGTTTTTGGTTGGTTATGATCCTTTGGAGTGGGCTAGCATGCATATGGCTGTGGATTTGGTGTGATCATTGAAGTGAGTAATTCAAATGTAGTTCTGATGGCCATACTATTCTTTTTCATTTCGTTTGGGTGACAGGTATCTCCTTCCCTTTTGCCACTGCCATCTGTATGCCACTCCTGCAGATGGATTTTACTCCCGCCACCTGCTGCTTCGTGTTAATCAGTGGAGCAGCATTACGATCTTATGGGACGATCGCCAATGGGCCACATGCCCTTACGCAGTACTAGTGGCTAGGAGCAACATTTCGGCCTTTCAGCTGGACTAGTGCCTCCCTATTGGGACGGCCCTGCGGGTCGAGGCGCTTCCATGTTGCCTTTTCGTACGAGAATGTAGCCCCTGTGTGCCATGAGGGTACAGGGCGTCACACAAGAAGTAGCTGGTCATTTATTGCGGATGCAGGCCACAATGGTGAAATGTATTTTGGAGTTCATGGCCTGATGGCTGTATGGGCTTGGTGAATTTGTTGTGCATTTATTCCTATTCTGATATGAACCGTGTAGCGTTCTTCTTTGCAGGTGATGTGTCATATTCCTATTTGGGGAGCGATGTATTGTGAGGAGATCTGCATTGGGTTCCAGCTTCGGAGTATAGTTGCGTGGTACTGTGCTGGGCGCGTTTGCCTACGAAGCCCAGTGAGGTCAGGGATGAGGGCTGCCAATGTGACTGTTTTGGTGATGTGATGCTCAGGGGCGGGGGAATGGCTTTTGTGTAACAGATGCCGGTCAGCCAGTTGGATTGGTGGTATGATGTGATTATCAGAATATGGCTGGTCACAGGTGCCTGTGTTTGCGTGCGTTTCTTGGAGGGAGACTGAGGTCATGTCCATTTGTGTGGCTTCTGTATTCGTGCCATCTGTGCCCTGCAGCTTCCATTGGCCCCTCTTGAGATTCATTTGTTCGTTGGCAGGCATGGATGACTTGTACATTTCACTGGTTGCATTGTGTGGCTTCATTGCACCTACGGGGAGTTGTACAATGTGGCCAGGGAGCGGTGTATAGGCACTCAGTAGGGCCGTTTACGGTTGGTTCGCGATGCCGTACTTCTCACCATGGCGGAATGGTACTTTCCGCTGTGCTTGATGGCGTTAGGTGCATGTCCGCTGGGGTCAGAATTCGCGTACTGTTGCGCCATGGTGGTAATTGCGGTTTGGCATGGCGCGCGCGCGCGTACTTGGTGCAGTTTGCGTTGGCGTTCACTGCGGTGTCGCTAATGGCATTGTACTTTGCGGTGACGGGTCATAATCGCACCGAGCGCTATTCGATGGCGGTATTGCATTTCCGCCATCGTTTTTCGATTTCCGCAAGGGTCGTAATGAGGGCCAAACACTTTTGTTAGTTAATAAACCGTTAGAAGGTCTAGGTTCCACCAGGGTCGGACTGGGAAAAGAAATATGCCCGAACACCCAAAAAAAGTGTCCTACTCCTCGCCTCACAACCCTTGACCTCTGATGACATCACCGGAAGTTATGTCATTTCACCCCACCCTAAAGTGACATCACAGGAAGCAATAAAACACGACCTTTCACCCCTTGACAAAACAGGAATTGGCATTAAATACCATTGTTCCTAAGTACACTACGATAAATATGGTTATGATTTCATTAATGTGATATACATTTCATACAGGAATGATCACCAGATGCATCATTAATATCTGTGTGTATAGATCCATATTGTCAAATTACTGTGAATGCAAGCAGACGTCCAAGGCCAAATGATACAATGTTATTGTATAGCACTTACGCTTAAACTCTTTTTTATAGAACAAATATGCATACAATATCACCCAACCTGTGTTGGTACTCATTTATCGACCTAAGAAGGATGAACGGCTGAGATGGCCTTGCTGGGATTCGAACCTGCAGATCACACAAACATCACAGCAGCAAGCGCTCAACCCACTGAGCTATCATATCGGCTATAGTAAAATTAGCAATTATTCTGTAGTGGATACCATTAAACTTGTAACTGAGATTTAACAGCAGACCAGTTAAGTTCATCTGCAGGTCTGGTGCAAAGCTGGCCGCAAGTCAAGCCTGATTGCATCTACTTTCAGGCTTCAGAGGTTGGCAAAATAGGGAAAGCAGCCCACTCACAGGATATCCCCTACTCTGAGCACTCGTTACCTCATACATGCTAACAAACATCCTGAACAGCATGACAGGGAGATGGGAAAGATAGACATATTACAACTAAGCATTAATTGTGGCAAAATGAAGTTAATGGCCATTTGATGTGCTATGGTAAAATATTTCTACACTGTACAGAAGCTTTATGGCACAAGGATTTTGTCAATTGATCGAGGTCACTGAGATGGAATATCTTGTGATGATCGCAACAGAGACAACGGCAGAAAAAAACATGCTATTACTGCAACTTGCGAAAGGCAAAATACAGAGTCCAAAATGGATGCTTATTCTACTCTAAAATTGGTTGTTTATCACTAATATCACTAATACACATTTATCACTAATACACTGTCACAGTGCCCCCTGGAGTGGCAGCACAGTGACAGCCCCCCACCCGGCAGCAGCCCCGGCCCCTCAACTTTGCATGCTGCAGCAAATACCATATCCATATCATATCATGTGAATGATGCATGCATCATAATTTATGATGCACACATTATGCATGCAAATCAATCATCAATGCAAGGTAACATGTGTTACCTTGCTTTGATAAATTATGCCGTTGCAGGTGGTTATTTTCTTTTTCAAATAATTTTTATTTTTCAATTTATTTATTTATTATTTTTTTTTCCAAAAACTGGCCAGACATGGGCACAAACCGGCCCCCAGTCCCCAGGGACGATTTCGGTCCAGCCACAGGCCAATGGGCCGAGGGGCCAATCCGACCCTGGGTTCCACCACACAAGCAGTCAAATTTCATCAAACACTGGACCCTCTTTCGTACTATATCTGGTTTCGACAAAACTATAGAATGTGCCACACCAAAGGTCAGATAGATAGAGGTTGGACCAAATGGAGCCTCCCTAGGTCAACTAATGTGTTTGGTTCTTCTTCTCCAAGCCCTGAACAAGCACCAGCCCATAGCAAAGGTTGTGGCTGTGTCTTTGGCTTTAGGGACAAAGCCCCTGCCACTTTATGGATATCTTAATCAATCAGGAGAGGCTTTA
The DNA here is from genome assembly GCF_040938575.1 of Ambystoma mexicanum. NCBI lineage: Eukaryota > Metazoa > Chordata > Amphibia > Caudata > Ambystomatidae > Ambystoma > Ambystoma mexicanum. Next base: position 1,474,854,519 of record NC_090935.1, on the reverse strand, counting down.
GAGATCCTCTCTTCATGTCACCATAGTATGGGCAGAGCAGGACAAAGTGGGACATAGCTTCGATTGCAACCTTGCATAGTGGACATGTTAGAGTAGCATTATGATTCCAATTACCTTAGGGCGGACAGGGACAGAATGCCCATGCGAGACTTCACAAGCATATCTAGAGTAGGGCTTTTAGTGACATGTGAGCATTTTGGTGGTAATGCCATAGTAAGAAAACTGAGTGAGAGACGACTGCTCGCAGTGGCGCCGGTTATGAGCAGTGCAGCTTGACGCCAGTGTGCCTTTCTCTGATAACGTTGAGATCGTTTGGCTGAGGTCTGCAGAGGGCGCATGGCTGCTGTGCCAGGTGTCTGGACTTACTGGCCCTCTGAGCGCAGAACCTCAACCCCAGATTTTGCCGCTATTAGCGGCATGGCTACCCCCTTACTGGGTACCGGGTCCGGGTTCCTTGAATGAGGAATTACCGGGCCATTCCGACCTTGGAGGGCCCGGTAATTCCTCATTCAAAGAACCCATCCCCATTCCCATTTGCGCCCCCATAGGGCTCAATGGGAATGGGGAGGGTGCGAACAACGGGCCCGTTAATAACGGGCCCGTTGTTAGCACCCTGGTCTGCTCACGGGACCTGCTAAGGGCGCCTGGTAAAACCAGGCGTCCTTAGCGGGTTCCCGCGAGCAGACTCGTAATGAGGCAGTAAGGGATTGATGGCTCCGGTACCTTTACCAGCGCCGTTAACCCCTTACCGCCTCACTCGTAATGACCCCCATAGTCTGTACACAGGTAAGTGGGAGGGATGCCTGCTGATTGCAACTAAAGACAGGTCAGACCTACTTATTTCCATTTATTCTCTCTATATCCTATACTCATCTATATTCATTACTTTTCCTTCACTGTCCATCACTGCCTCTTCACTGTGCGTATTTCAATCATAATTGTGTCAAACTGGGCTGCAGTCTGGCAGTCCAGCGGTTGCTGTGTGGGGTCTGGATGTCAGGAGGATTTCGGCCATTTGTGTGAGCAGCTGCTCTTTCCTACTGCCAGCTTTGCTTTGCCTCAAGCCACGATGTACGCCCTTCGCAGCGAATCCATTCCAAATGAATGTACTTTGATTAAAGGATGTGTAGACGTGGCTGATGAGTCTTGTCCAGTCAGCTGTTGCCATAGTGTATTGCAAGAGCCGGAAAGTTTAGCTCCGACCCCTCAGGCTGTTTCCAGTTTAATAATACCCAGTGATACAGGGGGCTGTGGATCTACTTTGCCAGCAGTACTTATTTTGAACAGCAGTGCCTGTCTCCTTGTAAATTCTCCCTTGTCTTTGGAAGAGCAAGAGGCAATTGAGAAAATATTTGTGAACTTTGGGCATTTGGTCATTCCACTACCTGAAGGTGTAAATGACAATGGTCCTACTGGAAACACCCTTTTGTTCATGGGTCGTGTCAGTTGAGCCCACTATCAGCATTCCCTGTCCAGCCAGTAAGCGGAGTGTCTCCAGGAGTGTGCCAGATGGAAAAATCAAATAAGTACATGGTCCCATGCAAAAAGGGATTAAAGACTTCTTTTTATCGACTAGAATCAGCACAGAGCTGTGCCCTACTGGTAAGCATAAGCTGCCTATGGGGGGAAAGTCATTTTTTTTTATCAATGACGGTAGTCTCCTTGAACTGGTTCTCCCATCCGATGAAGTTGCTAATGGTGCACATGGGTCTGCTAAGCCATCGGGAGCTGATCTTTATGAAAACATTGACACCCCAAAAAGGAGTCTATTAATCTAGATGATCTCTCGTCTATTTTAACGGAGCATGATCAATCTGCAAGGTTTGACTCAGCCTTTATATGCAGTACTTTGCTTCAACCGGGAATGCACCCTACTTTGAGAGATCTAGAGGACCAGGTGAAACTGTCATCAAATACAATTTCTGCCTTGAATATGGTGCTTAATTCCTTTGTAACCCTGTACGACAAAATTTTATTGGAAACAAGGTTAATACTCTCCAGCTGTTAAAATGTAAAGGTGCTCTACAGTTGGTTTATGGTTTACAACAAGCACACCCCGATTAGGGGAGTTTGTGTGTTGAATGAATGCTCTGCCTGTATCTGGGGATGTTTTGCCTCTCAATCCTGGTAGTAAGAACCGCTGGGGGAGCATTGCAATCCTTCCAACTGTCCAATGTTGGCCCCTTCAAAACAAAAATAATTTCCAAAAATGGCAGGTCAAATGTAGGTCGGAAAAGCACGAGAAAATGTTTGTGTAATTTACATATGACAGACAATGTGGCAGATATGCACCAGGTAGGCACAGAGGCTGCATTTAATAGGGCCCTACTTGTCCAAACCCACACTCCTGTATTGCCCACTCTTGTTACGGGCCAGCAGTCTTTCGTCACTCAAACGTATGTGTCTATTGAACAACCTGTTTCTGTTGCACCACCGATTTCTGAGCTGGAATGACATTGAAGACTCCTCATATCGATCATATGGGGCCGTCAACATCTTCTGCTAAAATGATGAATGCAACAGTGTCTAATTTGATCGTAAGGAAGACCAGGGTATCCATATCTTGGGCTGGGACGAAGAGCCCACAGCGCCTATTAAGTAAATTGTGAGGATTCCTAACTTGGAAACAGTGGTAGCTGTCACTGACCCTTTGCAGCAATAGGCTGTGTCGCAATGCAGGTTCCCCCTTTTTCTGGGGATCCCCCAAAGTACGAGTAACGTCAGGGGCCAAGAGTTGCTATTGAATCCTACAGCCTTATGCCTTCGACACAGTCAATGATACCATCCTGGTGAACCGTCTCCCTGATAACCTGGGTATCACTGATCAGGCTCTGGCCTGGCTGAACTCTTTCCTCTCTAATCGACCCTTCAAGGTCCAACTTGGATCCTTCCTATCATCTATCTTCCTCTCTACCTGTGGTGTTCCCCAGGGGTCTAACCTCTCTCCCTGGCTTTTCAACCAGTACCTAGCAACTCTCGGCCACTGCATTGCCATTTTCTGTTCAAATTTCCATGCTACGCTGACGACACACAACTCATTTTCAGGCTGCCCTCAGCCACCTCCTTTCCCTCTCTCATCTCTGATTGCCTGTCATTCAAGATTGGTGTGCCGCCAATGATCTTTGTCTGAATGCCAGCAAGACGGAGATCCTCCTCATCGGCACACCTTCACCATCCTTTCCCCTCACTCTCTGGCCGGCCTCCCCTGGCCCTCCTCCTACCCCCACCTGTGAGGCTAAGAACCTCGGGGTCATCTCTGACGCCACACTTTCCTTCTCTGGCCACATCTCTGATGTCTCTAAAAAGTCAAACTTCCTACTGCACCTCCTCAGAGGTATTCTGCCTTTCCTCTCCTTCCCCCAGAAGCTCATGGTCTCCCAAGCTCTGGTTCTCTCAAGGTTGGACTATTCTAATAGCCTCTTTCTAAATCTACCTGCCTCTACTCTCTGCCCTCTGCAACTAATCCAGAACAGGACTGCAAGAGTTGTCCTTGGCCTCAAGCCCTGGGATCATATCTCTCCAGCTCTGAAATCTCTCCATTGGCTCCCAGTGGATGCAAGGATTACATTCAAAACCCTCTGCATTGTCAACCTGGCTTTCTGGGGCCTGGGTCCAAAATACCTTCAGCTATCCCTCTGCAAAGACCTCCCCTCTACTTCCAAATCCCTCAGGGTCAGTCATTTTTCAAAGAAACAAGCTTGGGGTCGATCTCTGTCTTCGGCTGGGGCTCCCTCTGGAACAGCCTCCCTGCCACTCTAAAACTTGAGGAGAACCATCTCCGGTTCCGGGAGCACCTCAAGACCTTCCTCTTTTCTTCTGCCTTCGCTCTCTCTCTCCCCTGCTGATCTGTTCTCTCTTGGCACCGTGCACCTGGCCACCCTCTGTCCTCCAGGCCCAGGTACCTGCTCACCCTGCCAACCTCCGGCATTGCCGCTGGGCCACCCCTTGCACTGGGGTCTGTATCTGTACCCAGACAGTCCACGCTCTTTATCTTCCTGCACTTATCAGACCTACCCTGCCTGCTGCCTTAAACCCAGCACTTGCCAATTTTTTTGTTTTTTTTATTTTTTGTTTTATTGGTTAGGCAAAGTTAAACCTTTAACATTTCTTCCCTTGGGAGGTGCAACCCACCCAAATTAGGTTCAGTTCAGGTTCAAAATTCTGTAGATAAACCCCCCCAGGCCAAGTCCTCAAGTCGGCTCAACCTAGTTTTGGGTGGCTTCCACTTCCGGATCCTCGTCCTCCTGATCCAATTTTAAAATTTCAACAAATTTTAATGCGTCCAGAGTTCGACCCACTTTCTCAGCTGTGATAAGTCTTTCCCAATATTCTTCTTCATTCTCCTCCGAGATCCAGCTCGTGTAGTTTCCCATATACATGTGCCGTTTCGATGTCAAGTTTGGGCAGGCTAACATCACATGTCTTATGGTTTCTAGTCGTTCCTTGTTTCTGCAAAATCTACAGTAGGCTATTGATTTATCAATAAGCCTTCTTCGCCATTTTATTTCTCTACAATGCCATATGTTGAGTCTGCATCGCATTAGCAGTCCTCGATAGTGCTGTGAAGGGAATTTTCTCAGGTACGGTGGGAGAATGTTCAAAGCTTTACGTTCCCAGATAACGTTATGACATAAGTTTCGTGATAGTTTCTTCCCCTGTGTTTCCCCCGAGTCTTTTTCCCTTGTCTGGGTTGTTCTTCAGGGTTACTTCAGAGATCTCCAGGGGTTTCAGAGTTGCCTCACATCTCATTTTCCAGTCTTGTAGAATTATATCACCACTGGATTCCCCTTGCCTTGCTAGGATTCTAAATGGCTGGGGTGGATTATCCAGGATACACTTTCTATATAGAGAAAGTGACTTCCACATCGCGATTGAGGTAATGGATTGGAGTCTTAATTCCGATCTTATCAGTTCCAATGGTAGCCAATTCGGATGACGCAGGATCTTTCGCCAAAAATAGGATTCGCATAGGTTCCAGACTTCCCATCTTAAGGCTAGAAGTGCCTCGGCTCCATATGTGATAACGGCCACTACCTTTTGCTTATAAAAGGTTATTATCGGCATCAGAGAATATTTTCCATATTTACGATGTAAAAGTATGCCTTGTTTGACCAAAGCTGTAAGTTTTTCTCTAATCAGGGTATAGTGTGCCTGTTCGTTACAGTTTTTGTTGATTCTTATCCCGAGGTATATCGTAGTATCCACTTCCGCCAATTTTTCTTTTTCCAATGACCATGTCTGACTTTTCCCTGCTGTCTTCCTTCCACGACTTGATTTCATGGTCAAAATCATGGATTTTTTCACATTGATTTTCATGTCATTGGCATTTAGATATTCATTGAAAGCCTCTACCCTACGCTGGAGTCCTATGGGCGTCTGATCTATGAACACGGCAAAAACAAAGAGGTGATGGCTGGAAGGTTTAGACTGAATCTTAACCACTGGCATTGCTCGGGGCAACCCTCCAGACCATCGTTCTTCGCCTGCCAAGCCATTACAGAAGGGAAAAGACCATATGCAAATCAGGCTTGGCCCCACCCCAAAAGGGGAAGTCCAGCCCGAACTGCTAGGTCACATCCCTGGTCACATCCCTTCTGCACAAGACCACAAGCATCCCCAAACATGTTTCACCCTGTTGGGGCTCATCAGTGAGGAGTAGCTTGGGTCTCTAGGCCCAGCAGGCACGGGACCCGCGGCTGGTCCCCTTTTGCAATGGCGCAGACGGGCTAAAAAACGGTGGTGTGGAAGGTTGCCCAGAGCAATTGCCAGTGGTTTAGATTAATTCGAAACCTTCCACCCATCACTTTTGTGGTCAGTTTGTTTCTCCTTGTGAGAGAGGGTATGCCCAGACGTGGGTCCCTTGCTCGCTGCGCCACAGGGAACCAGGCTGCACCTCACTGAGGAGGTCCAACAAGGCCGAAACATGTCTGGGGTTGCTTGGTTTCTGTGCAGAGGGGACCTGGCCTAGCAGTTCAGGCTGGGCTGCTACCTTCAGTGGCGGCAGCTGCTGACTGATTTGCACATGGCTGGTCCCCTTTTGCAATGGCGCAGACGGGCTAAAAAACGGTGGTGTGGAAGGTTGCCCAGAGCAATTTCCAGTGGTTTAGATTCATTCGAAACCTTCCACCCATCACTTTTGTGGTCAGTTTGGTTCTCCTTGTGAGAGAGGGTATGCCCAGACGTGGGTCCCTTGCTCGCTGCGCCACAGGGAACCAGGCTGCACCTCACTGAGGAGGTCCAACAAGGCCGAAACATGTCTGGGGTTGCTTGGTTTTCTGTGCAGTGGGGACCTGGCCTAGCAGTTCAGGTTGGGCTGCTACCTTCAGTGGCGGCAGCTGCTGACTGATTTGCACATGGCTGGTCCCCTTTTGCAATGGCGTAGACAGGCTAAAAAACGGTGGTGTGGAAGGTTGCCCAGAGCAATTGCCAGTGGTTTAGATTCATTCGAAACCTTCCACCCATCACTTTTGTGGTCAGTTTGTTTCTCCTTGTGAGAGAGGGTATGCCGAGACGTGGGTCCCTTGCTCGCTGCGCCACAGGGAACCAGGCTGCACCTCACTGAGGAGGTCCAACAAGGCCGAAACATGTTTGGGGTTGCTTGGTTTTCTGTGCAGAGGGGACCTGGCCTAGCAGTTCAGGCTGGGCTGCTACCTTCAGTGGCGGCAGCTGCTGACTGATTTGCACATGGCTGGTCCCCTTTTGCAATGGCGCAGACGGGCTAAAAAACGGTGGTGTGGAAGGTTGCCCAGAGCAATTGCCAGTGGTTTAGATTAATTTGAAACCTTCCACCCATCACTTTTGTGGTCAGTTTGTTTCTCCTTGTGAGAGAGGGTATGCCCAGACGTGGGTCCCTTGCTCGCTGCGCCACAGGGAACCAGGCTGCACCTCACTGAGGAGGTCCAACAAGGCCGAAACATGTCTGGGGTTGCTTGGTTTTCTGTGCAGAGGAGACCTGGCCTAGCAGTTCAGGCTGGGCTGCTACCTTCAGTGGCAGCAGCTGCTGACTGATTTGCACATGGCTGGTCCCCTTTTGCAATGGCGCAGACGGGCTAAAAAACGGTGGTGTGGAAGGTTGTCCAGAGCAATTGCCAGTGGTTTAGATTCATTCGAAACCTTCCACCCATCACTTTTGTGGTCAGTTTGATCTATGAACACAGCGTCATCCGCGTATAGCATCCATGGTAGGTCCATCCCATTAACCTTCGGAGGGAAGGCACGAATCTGATCTTGTGATATCTTCATATCAGCCATGTATAATACAAAGAGAAAAGGGGCAAGTGCGCATCCCTGCTTGATGCCCCGGGCTGTTTTAATCTGCCTAGATAACCCTCCATTAGCAGTAATCTGCCCTCGTATCGAAGTGTCCGTATACAAGGCCTGGATTGCCTCCAGTAGATCGCTGGGCATCCCCAGTTTCTCAATTTAGCCCACAAGCGTTCTCGATTTATTCCATCGAACGCCTGTTCGAGATCAATAAAGGCCATTTAGATCGCTGTTTTCCCTTTTAATGCCTTTGCTTTTAATATATTGATCAAGAACAGGTTGAGGCAAGTGCCAACACCACTCACAAAGGCAGTTTGTCTCTTGTCTAAGATTTCAGTTTGGACGGCCCATTTCTTCAAGTCCCTTAACAGGATGGATACAAAGAGCTTACCAATGGAATCTAATAGCGCAATTGGCCTGTAATTTCTTGGGTTCCCACGGTCTCCTTTTTTGAAAATAGGTACGATGTAAGCCTCCGTCCACGTAGTTGGGATTTGTCTGGCTTTCACAACTTGTTTGAAGAGAGCATATATTAGGTCAGACCAGCCTTCCACATTTTCTTTCAGCATCTTATTAGAGACGCCGTCCGGGCCGGCTGCCCTAGAAGAGCTTAGTTTTTTAATAAGCATTTGGATGTCTTCTCTGTCAAAGTTCAGCGCCCAGGTGGCATTCTCCATTCTTTTCTCTACTACTTTTTCATTAGTATTTCCTTTGAACAGGGCAGTATAGTGGTCGAACCAGTTTTTCTCGGAGACTTGGTTAACACCTATAGCCGATTGATTTAGATTTCTGTTATTAATTAGATCCCAGGTACTTCTCGTATTATTTGTTGTTAATGCCGCCAGCATTTGTTCTGCATCTCTTTGGGTTCTTAAATAGCGAGTTGATCGCAACCAATTCTTATAGGTTTGTCGGCATTTCCTCATCAGCTCACATTTCTCTAGGCTATTTGACTGTTTTATACACCTAAGGTCAGCTCTATATAACTTCAGTCTGGAGACTACGAGTTCATCAAAGGCATGCTGCTTTTTTATCTGCTTCACTTTGGTTGAGTCGTACTTGATCACAAAGGCTTTCAATAGCCATTTATATTCAACCACATCCCCCCCTTCCTCTACGGCTTCCTTGAATTCTCGAGCCAGTTTTGGTATAGCCTGATCTTTGAGTCGCAGCCGATTTATCCCCCATGATATCTCTGTTTCCATCACTCTTTCACTCTTCAAGATTGACCTTGAGTCCCATGCAAGCTCAGTTTCCAGTAGAGAATGATCGCTATTCACTTGCCTAATTATTTGGAATGATTTTATCCAGGCGAGCATGTTTCTTCCTAGAAAGCAATAATCTAGGCATGCTTTCAATTTTCCATTGTGCCAGGTCTTGGCCCCCATTAAATCGCCTTTTGTTTGGCCATTTAGCATCCTCATATCACGTATGCCCATTTCCTTCATCCATTGACTTTCTTTTCCTGGTAGATTTTCTGTTTCTTTGATTTGACCTCCTTTATCTAGGAGTTTGATGTTTAAGTCTCCATTCAACAGAATAAGCTGATCTTTTTCCTCAGTCATGGATTTGTCAATTGCATTCATGATAGATTTTAAATATGGCCCTGGATTAGGCATATTTTCCCTCCAGTATGTATTAATCAATAGCATTTTAGCCATCTCCTCATGGTTCTCCGTTTAAGATGCTATTTTCAATATTTGTACATAGGGGTTTGGGATTTCGTGTTCAAGTATTTGCAAGGGGCTGTCCAATTTTTTTAATACCATGAGTCCTGCAAATGGTCGGCCTTTCAGTCCCTTTTTTGCTGGATTGAAATAGACCTCATAGCCTTCACACACTGGGGGGTCGCACAGCCAGGATTCTTGAATGGAAATAAGATCATATTTGGCCAGAAAAGTGCTGTCCTTTGAGAACAAATGGTGAAACCCTTTCGTATTCCATGAGGCGCAAACAACAGATCTATTTCCATCCTCCTTACTCTATTGTTTTTTTTTTTAGATGGAGTTGTTTACCATAGATATCCAGTCATTTCATTTATTTCCTGCATTGTTCTCATTGGCTTTACCTTTCCTTGGGTTTTGTGAATTATCCACCGTAAACCTCAGAGTTTTCAGTTTTTCAACATCTTCTTTGTTGATATAAAGGCAGTCTTCGGGATTTCTTTCCCCCTCTGTTTCATTTTTTTTAAGCTCATTTTCCTCTTAACATCCTTTTCTGGTCCATTTTTATCTCTCTTTTTTTCTATGATTTTTTCTTTGTTGCAGGACGGAGTCTCATCCTTAACTTTTCTTCCGTCTTTTGTTATTGTTTTTGTATTATTTGGCTTGTAGTAATTAGCATTTCTAGCATCTGGTTTCTATGATCTTCCCTGTATGGCTGGAAGATATTGATAATTATTGGTATTTTCTCCAAGGATCCTGGATGTTGACCTTTTTCTCCCATTTCACTAGTGGATTCCTGCGGGGCTTTATCCCATTTTCCCATCTCACTTATGTCCCACTGATCTCCATTTTCCCACACCGTCTCTGACAGTAGAGATCTCTTTGTGGTTCCATTTATGGTCTGGGTAGGGGAATTCATTGCCTCTACTGGACTGATATGATCATCCAGCATATCCTTGCATATGTCAACTCTAGATGTAATTGTACCGCTAGGTAATTCATTAATCAGCATATTTAGGGAATCATTTTCAATCCTTGAAGAGTTTAGAAGCGGGATCGAGCTGAGCGAATCACTCCTAGCATCAGGCTTGCTTATTGGGTCTAACATCTCCATCGTCTTTTCAAGTATCAGATTAGCAGGAGTGACTAAGACTTTCTCAAGTAGAGCCCCTGCAAGTTGCTTTAGTTCACCCGAGCTTTTCGCTTGCTCTTTTAGGGGGGTGATGCCGTCCATTTGGCTGATCTTCTCTGATTCGCCAATAGTTTGGTTTGCCACTTCTTCCTGGCCCATGCCCACCTCCTGCAATCTTACAGTTGCGAGGTGCATGGAGAGTTGGCTCATGGTCACTCCTGGAGTGGGTACTGTGCAAGCCATAGGTAAAACAGGTGATTTTGGTGCCAGTCGCAGAGAATCTTTCTTTGCTATGTCAGGCATTTGAGGCTTGTCACTCGTCGTATTGGCCGTGGTTGCCCCCACGGATAGACTTTTACGCTTCTTAGTAGCGAAGGGTAAACGGGATTGTTTGAGTATTGGCATTGTTAGTGCATGCTCTGGACTTCCATTCACTTCTGGGAGAGATGCAAATCTTTGCCTTACCTGAAAGCAAGTTCTCAGGCCGGTTCCTGATGCATCCTTGTGGACAGCAGCAGTCTTCATATTGTCGTGCAGCTCCTCTGTATGAAAATTCTTGTCGTAGTCCTGCCTCGCACGGCTGCTACCAACTAAATGTATTGCAGCCGCAGCATGCAGCCCAGCAGCCAAACAGCACAACAGCAGGTAATCACCCAGACGATGCCCTTTACGCGCTCGGGCTTAGCGCCGCAAGGGTGTCTGGGTGAACAACAAATAGGACTTCCTTCCTGTGGGTGGAGCGGGGGGCGGGCAGGGGGCGGGGCCAGACAGCACTGCAGAGATCTTCTTGGATTTTCTGCTTTTCTGCCTTCCACAAGTCACTCTCACACACCACTTAACGCGTCCTCAGCGTCCTCTTCCTCAGCGACCTCACAGATGCAGATGAAGGTTCACGCTGCAGGCTACAGCGAAAGCAGCCACAGCACAACAGCAGGTAATCACCCAGACGATGCCCTTTGCGCGCTCGGACTTGCCAATTGCTGGCTGCACTAACACTGTTTGTTGTCTTTATTATTTATTTATTTATTATTATTTACCTGTTTCTCCTTTTCTCCGCAATTTCCACTTCTCCCCCTTCCATGCACTTGTCCCCTCCCCCTCTCCCATGCACTTGCGCGTTCTCAATGTCACTGGGCCTAGTAAGATCATTGTTTTGTTCTCCCCTGTTCCCTTCCCTTGCCTTGTCGCGCTCTGAAACACTTGTGTACGAGTGCGATAGAAATAAAATTTCAATATCAATATCAATAGCCTCTGCTTTCCATTCTCACAGTTTGGCTGAACAATTCATGCAGGAGGACGGTGCCTCTACAAATATTATGATCTTACAGCTTATGGTTCAATCTGATGTGAATGTTGTTCTAAATCGATCAAATTTCTTGGGTCTGCTGCATGAGGTTTCCAATCTGTGTTTACTGACTACGAAGGATATCAAAACACACAACTTTTTTGATGATCATAGGATGGATATTGTGTAGATCAGTTTGTTTTCCAGGCAATAGTAGTTTGAATGGTCCTGTCCAATGCATAGGCCATTTATGAAATGGGTTATGATATTCTTTTGATAAAAGCTTCCGGAACCCCATTCCATCACCCCTCATGATCATATCTGCCTTGTGGAAAAAGCTGCTATGATATGACATTAATAACGTGCCTATACACAAGTGTTTCAAGGCGCAACAAGGCAAGGGAGGGGGAACAGAGGGAAGACAGACAACGATCCTACTAGGCCAGGTGTCAGTCAGGTCACACAAGTGCATGAGAAGGGGGAAGGAGGAAAGTGTGGGGGGAAGAAACTTTGAAGATCGGCTGTAAAAGTGGGGTGGAGAGGGCTTGCACTGTAATTCTGGAAACCCTGTGAAAGGTGCTCCATCCAGCAGTCTAGATGATTGGGGATGGTTGCTGCAACACCTCTCAAACAGTTTTAGAAAATTGAGGGATAGGGAACGGGACTTTAGTTGGCTTGGAGCCTCCGAATGTTTGTACTCTTATCTTGGAACTCGAGGGGCTACAATAGCTTTTTAAATGACCAAGAAATGTTAAAACTCTTTGAAAGCCAAGTTACTATTTTGTTACAAGAGGTGTGGCTTACCACTCACATTTCAATCGATGGCTATACCATCATTCAGCAATTGTCCGTTAGATCCAATGGGGGCCACACGTCGGGTGGTTTGTTGATTGCCATTAAGAATACTTATTTATGAAAATGTGAAATAGTGGCGGTTGAAACCCCATTATTCTGAGTGTTCTGATTACCCTAAAAGGGTTGTTTGATCTTAAATCTATCCTGGTCATTGGCATCTACTGGAACCCCTCAAGTATGATTTTATATGATTTTTGGGAGGTTCTAAATGGCCCGTTGCAATCCCACTTGAGTGTCAGGGAGGATTTGAATATAGTGTTAGATGGGGATTTAAATTCTGTATGCTTGCCTCAAATGAATGGAGATAGTAATCAGGCACCTCCATCCAAAAATAGAAAGGAATGGGTGGCCCTATTTAATAATTTGGATTTAATGGTAGCCAATGGTAACATCGAGGGTGCTTCTAGCAGTAACTAGATGTGGAAAAGACCCTCTGTCTTCTACATTTGATTATGTTTTTCTCTCTGCTGGCTTTTTTAATCATTGCCGGTTGTTCAAGATAGAGACCACAACCCTAAGTGATCATAACATTATTATGGCAAAGTTTGCTTTTGACGTAGAGGTTGCTGCCTCGTCTAATTGTAAACATGTGTTAGTCTGCCAAAGGGGGAATATGATTGCGAAATATCTTCAGGATGTGAACGGTACTAATGCATAGTCAACCCATTTTCTAGATTTCTCTTGCTATTCAGAAAACAGTCAATTTCTGTTTCTAACTTTATGTATTTTATTTGGCAAGGCAAACACTAATTCTAAGGGCAGAACCATGCCCCTAGAAAACATATTTATGATCCCCTGATTGGTGAGAAGAAAAATGAATTAAGAAGGGCACTAAGAGTTAAAAAGGAATTTTACTTCTCAGGCTCTGCATACATCGAAGGCAAAGGCTCTTAAGCAAATATATAAGAACTGGCATAAGGCTCATAAATGTACAATCTTGCAAAGAGATGGTGAAGGTATGCTTCATGAGATAATCACAAAAAACACATGCAATTTATTTGCTCTGATTAATCAGCTCTTTATCTCCCAGGGGACTATTAAAAGTAATTCTGTCTTTGTACAATTGTACCCTTCACATTTTCAGAATTTGTACATGCCTTGGGATCGAACCTGGCCCATTGCTGATGTAGTGGCCCTTGAACTTTGATGTCTTAGAGCTTGAATGGCATATTAGTAAAACCTTTGGGTCTAGGGCTGCTGCCCCTCATGGGTTGACCAAGTATATCTGCAAGAGTGATGTCAAATTTTTGCCTAATGTTTTGTTTTTGCTGTTCTCTGATATTAAAGCGGATAGGAGTACTCTCGGCTCATGAAAAGTCTCGATTATTATCACAATTTACAAGAGGGATAATTGTTCTTTGACTGTAAATTACAGGCCGATCACCCTTCTTGACGCGAATAGCAAGACCTATGCCTCAGTTGTAGTGAAGGCTCTGGAAGATTGGGCTGTGTCGGTAGGTCAACCGGGCCCTTATCAGACAGGTTTCCGAATATGGATGGGACGTTGTTGAACGGATGTGTTCTGTCCTGCCTCCAGGAGAATGCCTGGGTTAAGGGATCTCCTCTACTGTATGCGGCCATGATTGATTTTACTCAGGCATTTGATACAGTGAATGGGAGTCTTCTCTAGTTCAAGCTGAATAAATGGGGAATTCCAGCTTCTTTATTGTCAATTATCTGGTTGTTACATGAAAACACAAGCTTCCAGGTGAGGTTGAATAGACACAGTGCTCTCGCTGAGGAATTGAAGTCATCCAGGGTATTGTGCCAGGGCTGTGGCCTGGCCCCGTGTTTATTCAATCTCTACCTTTCGGATCTGGGTGATAATTTGGCTTCTGCAGTTTTTGTCTGTTCTACGATTGGTAGTCTGAGGGTACCATGGATGGCATACGCTGACGATGTGGTCCTCGTGGACTATACCCAGAGGGGCCTCCAGCGACCTATAGACACAGTGATCGCATATGCTTCTGCTAATGAGTTAGTGATCAGTAAAGCAAAATCTAATGTGATCAGATTCAATGGAAGTCAGAATAAGCTGTTTGGATATACATGATCCATTGGGAAGACAAAAGTGTTTCCACCAAACAGTGTGACCTATCAAGGGTTTGAGCTTAATGCAACTTCAAATAAGAGCTTCATTTTACATGAACTTAAAACAATGTCCACCCAACTTTCCAGTCAAATGAAGAAGATTAAAAACAAGTATTGTAGGTTTACCATTCTTCCACTTCTTCTATAAGTACCTACCATCTTACATGGTTTGGAAATAATCCTCCTTGGCAGGATTCTTTGACTGGAATTTAATTGAAGAGTGGATCTGGAAAAGGCCCTGAATCTTCAACCCTGCCATCCAATTGCGGCCCTAAGATTTGAAGTGTCTCTTAGAGGGTGGTTTCATTGGAAGTTGCCCTCTGTCTATCGCAAGTTGTTAGTTCCTCCCACAGCATTGCTTTTCTTAGAGTTAAACGAGATCATGAGCTGTGATAGGTCACACATGGTCATGGAAGTTAGATGCTTTGCTGACGGGATCTTAACCAATAATAATAAGGCTAGGGCAGTATTGATGGATCCCCTAGTCTCTCCAAAAACCTTGTTATCCAGCCAATTGGAAAGCTACCTTAGAGGGGATGCAAAGCTATTCCCTATTCCAGAGTTTTTCGAAAGTTTATAAAACATTGGTGGTTATGCTGTCGCACCTTTGCAAGTTTCTGAATGCATATTGGAGGTCTATGTTTTTAAGGTTCAGGCTTAATATTTTAGTAACAGCAGAAATACAATCAGTGTGATCATCCAATAATGAGAGGTCAAACATTTGTCCTCTGTGTAAACCAATGGGAGTGAGTCAATCCTTGAAGCACTTACTAATTAAGTGTGCAGCTGTACAGAACTTATGACTCCAATGTTTGGGTACATTTGTGTCAAATCACAAAGGGTTATTCCCAGAGGACTTTTGGAATGACCTTTCCAGTGGGCATGAGCCTTCTTTGACTATTGCAGTATTAACATTTTTATGCAAAGTGTATTTGATCACTTTAAAATGGTAGTTTTATTTCTCTTATTTTTCTCCATTGATGTGTGGTTTTCTCCATATTGTTTTTTGAATTCATTGATTGGTAATTGTTTTCTGTCTTTTAATGACATTTTTTACTGTATATGAAAGGTTGCTTTGTACAACCATATCATATTACACATTTTTTTTTAAATGTCTCTCACTTAGCAATAGTGGGTAGGATCTGGAGTTGAGATGTGATTTGGGGGTGTTGGAGTCAAAGGTAGAGCAGAGGAAGGTTGTGGAACATATGACAGGATTCAGAAAAGCCTCATTCTATGTATGTAACAAATGTTATTGATTTTAATCAACAATCAACCAAACACAAAACCAAACAATAAACAACTGTTCTACATTTTAAGTGTCTTGTACAGTTTTTAATATGTCCCCCGCTCCCTCCTCCCCCTGTCGAGCCTACCCTAAATCCCGCCTTCTACCTCTCTCTCTGAGGACACTTTTACCTCCTCCCCCTCCAAAGAAACATCATCCTCTTCGCCCGTCTGGGCAGACCAGGACAATGTAGCTATTAGGTGTCTCCAAGCTGTCAATGTCTCCGTTTCATCTTCTCCCCCTCTATTAGCTGCCTCACTCAACACCACCGTCTCTGCGTTTGCCCATTTCAATAGGTTGTAGGAACATACTTCTATTTTTGGTCTACTGCTTGCTTTCTAGCTCATCGCAATTCTACGCTTGGCAAATATATAAGCCATGTCTTTGAGTTTGCTCACATGTTTCAACTTCCGTGGTCTAGGGAACCCCCCACCATACATGCCCATACAGATTGCACCTCCAGACTAATCTCCTTCGCTGTCAACCGGTGGGCTACTTCCCTCCAGAATCTCCCTATTTCCAGGCACGTCCAAAACATGTGCATCATCCCCGCATTTTCATCCTTACATTTGGGACATGTTTGTGTTCTTGCATTTTTAAACTTCGCTATTTTCTGAGGGTTCATGTACGCTCTATGGGTGACATATAGCTGGATTTGTTGCAACCTCGTGTTTCTGGACACTCACCCATAGCCCATTACACTTCGTCTCTCCGGCTTCCTCTTCTCAGTCCTGTCTCAACTGGATCACTTCCTTTCCCACCTTTGACATCAGCAGTTCATAAATTCAGGAGACCTGATGGCCTCCGTCCGACACATCATAAATTGTTTCTATGACCGTGTCGGGCTGACTTTCCAGCGCTGCTTCCGACCATGTATCTTTAATTTTCCGAACTAGCCTATTATACGTGATGTGCTGTCCTCTGTGTATCCCCGTGTCTGCCACCAGTGTGTCAAACTCCACCTCCTTCCCACCCTGCCATTTATCCCCCAGTTTTGCTATACCACTCAGTTCCCAATGCTTCCGGACTGCCTTCCGTAGCTGCTCATCTACTCCATATAGTGCCACTAGCAGTATCTGTGGGGAACACAGAACTGGGATTTCTATAGTCTTGCACGCCCGTCGCCATTATCTTCCATCCCAAATCTAACATTCTAGTCCCCCCGCCTTGCTGTGATTTCGGCAACCATGTCCATTACTTCAGGAAAAACGGGAGACATTCTGCTCTCAAAAGCCTGGACTCCGATGTGGAGTCCTCTGATAGCCACCTCGCTACATATTGGGCCTCATTACGACCCAGGCGGACTTCGCGGTGCTAAATGCACCGCGAAGCATGGCGGAAAGCCGCCGATAGCGCCATGGGGGTTGGCGGATTTACCGCCCCATTCCGACCTCGGCGGAGCGGTAAATCCCCAATCCCCATTCTGCCCTTCCCCATTCCCATTTTTGCCCCATAGGGTATAATGGGAGTGGGGAAGGAGTTAATTACGCCACCGTAAAATACGGTGGCGTAATTAACAACGAGGTCCCGTAGCGCCATGGTTTTCTCCGGCTGGTAAAACCAGGCGGAGAAAACCTCCATGGCGCTACGGGAACTCGTAGTATGGCGGAGAGGTACGCCATGCACTACGCTGGCGTAATACCCTCTCCGCCAGGGTCCTAATGAGGCCCATTGTAACTGGCTGGCCAGATAGTAGATCTCAAAATTGGGAAATTGATTCCTCCTCGGTCATGTGTATTTTGCAGTTTCCATAATGCTATCCTGTTCCTGGTATTGTGCCATATGAACCCCCTGCATATGCTCTGGAGTTTGGAAAAGAACTGCTTGGGTATCATATATGGGATATTTACAAAGTAGTGCAGTAGCCTAGGCAGCACTACCATCTTCAACAGAGCTACCCTCCCCATCATGGTTAATGGTAGCCTGGCCCAGAACTTCATGCTGCTCTCAATGTTAGTCACCACCTTCACTGTGTTTTGTCTATGCTCATTTTCTGTACTTTGGTATACATCAATCCCCAGGTATCTAAAGGTTCTGGTTTCCCATTGTATCTGTAATATCGGCAGTTTCTCTCGTGTTGTTCCTTTCTATCTACCCAGGGGGAATATGCAGGATTTCCTGGGGTTCACTGTGATGCCCGATAGCACCGTGTATAGCCCCATTACTTCCAGAATATATTGTACATTTTCTTCGGGGTATCTTAAATACAACAGCATATCTTCAGCCTACATTGAGATCAGGTGCTCTCCCCCTTTCGTGCTAATCCCCACTTCTCCATACTGCTGTCTCAGATATATTGCCTGGGGCTCCAGCGCCAGAATGAACATCATGGGAGACCACGGACAGCCTTGCCTAGTACCCCTACTGAGCTGCCATCGATCTGAGATGGTGCTTCCTGTCTTGACCCGAGCCAGCGGCTTACTGTACAGCAGTTGAACCCATCTCAAGTACGTGGGCCCAATACCATATTCCTTCAAGGCCGACAGCAGCCGTGGCCACTTGACGGAGTCAAAGGCCTTCACTGCACCCAGCGAAATTATTGCAACCTCCTAGGGGTCCTTTTCGGCTTGTTCTATTACGTGATGGAGCCTTCTGAGGTTATCAGATATATTTCTGCGTGGAACATACCCAGTCTGGTCAGGATGTATGAGCTTGTCAATAACCGGTCGTAGCCTATTGCTAGCACTGCCGTAAGTATCTTACTGTCCTGATTAAGCATCTATAGGACCCGCAGTCCATGCTTGGTTTATCAGGTTTGAGAAGCGGGATGATAATTGCCTCCCTCAGAGACTCTGGCAGCATCCCCTTGTCTGACGCCTCATTGTACATTGCCAATAATGGAGGGAGCAGCTCTGCTTTGTACATCTTGTAGAACTCGCTAGGGAGTCTGTCCGCTCCTGGAGCTTTGCTGGTTGGTAAGAGCTTGATTACTGCTGCTTTGAGCTCCTCTAACGTAATTGGGACCTCTAAGTTATTTCTCTCAGTTGCATCCAGTTTGGGAAGGTATATGTCCTTTAATGTTTCCTGTACATCAATGTCCCCTTCCTCGTCAATATTCATATACAGACGCTGGTAGAACTCCAGGAAGCCTGCGTTGCGTTCACTCCTTCCTGGATAGCTAATATTTGTCCATCTCTGCCTTGTATCGCCCTAATTATTTGTCTGGGTGCCTCGCTCTTATACAACCTTATCCCTTTCTGCATGCAGCCTTTTGAAATAATTTTTGTAGTTCAGGTTGCATAATCTCTTCCAGTGCTCCCTGCATTCCTGTTGCAATCGCTGTATAGCTCCTAATTCCTCTGGGGGGTGTTCACTTTTGTGCATTATTATCTGTAATTTATTTTCTGCTTCATGCAACTCATGTAATATCCCACCCTGCAGGCCTTTGGATTTGGATATTGCCACCCCTCTCACAACCACTTTAAATGCCTCCCATAATGTGCCGCTGATTCTACGCTTCCTGGGTTGAGGTCGAAGTATTCTACTATTTCTTTCCTCAGGTCTCCCTTAAACACTGTGTCTTTCAGAGCTTCGGTCCTGGGCCTCCATGTCGGGACACGTGCCCTAGGTGGCGAGTATTGCCAAGTAATAACCAGTGGCGAGTGATCTGAAAGGAATCTCGCTTTATATTCTGATTGTGCTAGTTCTCCCATCAGCTCCGGCGCAGCGAATATGTAGTCTAATCGTGTGTGCAGGTTTTGTGGGGCCGAATAGTGCAAATATTTTGTCTTGTGCGTGGTGCATCCTCCATGCGTCTATTAGTTGGAAATCTTTCAGAAGGGTCTTCAAGGCTCTAGCCACCGAGGTGGGGTTATCCAGCTTCTCGTCCGATCTATCAACCTTAGGGTCTAGTGTGCAATTAAAGTCCCCTCCCCATATGACTGCTCCTCCGATGTGCGGGCCAATCTTGCTATATAGAGCTCTGAAATAGCCAGTAGCATCTTGGTTCGAGGCATACGTATTAATAATGCTCAGTTCCCTATTTTCTACCAGTCCTCTTATTAGCACTGTCCTCCCATCCGGTTCTATGGTGGACTGTAACAGCTTAAAGGGGACATGCGCTGCTATCCACGTAGTCACCCCTCTCGAGTATGCTGAATATGTTGCTCCTATGCTGGTCCTTCTCCATTTTCTCCCCACTATTTCCTGTTTTTCTTTTGTAAGGTGAGTTTCCTGCAATAGCGCTATATCAATTTTCTGCCTCTTCAAGTACATCATGACCTTATTTCTCTTCAGATAATTATTGAGCCCCCTGACATTCCAGGTCATTATTTTAAGGTCCCCCATCTCACCCATGTATTTCACAATAAACATTAAAACACATTAGCATTGAAAAAAGAAAACATATTTCAAATCCATATTCAAACATACTGCACAATTTTTAACACACTTTTCCATAATTAGTGATATTTGTTGCCCACTTAAAAGGTACAGCCAAAACGTTTCAGTTCCTAACATGTAAATCGATGCAACAAAGCAACAAAAAAAAATTCCTGATCCTTCTCTTATTACACATTCTATGTACATTCTAGATGTCTTAACATGTTTCAATACATGGCACATGTGTACATAATCTGCATACTATTTTCCTTTTAGGCCCTTCTACCTCAAGTATTTCTAACGTGTTAAAGGGAAATGTCATAAACACTTGGCAGAAACTTCTATCAGGATATTTATATACACAATGATGTGGAATATTAAAAGTTGGACATAACTTTTAAGTATTTCGCTTTCCTGTGATAGCCCAATTGTGGCTATGAGGTAGGTCAAAGTATGGGGAATTATGTCAATGGAGAAAGTGTGTGCCTTGGCTGATGGCAGATACCAGAGATTTCTTGCTGTATGGCTTCCATTTCATAAATATGTACGGACAGAGAACAGTATTACTTCAAGCCCACTTTGCCCAGAAATTTCTCGGTGCTGTGAAGGGGTTGGGACTGGATTGACGAGGGGGAGCGCCCTCAAAAGATGGACTGAATAACATTGGAGGGACTCTGTTACACCACTGTAGGTTTGTGAGGGGCTAAGGGAGGGGAGGGGGGACAGGGTGGTCTGGTTTTAGTTAAAATGTTGTGAACACATAACAAAAGTGAGTTTATGGTGGTCCCATTGTCATTGTCATGATGTTAATACTGATGGCGGTAAATTGACTAAGTTTGTCTGGTATTCGCATTGAAATAAATAAAGCTTAAAAAAAAGAAAAATGGACTCAAAAGTATTTATCAAATCTGATTAAGTCTTGTCTTTTATTTCATGCATGTTCCGATCATGACCTGTATATCTTATACAGCATTTCTTTGGATCTCAAAAACAAATATGTTCCATGATTTATTCAGACCTATAATTGAGAGGTTGGGAATTACCTTAAAAATCGAATTACTCAACTCCCTCTGTTCTTAAATGTAGCACCACTTTTCTCAATGAGGCCAACCACTCAAATGATTAACAACGTAATAAAGACCAACCACAATTCAAACAGAATATTTTAATGTCTCAACATGAGGACCTAGTGGAAGGCCAAAATTATTAAGTGTTTTTTTTCTTCTTTTGATTGAATATTTGATCCTGTGTTTAAGAAAAAGTGGGTTTGTATTTGTTTGTACCCTGATATTTTATGTAATAAGAATTATACAACATTTGATGGGTGTTGGCTGTGTGCAGATGGTCAGTTCTATAATATTTGAATTGTATCCATGGGTGTATAAGGCTAGAGATTACTTATATTTCATACTTATTTTTGTACACTTTGAGAACAAATATCAATTGAGGAAGCAAATCGTAAACCTTGAGAAATCTGCCAATATCAATTAAAATATTTAATTAAACAATTTGTAAACTGTCACATAATTGCTTACTTTATCATGTGACTATTTAGTATACACTGTATCTGATATAAGAACCCTGGGTCCACACATTGATACTAAAAGTGCTTTGTGAAGCCAGGACCTATGGTAGTAGTCTGAATGTGTCCTCTGCCAGCTGATGCTTTCGGATTACTCCGTGCATTCTCATTCTAATACTTGCAGGAAAAAGAGTACAGACCGGACTGCTGGATCAATATTTCAGATCTCTATTGTCTCATTTCAGGTAAAAACCAAACCCAGGTAATTAAATCTAATAAAACAGAATACACGGGTAAACCGTGGTATTAGGTATATTCAAAATGAAACTGTTTCTCACCGTGCCTATGCTTTCTCTAAAGGCTGTCTTGTATTTAGGTATAATATAGTTACCATCTACCCACTTTGTTAATACATATAAAAGGAGGGTGGAGAAAATGTAACTTGAAACATCCATCAGGGCTAGCAGTCTGTACTGGTCAGGCTTCTCGCACTGCTGTTTTCTAGAAATCAGTATTAATAAATAAGGACGTTTTTCTTTTAGCAGGAAATATTTCCAATATTTCAGCCAGTACAGTCGGTTGGCACTTTAGAACAATATTGGCCAGATTGTGTGTGGTCTAAGAGGAATGATGTGTATTGGGGCCTTGGGAGGTGGAATGGGATAAAGAAGTTGTCTAGTCTGGTAAAGATGCCAGATTGAGGGAGAGTAAGGGTGGTTCTGGAGTGTGAGGCTATGAGTGACTAGAGGAGACAATGCAAAGTGGGGGATGGGAGGGGATTAGTGACAACAATGGCTGGTTTGTATGGAAAGGGCTGGCAGCATGAAGGTGTTCACAGAGGGATCATGACTGTAAGAAGTGTGGGTAAGAAAGTTGAAGGGGGAAGGTTTGGGTCTGGGTGATATTCTTTCATTGGGATTCCTAATTCTGATAGTTTGGGGATAGGTAGGCTTTGCTTTGAGGAGTCCACCATCTTAAAGTCCTAAGATGCACAGTTATGACTGCAGAGTGTACCAACTGAATTTCATGTGACTTCTCGACAGATTTCCTCCTGGAAAGTCTTTTGTAGGGGCCTGATGTTGAAGGTTTTCCTCTTGTGGAAGCATGACATGGCCCAGTAAAGTTCTATTAGCCTTCTGGTGCACAGAAATGCCAATTCTGGACTATCAGGGACTGTGCCAATAAGGAGAGAATGAATGGTGAATGCAGAAAGAATGCTCATGGGAGCTACCTGTTTGATAGATACCATGGTGAAAAGAAGGTATTCAAAAGAATGCATGTGACTGCAGAGGACAATATCAAGATGGCTATTGTTAGTGATGGGAAAATCATAACATAATTAGCACATCCAATTTAGGCAATTAACGTAAAAGAGCACATTTTAAAAAACATATGTATTAAGAAATTACTAGGATGTTTAATCTATAAAGGTTTACCTACCATAAGGTCCCCGCGTGAGTCCACTTTTTGCTATTTCCCAGGGTTTCGTATATCTCATCCAGGGTGCTTTAGAATGGGAACATAAATTGAGAATGTTTAGTCAGCACATGAATACAATGGGGCATGAAGAGAAAACAAGCTCATTAGATGCACAATCATTGTTCCTCCTCTGCTCCTCTATCCCATGCTTTCACATCTAAAACTACAGTAAATGAATGAGTAAATAAATAATGTGCTGCTCATGTTCTTCTTTATGTTGTTGTACACACAGCGTCTGAATAGTTACAAAGAACGAAACAAGGCAGTTGGCGGGTTTTCAGTTTGCTTTGCACACTCTATAAGACGTAAGCAATGCAGTTCAGAAAACAAGATTAGGTGTATCCAGCACTCTTTGTGGCCTACTAGTTTCCAACTAAAATATCCTCCAATCTGCATTGCACAGGACCTTTCTGCAGTCTTCCTCCATCCCTCTCACCTCCCCTAACAGCTCCACCTGTCTGCCACTTGAGTGGTTTATTCCACTTGCTGACGTGATCCAGATGCACCATTTCGAGGTTCGGCTAAAATCCCCACTTTATTCATAGTGCGCACATAAACCACACTGCGATGCAAGGGTAAGTGGATCCTGCATTCATTGCAGCCTCTTGGTGTCCCACTTCAGATTCCCCTAGCCTGTGCTCCTGATACCCTTTCTCCGGCGCACCTCCCCTTATCCCTCTTCCCTCTCCTGCCTCCTCCTGGCCATGTGACCCAGAAGCAAGGTGACAATGCTTGGCTAGATTCCCTGCACTTTTCAGACTGTGCACATTAGTCACACTGTTCGCGAAGCAGTCGCAAGTGTATTCTGTACTGTTTTTCACCAATTGGTTTCCTTCTTGAATATCCCCTCATCTGCACTCATGAGCCCCTTTGTCAAGCCCTCCTTAATCCATCTCCATTGCTCTGCAACCTCCAGCCCTCTCCTGCAACATGAAGGGTTGATCCTGCTGGGTCACGTGACCCAGAAGCACCATGCTTGCGTAATTCCCTGCGTGTATCATAGTGTGCACAAAGGCCATGCTGCTCTTGAAGCAAGGGCAAGTGTTTGCTGCACTCTTTGTAGTCTATTGGTTTTCCATTTGAATTTCTCCTAATCTGCACTCCTGGGACTTTTTCCCCAGCTCTCCTTTGTCCCTCTCCCCACCCCTAACACCTCCAGCCTATCCATCAAAAGATTGCCTAATCATGTGACCCGGAAGCACCTCAAATCAGAGCTTGCCAAGGCAGTCCCTTCCCGGGCAGATGGTGAAGTCAAGATGCTAAGGGCAACTACTATTTGTCTGTTCACCTGGTTCCCTGACCTTGCTACCTTTCTCACCAATCAGACAAATCAACAACCAGTTAAGGAGTGAACAGTTTACTTCCTTTTATTTTTCTTACACACTCTGGGATCTACCAGTGTGTCTATTATTTAGATTCATTTATTTTGCTACCAGTATACCCATCCATCATACACTGATTAGTGAATTGCGTTATGAGTGTGCCCAAGCATTGTCAGAATAATCCATCTTGCATTGAGCATGACACTACAGTATTCCATCATAGCTAGGTTAACTCATTATTCTACTAGTTTAGGCATTGCATTGCTTGAATAATTAATCCCCCCATCTAATGTGGATATAACATGGAGGGCAAATCCAGTGTTCAGCTAGATGTATCCATTTCACCACTCATTGTTGCTGCAAGAGAGTGCATGACACAACTAGTTCAAGTGACTGCCTCCACGGCCTCGTGAACCACAAGGTGGTCTCCTCTGACCCCTTTGGGAGAACTGTCCTCTCGCTCTTTTCACTGTAGATTAGAATCAAAAGGACTAACCTCTCCAACCCTGAGGAGTGGGACGGCTCTGCTGAGAAGGTGAATCTCGCCACTCAAGGACTTTGCAGCAGCCTTTGAGGCCTGTTGTTATTACTCAAAAGCTGAGAACTCTCAAAGGACATATCCAGCAACCTAGCTTGGGCATCTGGTGCAAAGCCTAACCTTCATAGCCAAGCAAATCTCTTTTGCCAGAGTACCCGCTGCCATGGCGTGACAAAGAAAGTCTGCAGTGTCTAGCCCAGACTGAAAGGACTGATACATGGCATCCTTGCCATCTTGTACAATTCTGAGAAAGCCTTCTCTCCCCTCCCCCTCAGGGATGTGCTCTGCAGCCATTACTGCAACTTCCCAAAGAGTAAGCATTAACCACTTTCAATGCCATGCTTCCTCTTCCCAAGGGTGCAGGTTCGGACTGGCCTATAGGGCAATAGGTCCATGGCCGAACCAAAAACACAAAATGCTGGTGTGGGCCAGTTTGTTTGGTCAAAGTGGGCCACTTTTTTGCCCAATTTGGGCCAGTTTGAGTTAACTAACTCTGTGGCTAGTCATTTTGACCAGTGTTACTGAATAAATATTCCTGCGTGCCACTTTTTCATTGGTTCCCAAGACAATTTTATGGCCCAGTCCTACCCTGCAAGGGTGTCAAACCTTTTATCATCCCTGTCCACCATGACAGTAGGATATGAAGCTCCTTTTGATGTTGAAGTTGCCGCTTGAACCACCAAACTCTAAGGACACAGATGCTTGGAAAGGAATTCCAGATCCACAAAGGAGGGGCTATTCTTTTTAGTGAAATCTTTATTAACAGCTGGGGGGGTGTCTGGCTTTTTTCAGAACTCCATTTCCCACTGCAGTATGAAAAGGAAGAATGGGATCCGTAAGCGGACTCTTGTCAAGGATGTCCATTAAGTCATCCTCTTCAAACTCCACAACAGCTCTACCCCAGCCAAAGTATTAAATAACCTTTGACATAACTGACTTATAAGAAGCATCAGCATGTCCAGGGCCCTCAGATATTCCACAATCCACTTCTGGAGAAGTGTCCAGGCCACTTGCATCCTTCAGTGTGTCCACTAGACCTCTCAATCTCGATTCATCCGAGATGAGTTCCACTGGAACACCTGGAGTACCAAACTCCAATTCAAACAATGGACTTTGAACATCCTGCTCCTCATCCTCCTCATATATGGAGCTCATGGACTTGAAATAGTCTTCTTAGACAGAGGCTTTAAAACACTCAACTCACCCAATGAGGATGTCAATGGCTTCAACAGTACCAACTTTGAAGAGCTTGACGTTGATACATTCAACGGAGCATGAGGAGAAGTTGCTGGCTTCAAAGATGCTCAAAATGTCGAGTCAGTCGCCACCAGTCGAGGAGCCTCCAAAGAAACTTTTTCAGCTTTTTTGTCTGGGCTCTTAGGCGCATGAAAAGAAGATTTCAATGACGCCCTATCAACCTCACGAGACGCAATGGGATTGGAAGCCTTTTTGTATTCAATCGAAAGGGTTAGATGTTGCAGCCTCCGAGAATACCTCCAACATCTTTACTCAGAATTCTTCCAACTCGGCTTGTGAAGCCGTCTTACTTGGATAATCTACCCGTGTTCTATCGGGCAAGCGGTCGGAGGAGGATGACCGGGATCGATGGCGTTGCTTCCTGATTTCCTCAAAGACGATAACAAAGAGTGTTGAGACCTCGACTGAGAGCGCTTTGCATGTTTATCTGGCTTCTTGGCCCTGAGAGGAGAAGCTTCTCTCAAACTCTTGTCCTCCTAAAGATCTCATCTTCAACAGGGTGGAAGAAGGGGACTTGGATAAAGGCCTACCCAAGGCGAGTTTCCCCTTCCTCTCCTTTAAGGTCTTAACCGTCATCGACTGACAGGAGCCACAGTCATCAACCTTATGGGTTTTAGCAAGACACCAGAGAAATATGCAGTGCGGGTCCTTTATGGAGATCTTGGACCCGCAATCCGAACATCTCTTAAACCCGGATTTTGAAGTAGCCAGAAAACTTGATATGCAATAGAGGAATCGCTGAGGCGACTAAACCGTTTCCAAGCTTAGCTGTGCGGAAAAACGGAACTGAGACAACAGGCATAGTGCATGCTTTTTATACCAATGGCATGGTCGAGAGTGGACGGCGGCCACCGAGGAACTCGAGATCGACGATGCACCACACCCTCTTCTGTAAAAAGCTTATGAAGCTGAAAGCAGGATATCGGAGCATATCAAAGA
The DNA here is from genome assembly GCF_040938575.1 of Ambystoma mexicanum. Taxonomy (NCBI): domain Eukaryota; kingdom Metazoa; phylum Chordata; class Amphibia; order Caudata; family Ambystomatidae; genus Ambystoma; species Ambystoma mexicanum. The sequence goes on along the minus strand of NC_090935.1, from coordinate 1,474,827,564 downwards.
TGAAGAATACGTGGGGGAACACAATCCATTTGAAAGATCACTTACTGTTGATCATTTTCTTTCAGATATTCATAGTGGACTGCAGGTGTGATGCGGGAGACCATGTTTAGGCTGAAGAAATTCTAGAGGAGTTTTGTGGGAAGATGATGACCTCTGGAGGAAACAGGAGCTCATGAAGTAAGCGTTACTGAGAAAAGAAATACTAAGCGCGTTCTGTGATTGGACGTAGCCTTTATTTGGCTGCAGCCCAAGATGGCTGCTGGTACCAAGTTCTTAGGGCATTGGGCCTTCTTGGCCACAGTTGTCCTATGTGGCAGTGTAATGTAAAAACTCTGAATTGCCTACCTAGACAATATAGAGGTGTTCAGCAGCATCTGGGAGAGCATTTGAGACACTGCAAGAAAGTATTGAAAAGAGAACAGGAATACAGTGCCTAACTGCCAGATGGGGCAAAGTTGATGAACCTGTCTTGGGCACACAGTTTGTGGAGAAAAGGTGAAGTCTCTTAAAAACAATATACCAGTGGCTCTTGACTGGGAATCTTCTAGCACTCAGACTCAGATTAGAATCTTTAATGGTGTTATTAGTAACTACAAGAATGTTATAGCCAGCTCTTTTACAGTATCAAAAAAACTCCCTTGAAGGTTGTTTGGACAAAGAGTGTCAGCAAGGATTTTAGGGACTGACACATACCCTATTCCATACCCAGGTACTGAATATACAGTATTAGAGCAAAATCTTTGGAATTCAAACCAACACCTTTGACTTCAGGTAGGCGCGAATCTGGGACAGCGTGATGAGACGGGAAAGGAGCACCCTGTAGCATTCATTATCTGCCAGTTCTTTGACAGGGAGTATTGATGGTCAGTTGTTGAAAAATAATGTTTTCCAATTGTCTGGGCTCTGGGTTGCTTTTGGCCTTACTTAACAAGGAGACATTTGGAAGCAAGACAATGGGCCTCATTACGAGCGTGCCAGTACAGTAACAACGGTACCGGTAAGCTTGCCGGTACCGTTGTTACCGTACCGGCAAACTGAGTTCTGCTCACGGGTGCCTCTGCAGCCACCAGGTCTGACCTGGTGGCCGTACCGGCACACTCGAGCAGAACATGATGGTACCACCGGTACCGGGTACTACCACCCTCCCCATTCCCATTGAGCCCTATAGGGCCCTATAGGGCTCAATGGGAATGGGGAAGAATTTTTTCCGGTGCCCAGAAAAGGGCAATTACCGGGTACGGCAACATCATAATAACCTGGTAATTGCCCTTTCCTGGGCGACGGAAAAAAATGAATACCGCCAGCAGCCGTGCCTCGTAATGAGGCCCAATGCATATCAACACAGGTTCGAATCCCAGGCTTGTGCTTAGAAACTGGTCCCTGGTGTTGAGTATGTTATAAGAGAACAAATATAATTATAATTTCAAGATCCAAAGAAGATTGCAAGCAAATAAATTGGCCTATAACCAGGAAGGTAGAGTGACAAAGCCATTCCTGTATCTGGAATTTGTGGATGTGAGGGTGACAGTGGCCAGGTGCTACTACACACTCTGCGATTCTGTGTCTGGAAAAGTATGCAGGGCATCTCACAGGACACCCCAGCTTTCCCCTGGTTTAATGCAGGCGAATCTTTATGAGTGTTACCTCCCCCATATTAAGGCCCCTTTCAGAGGTTTTCCCAGGCCTTATATATGTCCCTATCCTAGTGGCCGTGTCAAAAATGGTCTTACTGGATGGCCATTGAGAGAAGCAAAGAAGTTAACCTTATAAGGATGGGTAATCTCTGTACAAGCATGCAGGAGGTGCCCAGAGCAAAACGATTGCAGCCACTGTCATTATAAGGAAAGGTTTGCAAGAGCAGGCCACTTGACATCACCTTGAATATATGTACGAAAATCAAAAAGGCATGCCGTGCACCAATGAAGAAAAAAGTAACAATCAGTTACTCAGATCATGGCTGCGCCCCAATGAGTACCAACATGTGTATATACTCCCAAATGGGTCAGCCCAACAGGAGGTGTTAACTCACAATAAATGGAAGGAAATGTTACACAGTACTGTAGGTATTCAATAGTTCATGAGTGAAGACTGGAGGTTACTGAAGATAGAAAGAGGCATCAGGATGGAGCTGGTGGGGTAGAGGCGAGAGCGTGTTGTGGGGATGAGAGGCAACTTTTTCCTGAAGATAGGAGAGAAGGTGAAGAAGGAAGAGAAGGTAGAGAGAGTAAAGGAGGCGAAGAGAGGGCAGGAGGAGAATAGAGGACAGGGGGTGAAGAAAGAAGAAGAGGTGGAGAGCAGACACAAAAAGGAAGTTGGAGGAATATATAGACGACGTAAAGAGACCTTCATAGTGGAGGTAAAGAGAGGGGAAGATAGAATGGAACAAGAGCGTGTCAGGAGTGAGGAGGTTAAGCAATGGCCTGCTGAGGAATTTTAAAGGTGATATAAGAGAGATTGGAAGTGACAAGTAAGGAAAAGAAGGCGGCGATGGGGCTGGCAGGGGAGACAGATAGGAGAGGGTTGGGAGAATGGGAGAGAGAATCCCAAGGAGAAGGGAAGAACGTCTCAGAGAGAGAGAGAGAAAGAGAGAGATAACACAGTAACACATTGGGGGAAAAGAGATCATAAAGAAGGTGAATCCCCGGATTGGCAGGGGTGAACTGAGGTGGGTTAGAGGATCAAGCACATGTCAAGGGCATCAAGGAGGTGCATAAGAGACAGTCTACAGTACAGAGAGTAGGAGGTGTAGAGGAGAGTCAGGCAAGAGAACACAGTGGTCCATCGAGGACGAGGATAAGGGAAATTCAAAGGGAGATAAGGTCAGGACCATGAGAGTGGGAAGCAGAAAGGAAGTAGAGAGTGAGCTACTCGGCCAGCTCACGTTGCCAGATCGTAGGTGAAACTTGGGAGATTTGCCAGTGTTTATCCAGCTCCAACATCCTACCTCACAGGGGTCAGGCGCACAGACTCATAGGGACCCAGACACCTGAGAGCAAGTGGTTCTTCCCAGAGCCGGGAACAAGAAGCAGATGATCAACAATCTTCAGAGCAGTAGACAAGAAAAAGAGTTGGATACACTTAAACCACTGAGGACTGTGAGTGACTATACATGGATCATCTGCCTTGCAAAGAGAACCACTTTTGAACTTTCCTCTTGAGGAGCAGCCTACCTGTATGTGTTGAAGTTATAACTTTCCTTTATTTGTTTTGGTCAATCTTTAAAGCTAGTCCTAATACACATGGTGAAACGGCCTGCAAAGTCTGAACTTCAGTGTCGAGCGTAAGCCAGAAACAAGTGATTGGAATGCAGAAGGACTTCCCATCAAGTTTGGTCAACTTGAAACTGTTGGGTATAACATAAAAAACTCTCCTCATCATTGTTTCACCAAATGCTGAGATACCTGTTGGGTCATGGCGTTAAATAAATGACATTAACATAGAAGCTAAACAAAGCTCACAAGTTTCTACTCTGGCAAATGGTTCTGTGAGACTGATAGATCCTTTCTAGCTCTCTAGCACAAGACTTTAATTATTTTGGATGTGTATACTGAAAATTTAGACAGGTGTTCTGGAAAAAAAAACATGCGCTAGTAGTTCCAAATTGTATGAATTTATAACTATCTATGCACCTATTGGGATAACAAATGCATTACAGATGTTATAATGCCCATAATATTTTATATAAATTCCATGTAAATCATGAATTATATGTAAACATAATAAGCACTAAATATAGTCTTTATCTTTCATTTTTGACGTATATGTACGTTCAAATGTCTAATTATTATAAATGTGACATCATGTTGGGAACTTCAAGTGAAATTATTAAGAGACATTATCATTAGATTCATGTTTTCTTCTATTTGTTTAAATTCAAATTCTAATATCAGTGCATTGGTTTACCAAAAAGAAACATTGATTATAAGAGTTACCTAATTGGTTTCTCCAATTTTTCTCTGACAATTTTTCTAACAAATGTGTTCTTTAACTTTTCTTTTCAAAATAGCTCCCTTCAATTTAAAATTTATAATACCACAATCAAATAACCTATTCATGTGTTATGCAGAAGAAGGTAATAACCATATAGACCTCCTGGTATCTTCAGGAATTACCATGTGATAATTACATTCACTTTCACACAATTAGTAGTCCTAAATCACTCTTCCACAGTTTTCCCCCAGGGAAAATGTAAAAGGTAATCCTAAGTCAAAAACCCACCATGATTTAACAAGGTAATTGGAAGCACATCTCACGACCTTTGCGAAGTCACACAATGGGCCTCATTACGACCTCGGCAGTAGCCATGCCGCTATTGGCGGCATGGCTGCCGCCGAAATCGCATCCGGGTTCCCAGAATGAGGAATTACCGGGCCATTCCGAGTTTGGAGGGCCCGATAATTCCTCCCTCCAGGAACCCGGCCCGGACCTTCCCCATTCCCATTCAGCCCACATAGGGCTGAATGGGAATGGGAGAGCGAGCAAACAACGGGACGATTACGAGTGGCCCGTTGTTTGCTCCCTCTTCCTCTCGCGGGACCTGGTAACAACGCCTGGGGACCTCGTAATGTGGCGGATCAGGTTTAACGGGTCTGCCTCCTTTTGCGGAGCCCGTTAACCCATTCCACCAGGGTCGTAAAGAGGCCCAATATGTGTTATTAAATACTTACTGCTGATCTAAACTGCTTTACATAGACAAACTATTTAATGCCAATTACGAAAAGAACATACCTTGCTTTCTGCAATTCCGCTCTAAGGTCCACCTAATGGACCAAAAGCACCCAAGCAATCACAAAACATTTCTTTCTGCTTTCTAGATCACCCAATCCCTGATTTTGTGTTGTGGCAGTTCACCCACATTCCCACCCTCTTGTCTTCTCTTAAATCCTTTTCCTCCACACGTCTGGATACTCTTGGCAAAGACACTTTACGCCAACCTCCCGTCTAGCCTACTATGGTGGGGATTAGGATCAGGAAAGAACGCCCTTTAAAATAACATAACATGACATAACATAACATAATTATCCTTCCCACATGTATTGCCATTAGCAATACATGTGGCAATTAGCATGGCTGAAACTGAAATTACACTGGTCACCTGGCTACCCTCTGTTCTCGGGCCCAGGTTCCCTCTCCATCAGTTGCACACCTGCACTGCCCCCTGGCAACCCTCTGCACACAGGGGCTGTTCTGTATCTCTACAGCCCCCTACCATCACCTGATACCTGATGTCTACACTTACCCCTGCACTTGTCACCACTCGGCTGCACCCCTTATGTATTGTATTTATAGTTGTTTATTTTACTGTTATCATATGTACTGCACTGCCACCCTCCCCTTTCCCCGCACATTTTTCCCTCTCACCCCTTCCCTGCACTTGCGCGATCATAATGTCACCTGGCCTAGTAAGCTTGTTGTCTCTGTCTTCTCTCTGTTCCCCCTCCGTTGCCTCGTCGTGACTTGAAACACTTGTGTATAGGTACATTATAAATGCCATATCATATATCATATCACATAGTGTTAGGCAAATGTTTCTGCTTTAGTGGCTGTTAAGTTGGCCTATTTGTCTCATAAATATGTGAAGCGTGCATATACCATTAGAGGTTTAGTCAAGCTATAATTAAAATCCAACTACGTATTTGTCTTTAAAGGAACTGAAGGCAGCTTTGCCTGGTGGCATTCCCCAAGTATCTGAAAAAGTCTTCTTCTACAGTTTCCTGAAAGATAATTAACGCCATCATTCTCTCAAGTTAACCAAATGTATTTTTCTCCCTATTGCATATCCTTCTGACAATATATGACTCTCCACATCAGTTCCAATTCCATATTCACCTCTTACCTCCCATGACTACCCCTTTAATGCAAAGGTTCAGTTCTCTAAATCAAGTTACTTTATTAAATCTAAAGCCCCCCTTATACCGCCCTCCTGCCAACCCCTCCTCGGGTTCTGTGGATCTATATAAAGCAAAGAAATATAACATGGCAGGTGATTTTTTACATCTTGTATTTGAGGGGGTTCAAAATTGCAAAGGCAGGAAGCATAAATAAAATATCCAGGCTATTTAACTCTACAGCTCAATTAGGAGAGAGACAGGAAAAGTAAATAAAGCACAGGACCAGTAAAGTGGCACTGTTTACTACGGATGCTATGCATTTTGTTAGCTATGCTGGTCCCTGCCTATTTATGCTTGATAAGGTAAACCTCATGTTCTAGAGGCTCTCTTTGTCAAGATACTGTATGCCTAGTTTGGCGAAAGCATAAACTTGATGACATTGGGACTACCAAGGACAGGCTAGGTGGACAACACTAAGTGGGACTCTGGGGCCAACAGGACTTCCTGGCGAGCAGTGATAGTCTGTGACCAACAAAACTGTTTGAACAAAAGTGAGAGACCAGGGCTAACAGACCTGCCTATAGAACAGTGAAAGTCCAGAGACAGCATAGGTATGTAGAGAGCAGCACCTGTCTGAAGAAAGCAGGGCGAGGAGAGGAAATTGGCAGGTAGCAGAGAAACCCAGTCTTCTGGACAGCTGAAGTATAGCTACATGAGAACTGGTGACTTCTACAGCTCCAGAGGCGAACCAACACGGCAGAGGAGGGTATCTCCCTCAATTCACACACACAGAAGATATTTTGTACAATCAAAACAATATTATTAGACTATTATCTTAACACAACATTTTTTTTAATGTAATGCCACTTTATGTTAGGAGGGTCCTCCCCTAAAGCCCAGGCAGCCAGGGCTTCAGATGTGCAAAAAGCCTTGACCGAGTGGTTTGGCGGTACTTAATTGCTACATTAAAGTGGTATGGATTTCGTTCAAAACTGTTGTGCACCATCACATTACTTTATAGTGAGCCTGGAGCTTGTCTTTTTGTTTATGTTTTTCTTGTAGCTCCTTATTTTTACCTTACAAAGAGGCTCCCCCTCAAGGCTGCCCACATTCTCCCTTATTCATTGTCTTGTAACTAAATTCATATTTACGCATATACAGGTGAGTTCAAACACAAAAGACATAGAAACCAAGATTTTGATTCACAAAGGCCAATTATATTATATTTTGAGGTTCCAGTTACTACTCTGATATCCTTGGTTGAATGATGTTCAGAACTATCTGGCGAGGTAAGTAGTCTCTGCCTCTGAACTTGAAAGAGACCCATTAGCTTTGGTGTGCGTGAATTTTTGCGCTCAAAGCACCTGCAGGTGAGGCTGTGGACGAGCGCCCACAGGATCTGAGCTGAAGGCAATGTAACCCCTGAGGAAGCCACAGGTTGGTCATTGTCAGGGCTCTGCCTCTGCCTTCTCCTACTCTCTGATCAGGGAAACCATTGGCCACAGTTGGCTCCTGTAGGGAAAATGTCCATGGATCTAGCTGCCCAGATCTCAGTGGTAACCACTGAGTGATAGCTGAGAGAATATGTGCCTTCGATAACACTCTTCTTTCAGCACTATCCCGCAGATATTGAACAGGAAGGAGTAGTCACTTTTGAAGGACCAAGTATGACAGTTACTCAAAGACTGAGCCCCTCTTAAGCATCATCCAGTGACTAGCCCTCTCTGGAGTGCATTGAGCTTCCTCTGCAATAATCTTTAACTTGTGATACAATTAAGGCCTCATTATAGTTTCCAACACACTGACGTGGACTCCTGAAGGCTATAAGTAATAAATACATATTAATTGTTAAACGCAAATTTGTTCTTGCTTTGTAAATGACATAGAAAATGAAACATGTATTGTTATATCTGAAGAGTTGGAGCAACTCTGCATCCTTTTGTAGGAGGGGACAGAGCTCCAGGGGTTTATGGCAGCCCAGCCACTGACAAAAGTGTTCACCACAGGGTGGATGGAGTGGATGGAGTTAAATTCCCTGGTGTCTTCACCCCCCTAGACAGAAATTCTACATTATACCCAGCACCTGTGAGAAAGCCAAGAAAAAACTGCTTTTTATCAATACTACGGTTCCCAGAAGGCAGTGTGCTGCAGTGATCAGACAGTGCAAGCGATCCACACACAATGAACAATTACCCACCAGTGTGATCATTATCAGGAGAGGAGAGGAGGATCTGCTGAGAGCTTGCTGTGAGCTTACCTTGCAACAATATAGTGTGTGTGCAGAGTGTTTGGTGTGCTGGACGGACTCTGTGTTCAGTGCGGTATTCTTCCTGGAAGCCCGTTTGGAAATGTTTGTTTCATTGTGCAAAACCTGCAGTTGCGATCCGAGGATACAACAAGGACTACATTCCTCGTTAGGACTACAATTCCAGCAGTGCCTCATTGCCGTCGGACACCAGGTTCCATCTCCTGCTACGCTCGCTGTTGCCATAAAATCTGCCTCCTTAGCGAAGCGTAGTGGAGTGTGTGTAGAGTGTCTAGTGTCCGGTGGCTGACCGAAGGCAGAAAGAGGCGGCTTGAAGGCTTTCCCAAGAACTCCAAGAGCAACGGTAAGTGAGGGCAAGGTTAAGGGAGGCGGACAACTCTCTTTACTGAGAGTGGATGACAGAACCTTGCTCCCTTTTGGCTATCGGTTTACTGCCAGCACCGCAGTTCACCCCAATGGAAGTAAGTCAGCCCTATTCAAAGGACAGGGCCGAGAGGGGTGGCTCTTCAGGGAGCATCATGACTAAAATTAACGAAGCAAGCCTAAGTAAAAAATACATGTAGCAGCCCCCCAAGAACTGGCTGTCCATTTACCATCACAGTAGAAGTGGGAACGAGCACAGCGCTCTACATTGACAATTTAGCCCACAAGGAATCATGAGAAGCCACGAATAATGACCTCCTTTCCTTGGTGCAAGAAACAGGGGGTTGTGCTTGCATGGACGAGTAGTGTGGCTCATTGCATTCTTTTTTTTTTTTTTTTTTAAACTTCTTTTTATTATTAGCGTGGCAGCAAAACACAGGCGAACAGCGTCAGGCAGAAGCAAAGTAAAAGAACAGCGTACATAGCGTAGGTATGCAGAAGTTACTACACATGATGAACAATCAAAGAACAAAATACAGTCACATCGTGAAAAAGGACATCAGGAAACTATGACAGGGCTGAGGACCCAAGCTGGTGGGGGGGAAGCGGGTGAGGAGGAGGTGTCCTGAATCTCGACTAGATCAGACATATAGGAGCGGAACCTGAGCCAGATGTTTCTAGGTCTGGAGTGAATGGGTTGTAAGTGGGACCAGGTTTCCTCAGAGTCAGAGGCCCACGTGACCGCTCTCAGCCATTGGGCATGTGTGGGAGGCAAGGGGCGAAGCCAACAGAGCAGGATGGAGCGCACCGCGAGAAGCAGGCAGAGACCAGCTAGTTTCTTGGAATCTCGGGGGAGGCCTGGGAGATCATGGAAGAGGCATACCAGCGGAGAGAGAGCAATGGGGTGGTCAGTTACAGAGGACACTGTCGAGCAAACAGCCTCCCAGAACTGTGCGAGGCGGGGGCAGGACCAAATCATATGGATGTAGTCGGCATCGTCCTGACCGCATCTGTGGCAGATGGCAGGGTGGTTGATGGACATACGGTGTAGTCTGATCGGGGTATGGTGAAATCTGTGAAGCACTTTGAATTGGATAAGTTTAAACCGGGAGTTGAGGGAAACCCGTTGCGTGCGTTCGCATAGCTGGGTCCAGTGATCATCGGACATCTCAACACCGAGGTCTGCCTCCCAGGCACATTTCAGTTTAGCAAAGTCTGGGATCGATCTGGATTGCAGCATGGTTTATAACCTAGAGATCTTACCCCTCGTAGGGCTGGGGGAGGTGAGCTCCTCAATGGCGGGGTCGTCAGGTGGCAATGCAGGGAATGTTTGGTAATGTCGCTTAAGGGTCCTATGAAGGGATGCGTATTGAAGCCATACACTCCGGTCTCTTCTCAGGGGCAAGGGGAGGTCGGGCCACTCGACGAATATACCCTGGTCAAACACGTCGCGTAACAGCTCGAAGCCTGCGTCCGCCCATCGGCGAACCGTACCCAATGGAACCCGCGGGACCCCAGGGAGAAAATTCCAAAGTGGGAGATTGCCATGGAAGGCATAGGTAACCCCCGTCAGTTTCCACATTTTTGCCAGTGCAACGGCTGTGCAGGCGACCGGATTCTGCAAGCCCCGAGCCAAGGGAGCGGGTTGCAACACCAGGGAGCGGATGTCTCGGTCAATCACTGCAAGCCTCTCAAATCGGACGTGCGGGGCAGGGTCCGTGGTATTAAACCAATAGGAGGTGTATTGGATTTGTGACGCCAGCCAGTATTTAAGAAAGTTAGGGGCACCAAAGCCCCCGTAAGACATGGGAGTGGAAAGGGTCCCGATTTTAAGGCGGACCGCACTCGAGTGCCAGAGAAAGGAGTTCACGGTGCGAGACAAGTCACGAAAAAAGCCCACCCCCGGCCACAAGGGAACGTTAGCGAACGTTAGCAATACCACCATGTTCAGCAGACCTATCCTGCCAGCCAGAGAAATCGGGAGTTTGTCCCAGACCTGGATCTTAGCCGTCAAGTGTGTGAGATACTCCTGGTAGTTTTCATGGAAGGTCAGCTCGTGCTGGCGAGTCACCACCGTCCCCAGGTAGGTAAATGTGGTTTGGGCCCATGTGAAACCGAAGGTATCGGGAGGGGGAGAGGTACATTCCGTGAGCGGAAAAAGAATGGATTTCAAGCAATTCACTTTAAGGCCCGAGACTCGACCGAAATGGATAATGTCCGCCAGTATAGGGGGTAGGTTGGTGGAAGGGGAGCGTACAAACAGCAACGCATCATCCGCATAGAGGGACACTATGTCCGTCTGTCCCGCGGAGCGGAGACCCCTGTGAGCATGGAGTTGGCGGAGCATGTTGGCGAAAGGCTCGATTGCTACCGCAAAGACCAGGGGAGAGAAGGGGCACCCCTGTCTCGTTCCCCTGGCGATCTTGAAAAGGGGAGAATAACGGTCGCCAGTGCTGACCCTGGCAACCGGCTCAGAGTAAAGCAGTCTGACCCAGGACAGAAAAGAGGGGCCGAATTTACAGCACTCGAGGACCCGCCACAGATACCTCCATGAAACCGAGTCGAATGCCTTTTGCATGTCAAGGGCAACAGCCACAGCGTGCGTCTCGGGACTGATTCTGTCGATAATGTTGAATAGGCGCCTCAAGTTCAGGGAGGTAGAGCGACCCGGGATAAAACCGGCCTGGTCCGGGTGAATAATAGATGGTAAGAAGGGAGCCAGCCGGAGAGCCAGAGCCTTGGCAAATATCTTGACATCGCAGTTTATGAGAGAAAGTGGGCAATACGAACCGCACTGCGAAGGGGGTTTACCGGACTTAAATAGTACTGCGATTGTGGCCTCACGGAGAGAAGGGGGGAGTACCCCGGCCTCAACGGACTCCTCCCAGAGAGCCAGCAAATGAGGGAGCAGTTGTGACTTGAAGCGTTTATAGAACTCGACCGGGGCACCGTCCGAGCCAGGGGTGCGGCCCGAAGATAGGGAATCAATAGCGGCCGACAGTTCCTCCCGTGTGAGTGGGGAGTCAAGGGAACCCGCGGTCTCCGGAGACAGAGTTGATAAAGGGAGGGCCTCGAGAAAGGAGTCAATCTCCGCCAGCGATACCTCATCAGCATTGGAGTACAGGGATTCGTAGAAGGTAAAAAATTCCATGTTGACCTCCTGTGAAGAGACCGCCATAGAGCCATCAGATCTCTCAACCCCGAGAATGTGCGGGGACCCCGTCTCGTGCCGGATCAACCTAGCCAGAAAGCGGCCGGGGCGCTCCCCCTCCCCATACCTCCTCGCCATGCCAGGGTTATCGAGGAACCTCTGCTCGCGGTCCGCAAGAGAACGGAACTTGTCCAGTTCCTCCCCGATGTCAGCTAGGTTACTAGGGGTAGAGTGTAGCGAGCATGTAGCCTCCAGGGACGAAAGTCTAGATTCGCTGGAGGCGAGGTCTCTGCGGATCGACTTAAGGACCCAATTCTCCTTGGACAGCGCAATCCCTCTAATATAAACCTTGAATGACTCCCATAAGGTGGCCTGGGACGTTACCGAGCCCGTGTTGGTCTCGAAGAACTCCTCGATCGACAACTCAAGCTCGGAGCAGAACTCCGGGTCAAGTAGGGAAAGGGGTTTCAATTTCCAGTGTCGGGTGCGGGCGGGATCGGGACCCCAATCTACGGTAATGGTGACAGGAGAGTGGTCAGATAGGGTTCTCGGAAGGATCATTAGTTGTGTTACGCTCTTGACCAATACGTTAGAAATCACCCACCTATCAATACGAGAGTAGGAGTCATGAACAGAGGAGTAGAAAGAGTAGATGCGAGAATCCGGGTAGAAGAACCTCCATGCATCCACCATGGCCAGACGGGGAAGGGAAGACAGTGCGGCGTAAGCCGCCCTGGAGAGGTGACGGGGCCTGGAGCCTGATCTATCTAGAGCTACGTCGAAGATCGTGTTGAAGTCCCCACCCCAGAGGATTGGAACAAGGGGGAAGCCATCGAGAAGGGAGGTGACCTGCACATAAAAATCCGGGTCATCAAGGTTAGGGCCATAGATGTTCAGAAGAATCACTTCCTTGTGGTGCAGCATGGCGTGAAGCAATACATATCTACCCTCGGGGTCAATTGTCGAGGAGATGAGGGTAAAATGAAGGCTCTTGTGAATGAGGGTCATGACTCCCCGGCTTTGAGAGGAGTAATCAGTGAAAAACCTATGGGGACCCCAGGACTTGGCAAAACGCATGCAGTGTACAGAACGGGCATGAGTCTCTTGAAGGAAGAGAATCTTGGATCCATGGCGCTCGGCCTGCAGCTGGAGTTGTCTCATCTTTCTATAATTCCCCAGTCCCCGTACGTTCCAGCTCATAAAGGTCAGGGCACTCTCAATCACAGTGTGGCAGTGTTTGGGATTAAGTAGAATGTCAGTGACCAGAGGGCCAGGTCAACGGTCCTACGACAACAGTTCCAAGGTGCCTCAGCACAGTCCGCCTTCGCTGCCAATGCCAATTTTTCAATAACAAAAACCCCAACATAACCCACCCTCACCCACACCCCCCCCAAACAGAGGGATGACAAGCCCATCCCCTTGTAAACAAAACCAAAACAAAGGCATCAGCGCCTGGGGGTCTGAAGGCCTGACTGGCCGTATCGCTCTGGGTTGCAGCAGAGCAAGTAGAACATAAGAAGCCCACAATGGAGGTGGAATGTAGATAGGACAAAGTTCTCGCCAGAAGCAGTTCGGGCGGGCCCTGCAAGTTGAACTGAGCAAGCAGGCTACGGGATGAAGGATCAACGTGGCCCCGGAACAGGAGGGCGGGAGGACCTATGCACCCCCCGTCGGGGACCTAGGATAACCGCTGAACCGAGATCAGGGGAGAGGGATCAGCCAGGGAAGTGTTCATCAATGAATTTGGAGGCCTCCTCTGGAATCGTGAAGAACAACACCTGATTGGCGTGTTCTATGCAACGCTTGGCGGGATAGAGCATAGAATATTTGATTGAATGGTCTCGTAGCCTGCGTTTCACTGCCTGGAAGGTCTTGCGTTCCCGCTGGACAGCAGTTGAGAAGTCGGGGTAAAGATGGATCCTTGCACCGCCCAGTAGTAGCTCACCTTTGAGTCTTGCGGCCCTGAGGAGGGCGTCACGGTCACGGTAGTTCAATACACGGGCTATGATGGGCCGAGGAGGGGCACCGGGCCTAGGTTTAGCCACCAGGGCGCGATGTGCCCGCTCAATTGCGAAGTGTGCAGAAAGCTCGGGCTCATCAAGGAGCGACAGAAGTGTGCGCTGAACAAAGTCCTCCATTGGCTCGTGAATTTCATCCTCAGGGACCCCGATAATGCGGAGATTATTGCGCCTCGAGCGGGATTCTAAATCTTCATTTTTCTTTTCCACCTCAAGGACTCGGTTGGAAAGAGCGACAACCTTGGTGCGCAGAGCCCCCAGTGCATCCTCAGCGGAACCGACCCGCGTCTTGACCTCCAATACTCGGCTGTCCGTCCACTCAATGTGGGCCTTAATAGAAGATATGGTGCCGTGCATATCATCTAGTTTTGAGTGAAGAGCAGTGAAACCCTCTCGTATAAAATCCATCATATTCTGGGACTCCGGGGCTGCGTCGGGCGGGGCGGTAGAGGCCTCCCCAGATGGTCTCCCCGCAGCCTTCGCGAACATATTGATGGAGCTCTGCTTCCTCGCACCCCCTTTGGTCATCCTGGCCGTTACGTGGATCAAGGAGGAAGAAGGGGGAGAAATGAGAGCTAGATTCTAGTGCCGAAGCACGTCCTCCAGGTCACCGGGACCGATGCGTATACCGGGGCAATCTAGGCGAGGAGCAACCAGTGGGCTCACCTAGAGTCCAGGGGGTGAAGAGAAGGAGAAGCTATGACCCCTCTTGGGCTGGAGGGCAGGTGTCGCCGAGATTGGTGGCAAAGAGGGTGTAGCAGGCCCGAGCGCGCCCAGGCGGTGTAGGATACAGTGGCAGGCGCGGAGCTCCAGAGAAGCCCGTGGGGGCAACAGCGTAGTTTGTTCCCCGGCTCCGCAGCTCCAGGACACAGGCAGCCTAAGGGCAGATTGAACGTGGAGAGTGCGCCGCGGCCCAGCGGGTCACAGTGTCCAGGGCGGCCCAATAGGCCTCAGGTAGTAGTCAGCGATGTCGGGAGAGAGGCAGGACCAGGGCAGGGGGTGGGGGGTCCGCGCCGCCTCAGGCCCAGCAGCGGCGCCGGCTCCAGTGTAGGGGGATCACTCGCAGGGTGAAATAGGCGCGAGTGATCGATACGGGGCCGCAGCAGCCAGGCACATCCCCCCACCGCACGCCCCCTACCTCTCAGGTGCTCCGGTGTCGATGGGGCCCCCCGGGGCACGGACCGAGGGCCCGGGGCCGGTCAGCGCCAGCAAGCCACGCCGAAATGGAGAAGGGGCCAGCAGTCAGCGGTGGTCCTGGCCGGAAGGCGCAGAGGAGTGAGGAGAGGCCCGGCCGGCCGCGATGATCCGGCGCGCCTTGCCGGGCGGGCGCCCCTCCCCCAGAGCGGCCCGCAGCGCCGCGGCCTCAAGTCAGAGGAGGGCCGATGCCGCCGGAGCCGCGGGGTGGGGAGAGCGGGAGGCCGCAGCCGCTGATGTGAAAGGAAGGCACAGCCCCGTCCTCGGGGCTCGCAGCGGCTCCAGGCTGAACCCAGCCGCAGCGGCGGGGCTCCCGAAGGATCGGGCTAAGTCAGCAGGTACTTAGGTAGCATCTGGTAGAGCAAGACAGGATCGAACGCTCTGCTGATCCGGAGCTCGACGTTTAGGCGGCCATCCTGGTTGCCGCGCAACAGCGCCCCCCCCCTCATTGCATTCTGAGCACTTAAAGGAACGGAACCTGCCAGACATGAGGCAAATAGGACACAAAGCCCAGCTAGAGGAAGGAGTGGCAGAGGATTCGTTCCAGCAGCCTACAGCACTCCACAAACCACATGTGGTCCTATATAGGAAGGCCTTGAACTGGAGGGAGCCCAACTCCAGCACGCCACCTAACGTCCTGGCTGAGTTGAGAATCTTAGTTAAAAGGAAAATTCAGGCAGTTATTGAAGAGAGAAAAATGATTGACTGGATCGATCACATGGGGACATTGGCGAAGCCCGTAACATCAGCATCATCAAACCCATGTGGGAATCAAAAACAAAAGAGACCGAAGTTGAACTCAGTTCAGAATGACGGCAGCTCCAGGAAGGAGTGGGGGAGCTTAGTTTCTGGCCTGGAAATGAAAAATCAGCAGATCCGACTACAAATCTATTCAGTCAACCCTCCCGTAATAACTATAATATTTGGAAACCCACCGGATTGGCCTTAAGGGGCGACGATTCTATTTCAATGCAAACCGTTCAACGAATGTTAAAGGAGGGATTGAGGAATCCCCATCCCGAAGTGGTATGAATGGGTCTGAAATACCAGATCAAATCTTATTGGAAAATTCAATTACCATGGAAACTGAAAATCTTAAAGCCATCAAACAACAAAATAAAAAAAGGCAGAGTGTTAATTGTGTTTTGAAAAATTGCTTACCAGAAGGAATCAAAAATGAAAGCACGCAATCCTCGACTGGAAATAATGGCACTATTGGCCTGAGGGATAAGGACGTCCAAACGAAAGAAGCTGCTTCAATGACCACTGAATTACCCGAGGAAATCAATGCACAATTTGGATATTTCTTTTTTTTTAAACTTTATTTATTGCTGGCATCTTACAGTACAGGGATAAACATATGTGACATTAAGCATTCTTATCGCATTTATTTGGTTATAAATAAATTATCATGGATAAAAGGGGATATGGGTCAATCATATATTCCTTTTACAGTCTAGGCATTTCATTCATCGGAGCTGTCGTCTCCACTTTGTAAGTATTCCCTGAGGGGACCCCAAATGTCCTTTGGTCTGGAGGTGGCTTGGATGCCTCGCATATATATTTCTTTGTTTTCTTGTACGTTGATAAGATCTCGGAGCCAGTTTCCATGGGTGGGAGGGGATTTGGATTTCCATTTTGTGAGGATATTGCACTTGGCCACCGCTCCTCCCACTGCAAAAAGTCTGCGAGTTTTTGTAGAGGCCTTTCCGATATCCCCCAGTAGATACTTCTGTGGCATGGCCGGGATGTGCATGTTCAGTATGTCGCTCATGGTTTCCACTATCTCCTCCCAGAATCGTTTGATGGGGGGTATTCCCATTACATGTATATTGAATTGGCTGCTACCTCTCCACACTTGGGACATGGGGTAATGTGCAGTTGATTTAATATTTTAAACTGTATAAGTCTGAAGTTTGCATTTAGAGAGATGTCTTTGGTATATGTACAATAATTTACCCATTTTTGTTCATCAATCACCATGTTGAGGTCCTTCTCCCATTTCTCTTTCATCTTATTCTTGGATGGGGTATTGCGTTGTACGACTTGGTATATTGTGGAGACGTTGCTGGTGAAACCGTCTTCTGTTATGATATCAGATAAGAATTTATGTGTAGGGGGTTTGAGCGGTTTCAAAAGGACTGTGATGATGGCTTCTCTCATTGTGGGCGGAAGATTTCCCGTTTCCATGGATTCCTCCCAAACCTCTAGTAACCTTGGAGCTAGCTCTTCAGTGAGGGTCTTGTAGAGATCAGCCGGTATACCATCTGATCCAGGCGCCTTGCCCGCCCGAGGTCCTTGATTGCTCTTCTATTTCTTCCAGTGATAGGGGGAGGTCCATGGCGGCTCTGTCTTCTGGGGGCAGTGTGGGGAGAGGGAAGGAGTCCAGGTAATGTCGCAGCTCCTCTGTTGAAGCTTGATCTGAGCTTCTGTAGAGTTCAATATAGAACCTTTGGAACTCCTCGTTCACCCTTTGGTGATCCACATGGGTCACCCCCATCTTGTCTGTAATGCTAGTAATTTGTCGATGTCCGTATTCAGACTTGATTAGATTAGCTAGCATCTTCCCGGATTTCTTTCCCTCCCCATATTTCCTGGCTTTGGTGGATTGTGCCAAGTACCAAACCTCTCGTTCTGCCAATGTCGTGAACTCAGCCAAGGCCTCTTGTAACGGAGCCAGGGTTCTTGGTCCTGGTGATGTGGTGTATGAATCCTCTGCTTTTTTGATGCATTCCTCGGTTCAGGACAGCTCGGCATGTATTCCTTTCAGCGTGCCGTGGACTTTGGAGATCAAGTGTCCCCTAAACCACACTTTGAAGGTCTCCCAGATTGTGGATTGTGAACTCACAGAGTCCTGGTTATGCTCGAAGAACTCGGTCACATCGCTCCTCAGCTGTTCATTTAAGGATTCATCTCGCAGGAGGTCGGGGGCATTCTCCATGTACGATGTATTGGTGTGGGTACCCCCATTTGGATCTCCAAGACAATCAGGGAATGGTCTGATAGGGTTCGCGGTAATATTGTGCATTCCTTTATGTCTGGGATGCTGTCAGTAGAGCAAAGCCAGTAATCAATGCGGGAACTTGATCCGTGCACATGCAAGTGAAATGTATATTCTCTGGCACCTGGGTGCAGTTCTCTCCATGCATCTGATAGCGGCAGCATGGTCATGGCTTGCTTGATGGTGGTTGCTGCCTTTGAATCTGCCCTCTGAGTTGTTGATGACCTGTCCAGTGTGAGGTCGAGGGTGGTGTTGAAATCGCCTCCCCAAATCTCTCATGCATTATCTGTCGGCACTATTAATGCAATTATTTGCTGGTAGAATTCAGGAGAGTCTATGTTGGGGCCGTATGTGTTGATTATAATTACCTCTTGCCCTTGAATTGTCCCCCATAGTATCACAAATCTGCTTTCGGCATCCACCTTGCTTTTTTGCACCTGGAAGCCTATTTTGAGGTGGATCGCTCTCAGTACCCCTCTTGCTTGTGTCGAGTAGTCTGTTGCAAATATTTGTGGACCCCAGGAGCGACTTAGAGCGCCGGATGTGCGCTTGGTGGCATGGGTCCCCTGTAGTAGAAGAATGTCTATCTTATGCCTGTTGGCATGCATATGCTTGGATTTTCCTGTCCTTGATTGGGTTGACCAACCCCCTGACGTTCCATGAAAGGAGTCTAACGCCGTTGCTCATTTGTTCTGTCATCCTTCGTTATACTTTTTCATCAGGATTGTCCCTCTTGGATTTTTATAGGTTTCCTTTCCTGCTGTCGATGCCAGTTTTTTTTAACTTTACAACTAAACATTTAACTGTTGTAACTCCCCCCAGCTTGATTCTTTGTTTGCACTTATGGGTGTGTATTTGTATATTACTGAGGAGTTGCTTCTTCCCAGGCAACCAGCATGGATCCCGTCCCTCCCCCCACCCTCACCATCCCCCCAATCGGGCGGTGTGACCCATTGAACCATCTGCAACTTTGCAAAATAGAGGGGCTGGGTGGCCCGCTGTCCATTCCGGAGCCGTGGCTACGTCCATTTATCGGAATGGTGTACTGTCGTAGTGATTCTGATTCCCTTCTTGTGTATTTGTTAACTGCGCAGGCATTGGCGCTCGGGTTTTTGAATTCAGTTTTTGTTCTGCACTGCCGGGATGTGTTGTTCTATGTGTAGCATGGCATCTTCCAGTGTTTCAAAGAAATGTGCCCTGTCAGCATGTTGTATGCGCGGCTTGGCTGGAAATAGCATTGTATATATTATTTTCCTTTCCCTTAGCGCCTTTTTTGCTGCATCAAAAGAGTGTCTTGCCGCCTGGACCCCATTTGAAAAGTCAGGATAGATGTGAATGCACCTCAAGTCGTAGGTCAAGGTTGCTTGCTCACGTGCCAGTCGCAGGATGAGATCCCGATCTCGGTAATTCAATAGTCTTGCAATGATCGCTCTGGATAGCGCTCCAGGCTAGGGCGGAGGAGTAAGTGTCCTGTGCGCCCTTTCGATTAGGAATTGTTTTGAAAACCTCACTTCCGGGAATAGGGTATGTAGTATCTCTTCGAGAAAGCCCTCCATGGAGGTGTTGGTTTTGCTTTCCGACACCCTGACCACCCTTATGTTATTGCGCCGTGATCAGGATTCTAGGTGGTCACATTTGTGCTGGAGGGCTTTGACGTCCTTTTGGATTTGACCTATAGTCTTGTCCTGTCTGGCCGATGAGTCCTCCAGAGTGGACAACCTTTCTTCTGCCTCGGCCACTCTAGCGTTGACCTTCCTGATGTCAGCTCGGATGGAGGTGATGTTTTCCCCAATGTCATCCACTTTAGTATTGATTGCAGCAAACTCTCTCTCCATTGCTGTCATGTATGGGCCCATGTTTTGTTCAGAAGGGTCCGCTGCGGATCCCTTAGGGATGGGTGCTGGATCTGACTCGGGGTCCATTGTGGAAGTGTTAGCGAAAGCATCCATGGGCCCCCGCTTCTTGTTCTTTGATCCTCCCATCATGCCTGTGTGCTGGTCTACTGGTCTCCCCTATATCCGGGGGGGCAGGGGGGAGAGTGGTTATTGAGCGTTGGATGTGAGGCCTGGGGATTATCTCGCTGTGCGTATTTCAACTGGGAATGACAAGGGCGATCTTGCCCAGCAGAGAGGAGATGATCTTTTGTAGTGGAGATCTGCAGCTCCCCCGTCCAGAAGCACACCCGGCTTTTGGCTTGCTGGACCAGTTATGCAGGCCCTGCTGGCTGTAAGTATTTGTGTTTTGTTTCAGTGCTCTGTAGCCGGGGTTTGGTTTTTGGCTGCATGTTATTATTGTTGTTGGGGGCCTTGATGTTTGGAGTTATATTGAGCCCCCTTTTTCATTGTTTTCCATCCCAGGTATCCGCCCTGTGCCTGCCTGGACGCACGCCCGACTGTCAATGCGGCATCCAGAGTGCAGTGTCAGCGTTGTTGTGCCTGTCAATGGGTGGTATGTCCTGCACGTGTACCCCACAGATCCCTGTGTGCAATGTTGCCTGTCAGACAGGCTTATTGTATATTATTGTTTATCTCCTGAGGGGTTTATTCCGGGGGGTGTGCCCCACAATTCTTCAATGGCCCTCCTGGCCCCCACCTCCTCCCCACATACCTCGTTTTGCTTGGCCCGTCTCTTGCCGTCTCCCTCCGCCGCCGGGGAGCGGGGCGGCGCTGGTGCAACGTCCTATCTTCACCGCGCCACGCCTCGGCTGCAACCCAGAGCGGGACCACTGTTGTTGGGGGCCGGGTCTGAAGGGTGCTCGGGGTGCTGCCAAGCACTGATAGGGGGGAACTGTCTCCGTCATCCCCAGCCATCCCCACACGTTATACCGTGCTGTATGGGGTGTGAGGAGTCCTCCGGTCCACCAGCCAGGCGTTCTCCTCTCCTCTGCTCCCGATGGTGTGTCTTGGCGTGACTGGCTACCAGGGGATGGGGCTGCGCCTCCGCAGCCACCCAGGTCACTGTTCTTTGCAGCGGGCTATTGACGGAGGATGTCCGGGTCTGCCGCTCGGTCCTGGAGAAGCCACCTCGGCCGGGCGAGCCGTCAGCCCACCGTTCCAACAGCAGCGTACGCTGCTCCTCTCAATCTCTCTGCCCGAGCAGAGTGCAGGGCGACGTTGAGCCACGCCGTCCCCACGCCGTCGGCTGCAGGCAGGTCGCTCCGTTGTTGGGGGGACTAAACAAATATTATTTGGCACGCAGCCGTTCAGCGGCGGGGGCAGGAGGTCCAGCAGTGCAGATGATTTTCTCCAGCTCCTGAGGTCCGATTTCGCCCAAAATTTGTGCAGTATGTTCTTTAAATGTTCCGCCACCGTTCCATGCACATTAAAAGTTGGACAGTTCACCTTTTCCGCAGGATTTATTATGCCAGGATCTTGCTAGCCTCGGAGCTCACGGACTGGGTGGCCATTTTGTTCGATGAACAACAGCACCCCCCCACAATTTGGAAATTTAAATAACAATGAACATATCAAAGATAATTTAGTTTCAACTTTAACTGCCATCCTGTCTCCGTTTATGAAACTACATGAGGCTCTGGAAGAAACTCTAAAGGACCAAACCACGATGTTGGCGATGGTCCATACCAAGATGATCTTTGTAGAAGGGTTCATCACTGCCATCCAGAAAAATATGGAGAATAGTTTGGAGGGGTGGCTCAATTACTTCACAACATACTTGATTCAATTATAAAGGAGAAAACGGAAAGCAGACTGTCACGATTATCTGGGGGAGCGGGCACTCTGCAGTTTGAAGGAGACAGAACCTCGGATCCTTTTGATATAAACATAAAAGATGTTAACTTTGCAGTGCCGGGAAACCAAGAACTCCTAGACTCAAACAGAAATTCAAAGTTAGGCCCTGCCATCAACTCAATTGAAACTAACCCAGCACTAGAGAGAACACAAACAAAACACAGAGGGTTGAAGGAGCACCCGCCTCCCGGTGCTGGGTACATGCTAGACTGGATCAACAATTGATCAGCCATTCGCTCTGCAAGGAAGTGGGCATAAGGACAATGACTCGGAATATCTCAGCAATCAACAGCCTACCCCTCATGAAGAAATATCATCGGACTCCAGAGGGAGCCGACAGGAAATAGTAGTTGGGAGGAGTGCAGACACTGACAATCCTGACCAGAAAATCTGTGAAATATTTACTAAATAAATTAAAGATAGCGGCATCAGAACGACTGGTACAGATGCCCCCTTAAGAAAATCAGAGGGACCACATGATAAAAAGAAGATCTGTAAAAAGGTTCCATTAAAGAAATCGAAAAATCAAGTAAACCCCCCAAAAGTGAAGTCGAGCAGCAGCTGAGCCTTCATCAAAAATCTGACAGTGCCGTAAGTAAGATATGGCGAACCTACAAAGCCCAAGAAACTGATGTCGGCAACATACATGGACGAAATTGAGGTCTACGAGAGGAGGGAGAAAGATGAGCCAAGGCGTGAGGAGACTAGTGAAGTTGATCTCATGGATCTTTCTACTTATAGCATTTCGGGCGACGATAGTGCATAGTCGGATACATGAAATAAGCATGATTGATAAATCAGGAGTCGAGACCTCTGAGAAAGACGATGATTGTCTGAAAACACGTACAAGAACATTAGACGTCTCCAAGATGGGCCTCAATAGAGGAGATAGGCGCCAGGGGAGGGAAACAACTGATAAAGCTCATAAGCAAAACTTTTTGGAGGCCCGCATGGTTAGATTTAAAACACAGGAACCCGTTCAGGCTCTCTATAAAAAGGGAGAGACAACCTCCTGTCAACGAGATGGAAAGAAAAGTAAGAGCTAGCGATGAAGCACCCATGATAAAAGCTACCCTAAATCTTTTGGTTAATCCTACAGCAAAAAAAGTCCCTGGCCAAAACAGACAACCGCTTTTTAGTAAGGTTGAAAGAGAAGGAAGACTGAACGATGAAGAACATCTAAAGATTTTGCTGTAATTGAATTTCCATAGGAGCGGCGTACGTACAAAGTGATAATTCACTTTGTTTCCAAATTAGCCAAACAGCGCTTGCTTGAAGAAGCTCATCAATTAAGACCGATGGGTTTCGATTTGAAAGAGGATAAATCCATAAGAGTTATAAAAGTACCTCGCCTGCAGAATGATGGAGGTGAGTGGGCCCAAAAAGAGAAGTATCACCTAAGCGAGGCAAAAGAGGAAATGTCATGGGAACGAAAGGGAGGCGACAAAGGGTAACCAAAAAGCTAATTTAGAAGGCGATGAAGCTAACTGGAAGTGGTTAGCAGGTTTATTGGTGGAAAAACTACATAAAAAAATAGCACCGAAATCCAATAAGAAGAACAGAATGGTCTCTACTAAGCTGGAACACAAGCGGCTCAGCCCATTTGTTTTGAGAGAGCAAAGACCAAATTGTGGAAGTTGATGTAATCTGCCTCCAAGAAGTATGGCTGCAAGAAGTTCCTCTAATAGAAGGATAATGGGTTTTATTAATCCCCGCTATTAGAAATCAAACGGGAAGACCTATGAGTGATCTTCTTGTAGCCATGAAGAACGATCTTGATTGGACTTTACTCTACACTCAGAACCCTACTCCGTTTATTCAACTGGTGGCAATCAAATTATCAAAATCTCAGCCTCTCAATCCCTGAATCTTGATACTCGTGAATCTATACTGGAATCCAGTAGATCAAAGGAACAGGAACTTAGCGAAAGACATTGTGCTATTAATTGACTAAGAAAGATCGAAATTGAATGATCCCCTAATTACAATTGTGGGTGACTTAAAATGCACTTGTTTAGATCTAATAATCCCATCATTGAGGAGTTACCAACATTTAACAAAAAAGAAAAGAGAGGTGTCGCTTGGAGGAATACAATGCAATCAAAGGATTGTAAAATCCTGAATGGCATAACTCAGGGAGATATCCTGGGGAAAGCCACATGGAAGGGAACAGTAAGTGACCACAAACTAGACTATATATGTGTTTCTACCAACATGATCGGGATTATAAAAACAATGAAAGTTTGTTTATCTGGAAAAAGTGACCATAACCAACTAAAAATGGTCTGCCAAAACATCAATAATAGTGAGGCGGATTGCTATGATTCTAAACTTCTTATAAATCCCGGAGGAACCAGACTGCAAATTCAGGAGAATAAAATGCCAGTTTTGATCAAATAATTAACCAGAATAATTGATCTTACGCGGGAGGAAGATGGTAAGCAACAAATACATTATGCCCTGTTGTTTCAAGAATTTGTAGTGGAACAACGAGGGGGAAATGGAAGGTCAAAAATGGCTCATCTGCATGCCTCTGATAAGCAAATCGTAGTAAAGAAAAAACTCTAAGGAAAGCTATAGGGCGATTAAAATATCATACGACAGGGGGGGGCGCTGTTGCGCGCAACTAAAATGGCCGCCTGATTGGAGTGCTCCGATCCAGAGGACATCCTTAATATAAATTAATCCTGTTTGGGGCCGCGAAGAGAGGAAGCGACTACATCGGCTGTTGCCTGCATTCCTACTGCACGCTGTGGGCAAATCCTGTGTGAAACTGCAGAGGCACGGCGGAGTTCGGAGTTCGGAGCTCCGTTTCACGAGGCGGCCTGCCCGGCTGACCGCGAGCCGCCTCTGAGATCCGGAAGAGTCACACGCCAGACAGAGGCTCTGCAGGCACTGCAGGACCGATCCCGGCGGCACTGCCTTGATACGCGGGCCTACGGGCAGACAGTGTGTGTTGGCGCCGAGGTCCCTGCAAGACGGAGGATTGACTGCGGCTACTACCCACCTCCCGAACAACAGCTGGGTCGACGCGCGGCCTCCTATGCAGGGCCCCAGCTAGCTCTGTGGGTCTGTCGCCGATCGTGCTCCGACTGGTGCTGCGAAAGCAGGTGAGGGGCTTTAAAGTGCACGGACCCAGCTGCATTGAGGCGAACATACAGCGACTCGTGGACTAATCCGTAAATATCCTCCAAGTATTGGCCGCCAATTGGAGACGCTGATTGACGTGGCACACTACATCCATAGAGTGGACTTTGCGCTGTATTATACCTGCAAAACCTCTGTGCTGTTTAACTAAGGGTGCTGCCCCTCTGCTGTTTTGTCGCTGAGAGAGGCCTGTACATTTCTACTGATCCTGTTATCAGACCTGCATCATTGGAAGAAGTATGTGATCCGTGGCAAATTGGCTCCCTAATACAGCTGGCCAGACTGCGCCACAAACTTGAGTGGCTGGACATCCGTTGCCGTGTATGGGCGCTAAAGCGTTGGAGGGTTGAAAGGAGACAGGCTTATGGTGAAAATGGTGGAGGTCCTCCATATATAAGGACACGTGCGACCAAAGGTATCGTAGCACTGCTGCCACGCTGCGCGAAACCCAAATCAATATAGGCAGAGACCTGAGCTCAGCCCCGACCCACTGTGACACTTTGGTTGGCAGCTCCTACAACGGGCATAACCCCTGCCTGCAACTTACCACCAATAAAAATCCAATTTACATTATCAGGCAGGACATATGGGAATATTACCTCACGGCAGAGCAGCCCGGAACCCATGCAACAACGACTTCTTTGGGTTATGAGAGTTGATATACCGGTACTCATCGAGTAGTGTAACAGGGCCAACTGCACGAACGATACTATACCATTGTGCGAGACTGGCCTGACCCACGTCATCGATCCTTGCTCCGTATAGACGTCTCATCGGCTGAAACGAGAAGAAAAGCGCAGGGGGTAGAAAACTGGCCCGATGGACTCCTTTACCAGCTCCCAACCTCATGGGACACCGACAGCCACGCCCATGGGAAATGACAATCTTGCTGAGACAGGGCATGACGCCAGAGAGGACCGTCTAATTTCCATGGTACAGAACGGCTTCCTAGCGGTGAATGTTAAGTTAGACGATATTGTTTCAACCATCAGCTCCCTTAAGGCTAGAGTAGACAAGGAAAGCTCTCGCATCACTGAGGCCGAAAGCAGAATCAGTACTAATGAGGATGCGATAACACAACATGGCCGGGACATAGCACAGCTTAAGGGAGAACTGCGCAAAACTCAAGCAAAATGCGAAGACCTTGAATCTAGATCTAGGAGAAACAATATCATGTCGGCATTCCAGAATCCTTCTGCAAGGGCCCGATGGAGAGACAGGTAGAGGCCCTGTTGAAAACCCTTCTGGGAACGGAATCCTTCTCTGACCACTTTCTAGTTGAGAGGGCTCATCGTACGCTGGCGCCACCACCCAAGCCTGGGGCACCACCACGCACGATCATTGTCCATCTCCTCAATTACAGAGATAGGGACACAGTGCTCAAGCTGTCCAGAGAAAAGGGCTCTCTGCAATACGAAGGTAGCAAAATTCACATATATCCGGATTTCTCGACCAGCATCTAGATGCAACGCAGATCCTACGAACAGGCCAAAGGGCTTTTGAGATTGCGCCATGTCCCGTATGCCCTCATCTTCCCAGCAAAAATGCGGATTCAACATGGAGGCAGATCGCATTTCTTTGAGAACCCGGCGGATGCCATTTCGTACATTGAGTCGTCCATCCCCATACCTCCGGAAGATCATCCACGAGACCGGAATAGCCCTCAGCGACCGGGGGATGGCATCCCGGACTCAGCAGACTGAAATGAGAGTATGGAAACATCCTGTTCAAGTCAAGTCATGTGGCTGACCCTCTTGAGAATAACGGCCCCAGTTGATATTGTTTTGAAAAAGTTGGGATCGTGAGCCTCTACTGACGGAGGCCTGGCGACTGCGACTAGCGACCCTCAGGAACGTTCCACAGGTTATGGGGGAAGGGATACATCATTGGGTTGGGGTTGATGGTGAGGGTGGGGGTGGGGGAAGGGCACAAAGTTTTGCCATGGTTGGCAAATGGTTTAAAATACAGAATCAGGTTGCAGCAGGTACGACGGTTACGGTTTATGGCAGGGGCAAACTACTTCACACATAGATATTGAAATTATACTATGGTACTGAGTGACAAAGGTGTAAGTGTTAAACTCCTTTCATGGAACATACGGGACTTGAACAACCCAATTAAATCTAGGAAAATGGCAGCATATGTTACCAGACATAGCCCCCAGATTATACTGTTGCAGGAGACGCACGCACTGGGGCAGGTTTGCTCCAATTTCCTTTCTAGGTGGGGCTCACTGAGATATTATACTGAATACTCCTCCCAGTCTAGAGGAGTCCTTACCCTAATACACCCGAAACTGGGCTTCCGTACTCATGACGTTAAGATAGATCAACAGGGAAGATATGTTTTGGTATGGGGAGAGTTGGCAGGATGAAAGATGGTTTTGGTTAACACGTATGGCCCCAACATGGATGACCCCAAATTCTATAATGCTATATATAATATGTTGATTGAAGCTGAAGATATTGCAGTGGTCTGGGGGGGAGATTTCAATACAATCTTTGACACGTCTCTTGACAGATCTACAACGACACACAGACCCTTAACCAGAACCGCATTAGCCATACGAGAAATAATGCAACAAATGACTATGGTAGACATCTGGCGAGAATTACACCCCCTAGAGCAGCGCTTCACATTCTACTCATCAGTGCATGATTCAGAGTCTCAAATTGATTACTGGTTAATTAGCTCCACACTTGTGAATATGGTCCAGCACTGTGAGATGTATCCCCGCACTCTCTCAGATCACTCCCATGTGTCACTTACTTTGAGTATTGACGAAGTTGCCCCCAGGGCCAGACGCTGGAGAATGCCCCCTGCCCTACTCAGAGACCCGAATGTCTGCGAATCATTGCGTACTGAAATAGAGGATTTTTTTCAATTAAATGAGGGGTCGGTGGAACGGTGCACCACATTATGGGAAACATTTAAGGTATGAGTTTGAGGTGCAATCATGGCTAAGACCACAGGCTTACTTAAAAAAGTTAGATGGGAGTTGGACACCACGGAAGCCAAACTTGAGCTCCTGGAGTTTGAGTACACCTGTACACATAGTAAGGAGGCCCTTTTAGATATCCACACAACATTAGCAGATTTTAATAAACTTGCTGCAAGGGAGGTACAATATATGGCTGCCCCGATCCGAGCTCGTAGATACGGGGAGAGAAATAAAGCAGGGAGACTCCTGGCCCAGATGCTCAAGGCCGAACATGGTCACCCCCCTATAGCAGCCATCCAGGCGCCTAGTGGGGACATAGTAAATGATGAACGAGAAATTAATGACATGTTTGCTGCATTCTACAAATCACTATACTCTAATAGAGACACCAAAACTAAAGAAGAAATAGCGGGGTACCTGCATGTTATTGATCTCCCGACCTTGACCTCTGATACGCGCATGTTATTGGATGCCCCCATAACACTTGATGAAATTACAGAGGCAATAAAAGCATTAACCTCTGGTAAGGCCCCTGGTCCTGACGGACTAGAATTCCATGACATAATAGCCCCCCTCTTACTGACAGTGTGGGAAGAAGCAATGGAATGTGGCATACTACCAGACACCATGCGAGAGGCAGTCATAACTGTTCTGCTTAAACCCCGTAGACCCCCTCAGGACATGGGGTCATATAGACCCCTCTCGCTTATTAACACAGACGTGAAGATTTTCGCCAAAATCCTGGCCACCAGGCTTCTGCCTTATATGCCCACACTGGTGGATCCCGACCAGGCTGGCTTTGTACCAACAAGGTCTACTGCTCTCAATCTGCGCAGACTCTTCAGAGTTATGGCACAGATAGATCCAGCGGCGTTTGACTCTGTCTCCTGGGTCTATCTATTTCAGGTCCTTGAGAGATTTGGATTGGGACGATAATTTGTCAACTGTGTTAAGCTATTATACACCTCCCCGGGAGCGAAAATACTAACTAATCAAACCATGTCGTCCCTGTTTCGTCTGGGTAGAGGCACTAGACAGGGTTGTCCCTTCTCCCCAATCCTTTTTGCGCTTACCATAGAACCCATGGCTGAATATGTCCGAGAAAATCATGCATGTAGAGGTCTTCGTATGACTGGGAAACAGCAAATCATCTCCCTATATGCAGACAATACCCTATTATACATTAGGAACCCGGAAGTAAACCTAGGGCCAATCAT
This sequence comes from Ambystoma mexicanum, assembly GCF_040938575.1. Taxonomy (NCBI): domain Eukaryota; kingdom Metazoa; phylum Chordata; class Amphibia; order Caudata; family Ambystomatidae; genus Ambystoma; species Ambystoma mexicanum. The sequence goes on along the minus strand of NC_090935.1, from coordinate 1,474,798,686 downwards.
GTCGGAGGTTGAGACGTTCTCCGAGTACTCGGGATACAAGATCAACGTATCTAAGTTGGAACTGTTCCCGCTCACACCCAGAACTAGAGAAATGTCAGATACACATGGATTTAAATGGTCACCTATACATATCCGTTATTTGGGGATCATGGTTTCAAAAGACAGGAGCACACTGTACAAGGAAAATCATGGTGAACTTCTACAATCCCTTACAGCTAAACTACAATCCTGGAGTAAGCTCCCCTTATCCCTATATGGGCGAATATCCTTACTTAAGATGACTGTGTTACCCAAACTCCTATATCTCTTTTGCAACGTACCGATCTGGCCAGGCAGAGCCTTCTTTAATAAACTCAACACTCTAGCCACCACATTTGTATGGGGAGGGAAGACGCCTAGGTTGAAATGGTCCAAAATGATAGAACCCTTTGAAAAGGGTGGGATTGCAGCCCCAGACTTTGAACTTTATTACTTAACATTGCAGGCACACTTTGCGAGACATTGGTTTGACCCGGAAGACACAGCTCCACACATCCCCCTGGAAAGATTTGCAGCAGCCCCTATAGAACTAAGAGCGGTCATGTTTGATCTCAAACGCAAAGAACCATGCAAATATGACCCTGTAAACGCCACTGCACGCGCATGGTCTATGATATACAAGAGGCTCACCCTTACAACCCCGTATGACCCGGAAGTGCCATTATGGAACTTTCCATGCATAATCCCCATGTTTGATAAGGCCCTCCAGGGTGCTTGGCACCCACAAAGCAATTTCGAATACGAGATATGTTTCCGGAAGGGAAATACTGTGCTCTTGACGATTTTATCGGGCCGGTGAGTGGAGATCACCTTAAGCGATTTCAGTTTCATAGAATGAGGTCTGCCTTTGCCGCTAAATGGCCCTCGTTCCCAGAAGAACCGGCCACACATGAATGTATTGCAGCCATGACAGAACCAGGTGGACATAGTAAAAGTCTGTCTGCGCTCTATAGCCTTGTCCAAACACACTCCAAGCAATGATATTAAAGGGAACTGGGAACGGGACCTGGGGGTGGAACTGTGTGAAGACACGTGGTTGAGATACTGCCAGTTGACCAAACATGTATCCATGAACTCAGGGCTTTGGCTCATTCAGTTTAAGGTTCTTAACCAGCTACACTACACCCCAGCTAAGTTAGCTAAATTTGTGCAAGACAACACAGGAAAATGCCCTAAATGCGATGCCCCTGATGCAGACTCTTATCACATGTACTCGGCCTGCCCACCGGTCACAGCATTCTGGGGGGAGGTGGTGGAGATCCTGGAAGACATCACGGCAATACCTGCCACACCTTCCCCACTGAAATATCTCTTTGAGGATATTGGTAAAGCTGCAACCACCACTAGATGATTGTTTAACTTGGCATGTGTGGTTGCAAAACGTAATATACTAAAATGTTGGAAATCAGTATATCCTCCAAGACGGCTGGACTTTTTGAAAGACCTGTCAATGGTCAACGAACTGGAGGAACAATTCATTATAACATTGCCATCGAGATGCCGTCCCAAAGACATATGAGCACTGTTCAGGCTATATTTATGTAATATGATATCTGATGAAGAAGATAATCCAACATCACCACTCTAGTACTGTCATGCAATGTGAAAAGGTGCAATTTATACTGTAAATGTGTATCTATGTTGTTGTGATCGATGTGCTTCGCCCACTGCCAACCAGTTTAGTCTTGCTGTAACTCTCTGAACAAAAATAAAAATTAAAAAAAATATATATATATCATACGACAACTAATAATTCCCAGGAGATTCACAAATTAAAACAAAACTACCGTAATTGGCTACAGCTACACAAAAAGTATGATAAATCACAACGCACAAGGCATGTTATTTAACATCAAAACAAAGAACATCGCAGCAATGTGGTCGACTATAAATCAAATGGATGCGCCGCAAGATGCAGTACTTGTCCAATCCAAACCCGGCCAAGGTTTGGTATACTCACTATGCCAAACTGCAAGACGTGGAAGAAGACGCAGTACAAATAACAAGCTCATTACCGACTCAGCTTTTCAACTTGAGTGCAGAGGAACACCTATTAGACACTGAGGTCTCCACAATTGAAGACATTATGAAGAGACTTAAAAACTCAAGAGCCGCATGCCCAAACGGGCTGACCAACGCCCTAATGAGACAAAATCCTGGGCAATGGGCAATTTTTTTGCATCACCTTTATAAAGGCATCATAGACTCATCGAAGGTGCTCTCTTCGTGGAAATCGGCGGTAGTTGTCCCAATCTTTAAAAAAGTTTAAGAACAGACCCAGACAATTACCGCCCGATTGCGCTACTCGATTTGGCTGGGAAAATCTTTGGGACCATCAGACTAAAAGCTCTTTCTAGATGAAGCATCGAAACGGACCATCAAGACCAATGGCAATCTGGCTTCGTTATGGGCATTGGCACTTCGCTTAACATCTTTTTAATAAACCTTTTGTTTGTTTGTTTGTTTGTTTATTTATAGGGCGCCCGAAAACCCTTGGGTAGCTGGGCGCACAGAATAACAAGAATGCTTAGAACTTGGTTACAGGTTGCATATTACAGGTTGTTGGTAACATCAATTGTATACAGTAATTACATTATGTACATTCTTTACATGTAAGTGTGGAAAGGTAACACATTATATACAGTAAATACATTATGTACATTTTACATGTAAGAGTGGAGGGGTATGTGTGTCATCAGGTCACAATGCCCAGGGTCACCGGTTTCAGAGGTCATTGCGTCGAAGCCAGGTGCGGGTATGGTGCCTTAAGCTGTTATAGGGCTGGTCCTTTCTTAGTTCAACTGGTAGGGTGTTCCAGTACTGGGCTGCTTGCACAGGGAAGCTATTAACTCCTGTTTTTTTTAGTCGGAATCTAGGGGTTTGGAGGCAGAAAGAGTTGGCTGTTCTGGTTGGTCGTGCAGTGGTTTTTCTTATTATTCTATCCCTAAGGTATGGGGGGGCTGCATTGTTCAGACATTTTGAATGTTAGTGTGACAATTTTGAAGGTGATCCTATCGCTAATTTTTAGCCAGTTGTATTTTCTCTGCACATTCGAGATGTGCTCTCTAGCTGGGAAGTTCAGGGCCGTTCTGAGCGCGTTGTTTTGTAGGGTTTGAAGTTTATTGATGATGTATTTATTTGTGCCTGCATAAAGTGCATTGCAGTAATCCAGTTTTGAGAGGATTAGTGCATTGGCTAGGATAATGCAGCTAACTGGTGAGAGGAAGGGTCTGCATGCTTTAATAAGTTTACCGGTATAGGCTGTGGATGAGGCCAGGGAGTTCATTTGTTTCTTTATGGACAAAGTGGAGTCCAAATAGAAACCGAGGGTTTTCACCTCTTTGGCGACGGGGATTATATTGCCATCGATATTGAAGGAGCTGTAGTTGGAATCAAGTTTTTTTAGGTTGTTGGGTGAGCCTAGAATGAGGATCTCTGTTTTTTCATCATTCAGGCAGAGGCCATGGGTTGCCATCCATGCCTGAATGAGAGTGTAAATTTTGTTTACTAAAGCTGTATCCGTAGGGAAATTGCCCGAAAGGGGGATGAGGATCTGGGTGTCGTCTGCATAATTTGTGTAGGTGACACCCAGGCAGTCCAATTTGTCGAATAGAGGCTTAGTAAAGATATTATACATCGTTGGTGAGACACAAGAGCCCTGTGGGACTCCACATGTTGTCTTGATAGGGTCTGCAGAGTCTAAGGTGGAGAAGACTTGCATGCTTCTGTTGTTGAGAAAGGATTGGATCCAGGCTATAGTTTCACTTGAGAAGTGGGTGGCTGACGCTAGGTGTTTGCAGAGTACTGCGTGGTCCACTAGGTCAAAAGCCGCCAACAGATCAAGGAGGAGTAGCATAGCTGTGTTTCCTTTATCGTTGAGCTCGTCAATTTGGGCTTTGAGATCTATAAGGGCGGTCTCAGTGCTGTGTTGCGGTCTGAAGCCCGATTGATGAGTGCCGAGGAGTTGGTTGGTCTCTAGGTATTTTTGGATTTGGAGATAGGCCACTCTGTCAATTATCTTCAGGAGGAAAGGGACAGTAGTGATGGGCCTATAGTTGGTGGGGATGGAGGGGTCTAAAGTTTGTTTTTTAAGCAGGGGGAGAACCCAGGACTCTTTTAAGCTACTTGGGACGGTGCTAGATGAGAAGGAGGCATTGATGAGTTTAGTGACGAAGGGGGCAAGGTCTCTAGCGGCATCCTTGATTATCTGGGCTGGGCAGTAATCGCCTTTGCAATTGGATGGTTTTAGTGAGGCAATGATTTTTTCAGTTTCATGTGTGGAAACATTAGAGAATTTGAAGGGTGTTAGGCTAAGTTTGAGCGTGGGCGAGGGCGTGCTGGGAATTTCACTAAGAGGGAGCAAAGCTTTTTTATAGCAATTTTTTTTTGTAGTGTTTTTACTTTATTAGCAAGGGCATTTTGGATATTTGTACACCATTGCTTGTCTTTGGGTACGTTATCAGGTGGTGATATGGGGGATTCGAGTTCTCGCAAGATTGCGAATAGTTCCTTTGTATTGGAGCATGCTTTGGAAATTTGGTCGTTATAGACTTCTTTTTTAGCTTGGATGATTGCTTTCTTATAATGTGTAGCACACAATTTCAGTTTAAGTTTATTTTCAGCTGTAGGGGAGTGTTGCCATACAGTTTCAAGCTTCCTTTTTCTCAGTCTCAGTTCTTTTAGATGGGGGGTGAACCAAGTATTAAGGTGGGATTGTTGTTTACTTTTACAGTTTTTCAGTGGGGCGATGGTGTCCATGGCTATGGCCATGGTGTCGTTGTATATTTTAACCATGGTGTCTGGGTCTTTGAAAGCTAAAGTTGAACGCAGTAGGGGACAAAAAGTATACCTGGCATTCATTGATCTGTCAAAGGCCTTTGACTCAATCAGAAGAACCAAGCTATAGTTAAAACTTGCAAATTGGCAGTGACCGGGAGTGATTCTGAATAAAATCAAAGACCTCCATTGTGATACATCTAATAAAATCAAATTAGATCAATCAGGCCAGCTGTCAGATGCCATCTCAATAAAAGTTGGCTTGAAACAAGGTTTTCGACTGGCACCAGAACATTTTAACTTGTTCTTGTCTGATATTAACGACGATTTTTTGCAAATACGCTCATTCCATCCGAAGATTTTGGATACTCCCATTGCGAGATTACTCTACGCAGATGACATTGTCAGTGGTGTGGGCTCTGGGTTGGCTGGGTGAGGGTTAGGGGCCTGCTGGCAGCTTGGTTGTGATGAATGGGCACTGCAAGGAGCCTGAGGTTGTCCCACGGCCTTGCTTGGAGCGTTCCTCCCAACGATAATAAGTATTTGCAACAGTGAAGGGACAAGGGGGAAGTGAGCTTCCGTGAGAACTCATTGGGGGTCATTCCGAGGTTGGAGGTAAGGGATTACCGGCACCTGTAAGGGCACCGATGGCAGTAATCCCTTACCTCCGTATTCCGAGTTCCCTTTGCAGGTCCCTCTTTACCTCCAACTTTTAGCAGGAGTAAATTACGGGACCCGCAAAGTGACCTTGGAGTAAATTACGGCACCGTAATTTACGGTGCCGTAATTACCTCCTTCCCCATTCCCATTGAGCCCTATGGGGGCAGAAATGGGGATGGGGAAGGGCTATGATGAATGGGGAATTACCGGTCCATCCAACCTTGGAATGGACCGGTAATTACTCCATTCACCATGCCGGTATTCCATGGAGTAAATAGCTCCATGGTTGCCAACCATGGAGCTATTTACTCCATGGTGTAGTCCTAACTCGGAATGAGGGCCATTGTGCCTTAATGATCTGGGTCTATTGAAATCCTTCCATGAAGCTCGACTGGTTCAGGGCAGCTATGCAAGCCTGTGAATACAAAATGGCGTCGCTTTCTATGTGCCTTCTAAGGTTATACATCTGCTCTTCGCGCTATATTATATTTGCAGCGTGTTTCATATTGCGGTTCTCTCCCCCCTTGCACACTACAATATTTCAGAAGGGATTCGCCTCACACGAAAGCACTTAAGGTGGCTGGGATATACTCATTTCCATCCCAACATTCCCCCTTTGTTACTTCTACAGTAACAAATTCTCCTCCCCGATGTTCATGCTTGTTTTCCTGCCTTACTGCTTCCTCATATGCGGGTGTCCCCTTTATTGGCATCCAAGCCCTGCACACGTATCTCAAACTTGCACACATGTCTCAAACCTTCTCCTGATCGCGCATATTCCTCAGGTGTACATCTAATATAAATGCAACCTCCATCGCTGGGCAGGTCAACCCATACTTCTTTGTAATTTTCGGGGGAGGGACAATGGTTGTGTGGTATAATCGTCAACTATATCTCCAACAGGAATTGGGACCATGTGGTGAATGAGACGGTCAGTCTGTACTTCTATTTCCTTTGCTTTGGCACAACACCGGAGACCCAATTTGCACATGCAGAAGATCACCAAGACAAACACGATGATGGGCACCAACATTTTCACCAATGTTCCAAGCCGTGTTGGGGCCCAACTGAAGGCTAGGCACAACCAATCTTCTTTTTAAACACCTGCTTCTTTTTTCATCTTCACCCCCAGTTTATGTACTGCAGCGATAACATGTGACAATGTCCCATTTTCAGCATCTTCGGTAAAGGTGCGAATGTGCAACAGGAACTCCCGTTATTTTTACAAAAGCCTCCTTCCATGGCGGTCAGTAGGTCCAGCACAAATCTGTTCTGCATTGTCATTAGTCTAAGGGCCCTCAGCTCCACTCTTATGACGTTGAATCCTTGTTCGGTGTCGTTAGCCAACTGGATCAGCTCCCATTGGACAATTTGTAACCATTTTGCACTTGCTTGCATCTGTATGCTGGGTGTTAGGGATGCTAAAAATCTCTCTGTGGAATTACAGCACTTGTATTCATTAGGTATTTGCGTGAGCAGTTCGGATGAGTCTGTCAATATGTAATTAATTTATCTTTTCCTTCTTTGTAGTTGGTCATATGGTGCTTTCGCAGGAAGGATGCGAAAGTTTGGAGGTGGCACTGTGTACTGTTCTTCGATTGCTGGGGGCGCAGTGGGTACTTCATCATGCAGGGCCCTCCCCCCCTTTCAGGTGTTTTTCTGGGAATTCTAATGGGTCTGAGTGCAGTGTAGCTAGCGAACAATCGCTCCTCCAAAAAAGGTGGGAGGAGCAAGTACGCTTGTTGGCCACACACCCAGTAGTAGTCCATCAGCACTGAGGTGCCTTTCTTGAGGGCTGGAATTATCACAGTTCTGTTACAACGTTTGTTTGAACTGACAGAAACAGTTCCTTCACTATAAAAACAAAGTTCATAAGTCTTGGTGCATTTTTACTGGCTTCTCTATGGCTGCAATCCATGTTAACGTGGTGATGTGCTCTGTCCATGCTTGTGCACAAGTCTGTTCTACAAGTTCTGCAATTTTTTCAGGCAATCCTAACAGTCCTTCAGCCTTGCATGTGAGGGTTGTTTCTTGCCACTTGTTGTTAGTGTATTTTGCCCCCTCACCCCCAGGTAGGGTTCTTTCAGATAGTTGGGGTTGGTCGAACACATTTTGCATTTCTGGGCATCCGGATTAATAAGTTCTAGGTGGACGTTGCATGCCTGGAACATGCCTCTGATCCTACATAGCGCAAGATGAATTAGGCATTGTGCCTCTATCATTGGTACTTCCTGCGGTACTAAAACTTCGGGTGCCCCAGATGCGTGCTGTATTAAGGAGCAGACATTGCAACTCCCATTAGTTGTGCTTCTTCCCACTGTACTCATGTCAGAATAATAACTGTGGAGTGCTCGTGATGGCGAATATTTTAAACTGCATCTAGGCCTAAGCCATGGTATGTATCATATTTTAGATTACTTGCTTGTTTTTTTATTGTTTTGAGGTGTAATACGTGCCTTTTTGCTACCCTGCTTCTGCTGTTTGTAATATTTACACTACTGCTTGTATTACACAAACTGTTCTTGACATTAGGAAGTAAGATTTCAAACATTTTACTTGTACATACAGTTTTATGGGAGTTCCTCCTATTTGTGGGGTCATGTTATAGGTGGTTCTGGCTATGTTGTTTGATTCTGTTGAATTAAATCGTACACTCACATCTGTTCTTTCATTCTGATCTGGGCTTGGGGTCAATTCAGTGAAATTGAAGGGTGTATTTGGGTTCCAAATCCCTGTGCTCCCTCCCCCCTTCTTTTAGATGGCCAGCCCAGATAAAAGATATTCCCCAATATATCCTTAATGTAAACATCAATATTGTAAACAGCATGTCCACAAACTGAAGGCCACAGTCATAAGAATACATCCTGGTACCTCTAATACTATTTCTATTTACAGGCGAAGGACATCTTGGCGTGGACATTTCCATCTTAGCATTACCTGTTGTTTGGAAAAACCGGGCAAGATAGAGGGATGGGAGGTTTGTGAATTTAGGAAAACATGAGGTGAGGAGTGGGAGGGGAAAGAAAGAGAGAGAGATAGAGATAGAGAAAAAGAGTAACTCATGCTCTAGCAGCAATGCATGTACTTTGAACTCTTTCACATGCACTCATATGGTCAACATGTGGCTACATAAACTGAGGTATATTTGTTGTATTAGCTTTGGGCAGCTGGTGTCATATAGGGTGGGGCCAGGCGAATGTCTGAGAGGTATATCCAATATCTAAGCCCCTTCACTTTTACTGCAAGAGGGGTGGAAAACACAACCTCGTAGGGCCCATGGAGCCTGGGGTTGTTCCACTTCTGCAAAAAACTTCTGACATCGACCAGCTCCCCCAGCAACAGTGGTTGAGTGGGTGCAGCGTCAGTTAGCGGGGCAGTTGATGTTTGTGCATCTTCTGTGTTTGGTGGAGCCATTTGTGTTAAGATACATCTGTTTGCGCGTGTCAGTTGAGACAGATACTGCTTGAATTCTTCCCCTAGAACTGCTGCTGCTCTATGGGCGTCTGATGTGCTCCTCACAGGGGAGATGGGTTTTTGCATGCGTCTGCCAGTCACTATCTCATGGGATGAAAGGTGGTGGTCCTTACTGGGTTGTGTGTGCAAATGAAACAAGGCCACGGCAGGTAATACACCCAATTCTCTTCAGGGTGTTACATAACTTGGAGAGTCTGCTCTTGAGTGGGCCATTTATTCGTTCCACCACCCCATTTGCTTGTGGGTGGTAAATCGAAGACATATAATGCTTGATGCCCAAAAGTGCTGTTATGTCTTTGAAGAGCTCATTGAAAAAATGGCTGCCATTATCGGATCTTAAAAAGTCACACACTCACCATCGGGGGAAAACCTTTTGTACGAGGAATTTTGCGGCACACCCAGCATCTGGATGGGCACATGGACCGGCTTCAACCCACCTTCAGAAGGGACACACCACCACAAGTCATCGTGTCCCATTGCAACTCTCCCCCATGTCTGCATAGCCAATGTGCAGCTCACAGAATAGGCCGATGGGGTGGAGCAGAGTGTCTCGCAATGCTCTTAGTGTCATCCTGGTACTGAACATTGGCAAGGTTGTGCATTGAACGACCTGCATTGAGAGGTTTTTTTGTAAATTGGGTGTAAACCAGTCTTTCTGGTTGTCTGCTGCAATGTGGGGCTTTGAACTGTGGGAAGGGTAGTGCAAATGTTCAAAAGCTGTGTGTAATAATTCCACAGGCATCACTACTTTTCCTGTGCTTTGCTGCCTCCATAATAGATCAGTTGGAGATTGTGCGCACCCACGTTTGAGCCATATGTCTTGGTCCTCCGGGGGTGCCCTATGCAGTAACTCAATTATCTGTGTGATAGGGAGGGCTGTGTATGTGTCTGTCTCTGGCCTGGTGGTGATTGTCGCGATAACATATTCCGCACAGGTGGGTACTGAGAGGTATGCTGCAGCGTTTAATGCCACATCAGCAGCTGCATTTCCTAATGATATTTTGTCAAAGTTGTTGGTATGTGCTGCGCATTTAACAACCGCCAACTACAGATGACTCAGAGAGGTTGGAAATCAGTACAGTGAGCAGGGCAGAATGTTGAACTGGTGACCCATTGGCTCGCCTGAAACCCCTCTGCCTCCAATGCAACAGACCTACGTGCACCGTGGTGGTGACATTAGCAGAGTCTGAATATATGGTGACAGAACACCCCTTGGATACCGACAGGGCTTCAATGAGTGCTACCAGTTCAGCTGCTTGGGCCAAATAATGTATGGGCAATCTTTTCATTAAAAGTGTTTCAAATTTGCCATCCTCTAGGCGCACCACTTCTGCCCCAACATGTCTCTCACCTGTCTCCTGATCAATTGATGCTGACCCGTCAATGAAGAGCATTTCTCTCTCTTCCAGGGGGCTGTCTTTGGCTTTAGGGATATTATCGCCTTCGTCTTCATAAGATGCACAGTCATGCTGTTACAAATCTTTGGTGGTGCATGGTTGTGCGAGGAACGTAGCTGGGTTCCCTGTTTTGCACTTCACAACGTGAATGTGCGGGCTTGACAACATGATCTCGTAGGCGGATGCCGTCTGTGTGGTGAGGGTGGACTTTGAGCGATCTAAGATTGCAAATAATGGGTAATCCATATACAGTGTTACCGAACACCCCATGGCAATTGTGGAGGTATTTTCAATTGCAAAGGCTGCAGCTGCAAGAGCTTGTTTGCAAGCAAACTGTCCCTGCATCACAGAGTGGAGTGTGCCACTGTAATAGGCCAGTGGCTTGTGGCCCAATGTGCTCTTTTGGGTAAGTACGGCAGTCATTAGTGTGCCATTTCAGTGTGAGAAAATATAAAATTCCCGTGTTTAGTCTGGGTTGGCAAGGATAGGGGCTGTTGAAATCACTTCTTTTAAGTCATTCAAACTCTTGATCATCTCAGTGTTCCACTCTATTCTGTTGTTCTCTCTCTGCGCTTCCTTGAGGCCCTGTTGGAGTGGCCTTGTGTATGCTGCATAGTTTAGAATCCATGCCCTGCAATAATTGCACAATACTAAGAATTTCTGCATATCATTCACTGTGAGTGGCTTAAGAGTGGCACGCACTGCTGCGGCCCTGTCAGGGATGATTCTCTTTCCGACTTGCGAGATGAGTTGCCCCAGGTAAAGTACTTACAGTTGGCAGTACTGGAGTTTTGCCTTGTCTACCATTTACCCTTTCCTGGATAGCAACTGCAATAGTTCAATTGAGTCTCTTCGGCAGCTCTGCTCACTGTCACTAGTAAGTCATCTACGTACTGAATTATTGTGCTGGGAACCTGGATGTTACCTAAGTCTTCGTGCAGTATCCTATTGAATATGCTGGGGCTTTCACAGTACCCTTGAGGCAGATGAGTGTGCTTGTAGTGCTTTCTGTGCAGATTAAAGGCTGTAAGGTACTGGGAGTAAGGTACTGGGAGTCTGGGTGAAGGGGTACTGAGAAGAAGGCATTCTTCAAATTCACAACAGTGAAATGAGTTGCCTCTTTGAGGATGCTGCACAAAGTGGACGCTGGGTTTGGGACAAGTCGAACCTCCTTGTGTACTAAGTCATTAAGGGGGCAGAAATCCTGGCTCATCCTCCAACTGCCCCGTTGCCTTTTTAATGGGGTATATTACCATGCTGCATGGTGAGGTAGAGGGTACTATGAGCCCCTGGTGCAGTAAGGCCTGTATTGTTTCACTTTTCCTATCTTCTGCTTCCCTGGACAGCGGGTATTGTTTCACCCGTGGGAGTAGTGCCCCCACCTTCAGTGTGATTTTTACAGGGGTTAATTCTTTTAACATCCCTACGTCATGTGGGTTGGTTGTCCATAAGTGGGTGGGGACGTGCTGTAAGTCAGCCTGGCTGAATGGGGGTGGTGTGACAATAGCCAAGAGGGGGCGCTGTATTTTTCCGTATTGCACCATTATCTCGCAGGGTATGCCCATTTTGAGGATAATCTCCCCATTATTGTTATCGTCAAAAGGTTCAGAATAGCTCAATTTTTTCAGGGGTACAGTGGGATCAATGCATAACACGGTGCACCATTGGCACCCGTGGCAGTCAGTACCTAGTACTACAATTCTATTTGCTAACACTAGTAAACCTTCTAGATCTAATAAGAGTATTATACCTGCAACCAACTCAGGGGACATCACAGGGCAAGAAATTAAACCAATGGGCACTCTCAAGCAGGTTCTGCTAATCTGAGGGACGGCTCGTGCAAGCACATTAATGCCATAAATGAACATGTCAGGGTTAACAGGGAGGCCTCATACCGCTACATCATTTGCCATGGCCTGTATCACGAACATTGCACTTAGTGAACCCATACCAGGTGTGGCGCAGATGATACCTCTGTCTGTAAATGAGATCGCCATGTTCATCTTACTTAGCAGATCTCAACCGAGCAAATTGACAGTAGAACTCTCAGAGTATAGGAGGGGGGCCCTTACCACCTTCACCCCCCCCCACTTTGACATCTAGATCCTGTGTGTATGGAACTGTTAAAACAGTCCCAGAGAATCCCTGCGTGCTGAGAGTCTTCCCTGATAGCGGGAAGTTAACTTTGCTGATGTACGACTTCTGCGCTCCTGAGTCCACCATAAAGAAGAATTGTTTGTTCCCTATCTCTGTTCCCACCAACGGTTCCTCTTCTGGATTTACGGTCACTGACAGGACTGGACAGGCAAGTGCTTTCTGTGGGCTGTCCTAGTCAGGGTAGGGGTCCGTCCCCGGGAAAGAAAAAGGGTTTCCACCCACTACTGTAGCATCTTGAAATGGAACCACTGCTCCATTAGGCGCAGTACCAAAAGAGTTACTATTCTCTGCTGGTTGTGGTTTAGGGCTGGGCTGGTAGGGCTGAACTGCCTGCTACTCGTATTGTGTGTCACAGGGGCCGGGGATCTGTGGGGGTAACTGTGTGTAGGCCTGGCGAATCTCATATGGTATCAAAGTCATTCTGGGAGGTGGCCTTTGGGGGCTACCTGGATGGGAAGAGTCATAATCCTGCTGGTTATAGTTGTAACTCCCTCCCGGCCTGCTTCAACACTCTCTTGAAAAATGCCCCCACCTTCCACATGTCCAGCACTGCCCTGGTCCCCCTCCTCTCAGTCCAAGACTTCCAAACCCCCTCCTCTATGTCCTCGAAACCCACCTTGTCCTCGCTGCTGTCCTCCCTGCCACTGTGGTCCCGAAAATGGCTGGTTTCCTCCCCACTGCCCTTGTCCTCCTACAGCCCATACTGCCACTAGTCTTGCGTGTTCTGCATTAGAAATGCACCCTCTCTCTTCCGTCTGCTCTGGCGTTGGCCCTGTCGTTACCGCAGCCCACTTTCACTAGTTTATTTTGAACCAGTTTCGCTTTCTCAGCCCGTCTCCTCTGAACCGTTTCCTTTTCTCGCTCTTTGATTCTCCTACAGTGGTGAACTATAATTCTTTGAATTTCGGGCCACCCCTTAGCTTCCACGCCGTCTATCTGGTCGAGCGCCTTCTGGACCTCTTTGAGTATGCCTCTCTTTGCTATAAAATAGAAGAGTGATGTTGACTGACCCCAGGCGCTGCCCGTTTCTGCTCTCCAAATCTCTTGGACCCTAAGAATGTACTGTGCAGCGTCTTCCTCATCTCCCATTGTGCACTGCATGATCGATTGTAAATCTGGGGCATCTGGGAACGTTTGTCTCAACCCATCCCATACCCGTGCTTGATAAATGATGCTCCATCATGGGCATCATTACTCATCGTTACCCCCGGGAACCCTGCTTTAATCCACACAGTCTCGCTTGGTCTCCAACTGCGGCTAGCAACAGACCTTTGATATCCCCTATTGCTAAGGGCACCCCTGCTGTGTTATTTTCAAATGCCTAAATCCACTTCCCCTGTTAGTTTGGGGAGCGCCTTAAGGTTGTTATTCTTGTTCATCTGCACCCAGGGTACATAGTGAGGCTGTCCTGCACCCTTTTGTATCAGTGGCACCTGCATTTAGATTTTTCCTTCCTGCCCTTAGTCGCACTTCCCTTCTTCCGTGCTAAAGCTTTCCTTCCAAACCTCTCCCTTAACCTTCCGTCCCATAAACTTTCTAGTCTTGGTGTAGCTTGGGGTGCTTGTTCGGCGACTCCTTCCCCCTCTTCTTCAGTCTCATCGAAATCACTCCAATATTCTTTGTCCCCTCTTCGGGACCCCACATTCTCATAACCCAAGCTGTCCTTTTCTTTGTGAAGCTCTACATAAACGGTTCTTATAGGTGCACTGTCTATTCTGAATAGTAAGTCACCTGACTTCCACTCATTCCCTGGTGGTTTTGGGGGCGCCCCTGTGGGCGACATCGGTGTCTCTACTACCCGGTTGTCATTGCATGCTGCCCGTAACCCGGCTAATTCAGTGCGCATTGATGCCAGTGCTATCTAGAAGTCTCTTGCGCTCACTCCAGTGTGGGCAGTAACCTCCGGAGGTGAGACATAGGGTGGGGGTGGGGCCATGCTTGGCGTTGCTATCATCGTGCCCGCCGACAAATATGTTGGGTTTGTATACCCATCCACTGGGTGGGTTGCTCACGTACATCCCCTTTTTCCTCTCCACTTTCTCTCCAGCCTCCCCTGTCCCTGCCTCCTTCTTACTGTCATGTGTCGCCCCTCTCCCTTCTGATCCTCTGTTTCTTCAAACCTCTTCCAGAGGTTCAATACTTCCCTCCTATTTTATAACGGTCTTCCCTTATACTTTGCTGTCAGGAAGGTGGACATGTGCTCCAGCGCACATCTGTCAAAAGAACCATGCTCTTGCCAGGAGTGGGGCATTCCTCCCCCGTTAGTCTCAGTCACCCATTGATTATGATATGTTTTAATCTTATCACAATACAAGGGCAGAGCCATACATATATGGTCTAAGGGTGTGTCTACCCCCATAGCCGTGTCTTGTGTGTGTCTTGTAATGGGCCTATGCCTATGCTACTGTGCCACAGTTAAAACAGAAATTTGTTTAAAGCCTTTAAAGCATTTGCAGTTCAGTCTTGTCTCTAATACATGTCAATGCTTTCAGTGAATTCACAGACAAATCATCAGTTCAACTTTCCCCCCACCCACTTTCTCCCAAGAGAGCTTCTTCACACAGTCATCGCACACTCTCCTGATGCACCCACACACACCATACACGCCCCTCCTGGACCTCCTACTTACACTTTAAAATATACCAACAAAACAAACTAAAATAACAAGCTAAAACAACAACCACCACTATTCCCAAGCTCTCTAATTATACGGAGCTTCTATATTTCTCCTTATAGTTTTCCCCTACTGGTCAAGACAGTGCACGTGGCGCCACCCTCCCCCCTTACTCGGGGGGGTTGCAGGGGCTCCCTTATTCCATTTCCTGCTTTCCCAATATCCTTAAAAAGTTAATAAAAATGCCAAAAAATCAACACAATTCATAAACATGTCACACTCTCAATTTCAGTCACTGCGTGTTCACATTGCTTTATACACCCAACCCTACTTTGTTATCCCCTGCAGGCTATACAAAGGTGCTCATGTTCTCCCGAAGGCCTCCATCCACGGGGTTCCACAACCGGCCTGCACCTCTCCTTGGGGCCGCACCGTGATCCAAAGAGCAGGTGGGATTCTACAAAGACGGCTCCCACGAAGCCACTCAGCATACGCGTTTTGGGGCTTGTCGCTGTAGGTGGGTACGGACCTTCAGGAGAGGCCATCTGTATACCTGCGCAGGTACGGGGCGATGGGATCATGTCGGGGTCACCAAATTAAGGCAAGTCCCTGTTTACGCACACTCCAGAATGAATACAACCCACTAGGGAAATAAGCCAGGAGATAGCTTGCAAGTATAACAAGGTTTAATTGTACAGAATAAAAAATATCAGCAAAGGACTCTGCTGCTCAAGAACGTTCTGGCACTGTAATACTTGTCAGTCCCTTGGAGAGGCCACAGCATCATATATGACATCACACATAGGGTCTAAACCCACACAGTTGATGGAAAGACAGTGGGCCTCATTACACGGTAGGCGGTGAGCCATGGCGCTGTTAGCCATGGCTCATGCCGGTAAAATACCGGCACCGCCTTGGCGGAAAGGGGATTTACTGCCCCATTCCAAGGTTGGTGGGGCGGTAAATCCCCCTTCCACCATTGCCCTTCCCCATTCCCATTTCTGCCCCATAGGGCTCTATGGGAATGGGGAAGGCGCTAATTACGGCACCGCAATTTTGCGGTGCCGTAATTAGCTCCGAGGTCCCTTAGCGGGTTGGTTCTTAACGCCTGCAAAAAGCAGGCGTTAAAACACCAACCCGCTAAGGGACCTCGTAGTAAGGCGGTAATGGTTAACGGCCACCGTTACCATTAACGGTGGCTGTTAACCATTACCGCCATCCGTGTAATGAGGCCCAGTATACATGATCCTGCTCCATATGGGAGGCCAGGCTACAATTGGTTGATTTCTTCGCCGTCTGTCAGGCTGCACGTGGGTCAGTTGGGCTCATCTCTCCGTGGAATGAAGGTCAGGTCTTTCATAAGTTACATTGTAAAAACTATGCTAGCATGCTAAGCCTACCACTACATCATTGTGGCATGGGCCTGGGAGGCTTAGGGATTGATGCCAGGGGGAAGGGAGGAAGAAATACGGTCACACTGATCCACACATTCTGATCTTTGTTGATACCACACCTCCCGCACTCAAGGGTTCCAACCTGGTTTTGATCTATAATGTATCCCTCCCTGTACCTCGTGTTACAAAGGATGTGTTTTATGCTGAGGGGTGAAACAGTCGTACATGCTTAGATCTTTTATGGTTGCTTGGTTTATTCTAGCAGCTGGGGGCGTTGCTGGCTTATAATGGAATGCAGGGATGTGGGGGTCAGGTTAGTGGTGTGAGCTCTGGCCCTGGGATGGCTGGGTGGTGGGGGTTAGGGGCCTGCTGGCAGCTTGGTTGTGATGAATGGGCACTGCTAGGAGCCGGGGTTGTCCCGCGGCCTTGCAGCAAGCAGCACTTACAAAGATGAAGGGACAAGGGGGAAGTGAGATTCCGTGAGAACTGGTGGTGCGGACTCATTGTGCCTTAATGATCTGGGTCTACTGAAATCCTTTCATGAAGCTTGACTGGTTCAGCGCAGCCATGCAAGCCTGCGAATACAAAATGGTGTTTCTTTCGATGTCCCTTATAAGGCTATAGATCTGCTTTTTGTGCTATATTATATCTGCAGCGAGTTTCATAGTATGGTTCTCTCTCCCCTTGCACACTACACTATTTCATAAGGGATTCGCCTCACCTGAAAGCGCCTGCGGGGGGGGGGGGGTTTGATATACTCAGTTCCATAACAATATTTGGAAGGTGTCTCCCTTCCGCAAGCCTTTCTCAGGCTCTCTTTTCCGAGAGCTTTATTTATCAAAGCTTTACCTTCTGCCAAAGGATATATCTCCCTTACTCTGGTCTTCTTGTAACTTGTGCCAAAACGATCTCATCTCCCATTCGGCTTTTCGAACCTTGTGCCAAATCATCTCTTCCCTTAGACTTCTCTTGTCATAGTGTGGGTCCCAGACCCCTTTCTCAGCTCTGTAAGATGGAGTTCTTAAATCCGGTTCACTATCCTGCCAGGCAGTATCTCGTATGTTTAACTTTCTTGGTTTTTCAACGTTAAGGTCCCGGACTCCTCTTTCAGCTTCAAAATGTTTCTTAACTAGGCCCGGTTCACTGTCCTGCCAGACCTCTCTTCGAGTCTCTTGGGGGTGCTCTTTCACACCCTGCATTCGCAATTGGTCACTCCTTTTGGTCCCACCGGGACGAGGAAGATGGCTCTCCACTTCCTCCCAACCACAGCCTATGGGGTCTACCGGTGCCTTCTCGGTATGCCTCTATGTACCTTTGCAACAAGTGTTCCGGTCCTTGGCAACACTGGTAAGCTTCTTTGGCTTCCTCATGGCTCTCACCATTTTCCTTCGGCGACTCCACCATGCTGGTTTCTCACTGTGCCTCGGGTCTCGCCTGGACCTCTCAGCTGCCTTGGTTTCTGCCACCAGACATATACCAGCTTCCCAAAAAACCAGGTAGGTCGTGGTTCTTCTCCACCTTCACAGTCCCCGCCTACCTGCTCCAGGCATTCGGGCCCACAGCACGTCCTCTCCGCGTGGCTGCGCTCCTCAGCGTGAAGCTGGAGGAGAGTCCATCAGTTTTTAGGTCCAATGGTCTTTCTAGCTTTCAATAGCTAGTATGTTTGTATCAGTTCCACGTAGGGCTCTTCATTGCCCTGCTCTTCATCGTGGCAGTACTTTTGGAGTCATCCATAGTCACTTTTCCCTCACTCTTCCTCATCACAGTATTTTCTGCCTGGTATACATAATTGCTATGTATAAGGAAATTAGTAGAAGAATGAGGAGAGAGACAGGATAGTGGTATTCAAGCCCTATTTGTACTGTTGGGTGAAATATGTCTGGCATCATGAGGGTGTAGCTACGTGTTCTCCCTAGACAGTCCTCACTTATACCATAGAGGGGTTCCCCACTCATGGGATACTCCCACTGAGTACCACCCCCAGGGGGATATCGGTTAGCAGCCTCAACTCTGTGGCCCTTGGAAAGAGTCAACCGCCCTGGGAGAAGTGATGATGTTGAGGGATTTGTCACAGGTATTATACATAGGGTAGCACAACTAGTATATTAACTCTAGAAAAGCATAACAATTTTAATTGAATGAAATTTAATGAATATTTTAAGAAGCTGCACATTTGATTTTTCAAAATAAGAGATAACCTTCATTGATTGGCTAGGCAACTAGGTGATGTGACGGAGTGTCATCACTTTTGAACTCCCTAGGGGCTTCGAGGCAGCAGTGTCCCAGTTCAGGGACTGGTTCCGTCGTCGGCACCAGAAATGTGCACCATTGACACAAAAAAATTGGATTGAGCTAATGGTACGAAAGACTGATCGCTGATGGTTGGCATTGAGGGTTTGTCCATCGATGTCGAGGGAATGGCTACCGGCATCGACAATGTTCTGTGTACCGGTGGTGTATCGATACAGGCTAGACATGCTCGGTGCCAAGCCCAAAGGCCCCCCAGATGCTGATGGTGTTGGAATCATTTCTATCCTGGGGACGGAATCATAGGGCACCACTGGAGCTACCGAGCTCTGCTGTTTCGGGGATTGTACCACACCTGCCTTCTCAAACATGGTCAACATCTGGCTGTCAAAGTCCTCCCATTCCTGCAGGATGCTGGCCCTGCCGCTGACTTACCGCGTTCCGACAAGGACCCAGAGCCGAGTCAGTGATGCCTTTTCTTTTTATGCGAGGACGAGTGTCTCAGAGAGTAGGATCTCTTCTTCACCTTGCGGTCGACCTTGTTGGTGATTTGGACAGTGGTTGGGCCAACCACGTGGTTGGCTGCCCTCTCCCGAAGGGATTTGGGGTTCATTTTGTCACAAGCTGCGCACTGCTCAGTGTTGTGACCTGTGCCGATGCACCACACGCAGATGTCATGCGGGTCGGGCACTGACCTCTTGGAACCGAGGTACAGGTCGTAGTGACGCAGTATATATATGGAGCTGACAATTGAGCACCACGTCAAGGCAGATCGACGTTTGACGGCCGCGCCGAGGTCCACTATGCCCCCGTTGAACGTTTTTTATGTGCAACAGAAGCTGGACGAGGATATCTATCTGATGAGGAATCTGTGGGAGAAAAAGCAATCCTTTGAAATTGACTTTTTTAACTAAATAAAAGTAATCCAGGAACATATCGCCCTTGATTAAAAAAAAAACTGGATTTGGATACAGGATCCAGCAATTCAGATCAGGAAATCTTTATGATGACAGATCTTACTCTTGGCACTATTTAAACCAGTTTCAGAAGAAACAATTTTGGAGCTGCTGAGTGCTCTTAAACATATGAATGATTAACTGTTTGTGTTACCTGCATGCAGTGCAAAACATTTGGCAGCAGACATCGTTCCCTTTATGACCTGTTTTATTAATGCATCTTTAGCTCAGAGTATAGTTCCGCTGGATTTGAAGAAGTCCATATTTCACCCCTTTTGAAGACATCAAACCCTGAGCCAGACAACCTGCAAAACTATCGTCTGAGTGCGGGTCTGCCGTGGCCTGTAAATGTTGGAATTTAGGAGAAAGTTGTCACAGTGAAATTGAAGGAACATGTTGAAAAAGAGTCCCTTCTAGATCCTATTCATTTGGGTTTCCGCCCAAAATGTTGGCTAGAAACTGCATTGGTGGCCGTCTGGGATGAAATTCTGCAAGTGGCAGAGCAAGGAGAGGTTTCATTACATGCAATGCTAGACTTCTCTGCAGCACTTGATGCCGTGGATCACTGTATTCTTATGAATCAACTGAGGGAGGTAGGAAATGTTTCTGTTAGTGTGATCAAATGGTACACCTCATTCCTTTCAAAGCGGCAAAAATGCATGATGTTTGGAGGCTTTCTGTCATACTCTCTCCCTCGGGGCTGTGGAGTTTACCAAGGGTCCTGCCTCTCTCTGTTGCTTTTAATCTATATTTATGTCTTTTAATGGACATTTTGCAGAAAAATTAAGTCTGTTTTCAATCATATGCAGATGAAACGCAGTTGTTTATTAAGCTAGGCAATGTAGAGGAGTCCTTGTAGGTCTCTGCCTAGAAGAAGTTAGTAGTTGGATGTCTACCAACTGGCTCCAACTTAACGCAAAAAAAAACAGAGGTTGCATATTTCTGCCAAAAGGCAGAGTGGTGCAGAGTGGCTGTGGTCTGCAGTGGTCTGCAGAAGTGTGTTGGGAGTTGCATAACTGTCTTCCTGCAACCCCTGAAGACTTTTGTATCTACTTCACTTTCTACAGCGTCATCTGAACTGGGAAGGCAGGCAGTAAGTGCTCTTGCATTTCCTTTGTTGCTTCAACGCTGCTGTGGGTAGGGGTGTACAGTTGGCAGCGTTTGACTGTTGACTTTGGAACAGTGATTTTCTCTTTAGTTTGGCCCAAGTACTACGCTGAAATGACACATCGCTAACACTATGTCAAAGAGGAAGGCAGTGAAACCGTCCCTCCCCAAAGCCTACACCTTATGGAGTGGCCTTAAATGACATACGACCTAGTGAGGTGAGGAAAATCACATGCAACTTCACAACCTGTCAACAAACAAAAGAGCACAATACCATCCTCTCCAGCAATCAATATCGACGTTGTAAACGCAGAAAGGTTCCTACAAACTGTGACCAGTAATGGTGTCACTGCTACAGCCAAGAAAATTATGAACTTCTTCTCGCCTGCGGATGGGGTACAAGCAAGGAACTACAAATACCACTCATACTCTCAATGGGGCTAGTTCTCTATTATCTTGTCACAACATAGACAACAATAAGGACCTGTGGCATCTGCATGAATCTAATTTTCAAGACAGATATATGAGACTAGAAGTTGAAACGTTCACAAATATAGACCACCCGACAGCTGAGGTTAACAAGCAACTGGTCAAACAACCGTCCACAAGGAGCTGCCGTTTGCGAGTACAGGAAAATATCCCAACAAACGAAAGCAAATTTCTTAATAGTGCGAACCAAATGTGACGATTCCATCGAATTCCACCATTGAAGATCGTCTCTTTACCCAACATCATTAGTGTTGAATTAACTGCATTTACAGTACACGATACTGCGCTATTGTGACATTTGTTTCAATGGTAGTTGTTGACTGTTTTGTTTCATCTGCAGAACTTTTTGGGTTATGAATTGCAAACACAACAGCCCAACAAGAGTATTGTCGGTTTGATCCCCTATATTTTATGGAAGGGAAAAAAAAAGCTTACAATGCTCAAAAAGAGCATGGCACCACAAGTAACCAACTTTTCTCTAAGCCTACGCATACAGCAGATACAACCGTATATCAATCATTTAGCTAGAGAACAGTGACTGATGAACCAAGTCACTAACGTAGCGAGACATCACCACTACAGACTACTTTTGTGGAATACTAGAGTATAGCGTTCATTCACTGTGTATCCAGAAGGGTTGCAGATTATTAGTTCAGCAGATATATTCCTTCTGCAGGAGACTTGGCTGTCTACTATGTTTGTATTAGATGGTTATCAGATATTTACACAGGCAGCAACTAAGTTGAGTAAAGGTAGTGGAAGGGGGTTCTGGGTACCGGATTGAAAGCCTGTTATGAGGCATATTCCTACGACACAGCATCTGTTTCTTCATATTGTTTGGGAGTTGTAGTTAATAATGTTCCTTTTGTTGGTAGAGCCACTCTTGTTCTCAATCTTTACGATCCCCAGGATGGCAATCATATGACAGAACTCTTCTCTAAAATATTCAAATTTGTATATGACTGGCTTCTAAAATGTCCTGGAGGCAGCATTATTCTTGCAGGCGATTTTAATGCCCATTGCATCGGTATAGAAAATTAATTATTGTTAGAATTTGGGGAAGTCACACATGGCAAACACTGTATGGGGTGGCTTAATAAGGGCTGCAAATGATGCTGCTGAGTTATGGCCGAGAACCCCTCCTGCCATCTGGTTGGGCTACTTTACTTCATGCCACAACCAGACAGAATGGGGACAGTGCATCTTGCCTCAACAGCATTTTGTATCACGAGGTCTACGCAGTTTGAGATAAATCAAGCTTCTCTAAGCGATCATGCTTTTTTGCAGGTCACATTTTGTTTACAGATCTTGTCTAAAGTAGCAGCCTGGTTACCAATGGCCACCTGTAACCTACAAGGCAACCGATTGGTGTGGTCAGAAGCTAATATAGACTAAATCAATTCATTAGCATTAACAAGTCCCCATACACCAGTGGAATTATTGCAGAAAGCAAAAGGAGACATGTCGGCCTTGCTAGCTATATTATGGCCTCTTGCTTCGCGTAGGAGAGTCTTTCTAGCACAACAGAATAGGCTTGTTGCCTACATTCAACATGGCTATGCATACATGTAAAGTTAATTTATGACATGCCATCGCAGATATCAAAAGAGAGGCCTCCATATCTCCAATAGACAAGAAACAAAAAATGGGGGCATTACAGACAAAATATTAAAATTGCTGACACTGCACAAGACCAGCGTACATAACGCCAACTGGAAGATGATGTATGTGTTCATCAAGACACACAATGCTAGGACATTCTGGCATTTATATCGTCACAGTCTCTCAGCCAAATCCCAACAGGAGCTTGGTGGCATTTCTGAGCATACAGTTTCGTGTCATTTCATCGTGGGATGTTTTTTCGCTGGGTTTTATACCGCAGATTTTTTGATGAAAAACTCATTGAATGGTTTATTTTTTATTTTGGAGGGGGTTCCCTCCCACACACCCATCCCCTTTCATTTTTTAGATATTCCCCAACCCCAACCCCCCAATTATATATTTTTCTAACCGCCCTAAACATTTTTGTTAAAAATCTGCGGTAAACAACCCAGCGAAAAAACATCCTGCGAGGAAAGGACGTTGTACCTGAGCATACTTGGGTGGCTCATATTAAATCACTATATTATGATCCTTGCAATCCTAGCAATGAGGCTGTGTTGTATAAACCGGTTTCTAGACATGGGGATATACAGATTGACATTCTTAATATAAAAACATAATTACTGAACTTAAGGCAACTAGAGCTCCTGTTGCCAACGGACTGGGCAATGTCATCCTGAAGCACAATCCAAACAATTTGAGCAATTTATTTCTGCGCATGTTTAACGAGATCTTTAGAACAGGCAGGGTTCCTAGCAGTTGGAGATGTTCTATATTTATTCCTGTCCAGAAAAATGGTTGCTACACCGAACCCACCAACATTCGACTGCTTGCAATGCTCGATACGAGCAGTAAAATATTTACGACTATTCTTTTGCAACTGCCTAGTAAATGGGCAGAATATGGAAAAATGATTAAAACCCCAACATATTGGTTGCAGAAAGGAGCGTAGAGCGACACAGGCCATGTGGGCACTACAGCTTTTGTCTGTGGATGTATCATCACATAGAACTGATAGATGGCTTTGTGCTTTGTAGATTCTTCCACAGCGTTCAATAGCGTGTCCGGTACACGTTTGTGGGTCAAGCTACAGCGCTGGGGGATAAATCCCCCTCTGCTACATTACATCAAGATACTTTATTCCAACACACAGGTGGTAGGCTCGCTCAGGAAGGCTCCATATCAGGCCTGGTGATTACCAACCAAGGGCTCAAGTAGGGGTGCGTACTTGCACCCCTCTTGTTCAACGTTTACGTTGTTGACATAGATGACACCATGCCCAAATGTAGACATTTTCTATCCAACTTGGGCGGGGTCGCCTTGAGTTGGATTTCTTTTGCAGGTGACACAGTCCTCTTTGATAGAACCCTGTTGGGGATACAATGCTCTATGCAGGCTCTCTATTCATATGTATCTGGTAATCATCAGAGAATTGACTGAAACAAAACAAAGGTACTCCAAATTCTTGGGAAAAGAAAACACCCCCATGCATACAGTTGGTATATGGGTGGGGAGCAGCTACAAATTGTTGATCAGTACTTGTACTTCCTTTTTATTGTGCCCCCAGTGCACAACAATATCAGCCATATATCTAGCTCAGATCCACGTGAAAGTGGCTAGCCATCAAATGTTTTATCGCAAATGTTGGTGGGGGATCCATGATGGGTACCTTGAGGTTCATTTGAAAGCTGTAGTCCCTTTTATAATGTATGGCCTGGAACGCTCAAAAAAGGACCAGTTATTGGCTTAAAAAGATTCGGGGCAAGCTCTTATGGTCCATATTAGTGTTGGGATGGAAATTAGTCTATCCTACCTCCAAGGCGCTTTAAGGTAAGGCGAATCCCCTATGAAATCGTGTAACCTTAGAAGGCGCATAGAAAGAAACGCCATTTTGTAATTATGAAAGAGCCACAGTCGTGCACAAGTTTAGCTCCATGGAAGGATTCAAATAGGCTGAGATCATTAAGGCATGATGAGTCCGTACCACCAGTTCTCACGGAAGCTCGCTTCCCCCTTGTCCCTTCACTGTTGCAAATAGTTAATATAATTGGGAAGAATGCACCCTGCAAGGCCGTGACACCAGGTTCCTCGCAGTGCCCATTCATCACAACCAAGCTGCCAGCAGGCCGCTAACCTCAACAAAGCCAAGCCAGAGCCTACACCACTGACCCGAACTCCAGACCCCTGCATTCTATGATAGCGAGGACCACCAGCCCCTAGCTAAAAGATCTAAGCATATGTCACTGTTTCACCCCTCAGCATAAAATACATCCTTTGTAACATGAGGTGCATGGAGGGATACATTATAGATCAAAACGAGGGTGGAAGCCTTGTGTGCGAGAGGAGTGGTATCAACAAAGCCTAGAATGTATGGGTCAGTATGACTGTATTTCTTCCTCCCTTCTGCCTGGCACCAATACCCGAGCCTCCCAGATGCATGCCAGAGTGATGCAGTAGTAGGCTTAGTACACTATCATTGTTTTCTCAATGTAACTTATGAGAGACCTCACCTTCACTCCATGGATAGATGAGCCCAGCTGACCCACGTGGGAATCGACAAATGACTGAGAAACTAACCAATTGTAGCCTGCCATCCTCTATGGAGCAGGATCAAGTATAATGTTTTATCAGTCGTCTGTGCGGGTTCAGACCCCATATGTGATGTCAGCAGTGATGCTGTGGCCTCTCAAAAGGCATTAACAGTCTTTCCGGAGTCAGAAAGTTCTCGATCAGCAGAGTCCTTTGCTGATATTTTGTATTCTGTACAAATTAAACCTTGTTATCCTTGCAAGTTATCTCTTGGCCTATTTCCCTACAGGGTTGTATTCATTCATGTGTGAGCGTGAACAGGGACTTGCCTTCATTTGGTGACCCTGGCGACATGATCCCATCGCCCCCATACCTGCAGCAGTATCCAGGTGGCCTCTCCGGAAGGGCTGTGCCCACATACAGTGACCAGTCCCAAAATGCATACGCTGAGTGGCCTTTTGGGAGTCGTCTTTGCAGAATCCCTCCTGCTCTTTGGAGCAGGGTGCGGCGCCAAGGAGAGGTGCATGCCGGTTGTGGAACCCTGTGAATGGAGGTCCTCGGGAGACCGCACACACGTAAGTATAGCCTGCAACAGATAACAAGTAGGGTTGGGCGTATGGAGAAGTGTGAATATTGTGAACACGCAGTGATTGAAATTGAGTGTGAGGAATGTTTATGGATTGTGTTGATTTTTTGGCTTTTTTATTGACTTTTTGAGGATATTAAGGAAATGGAATAGAAGGAAAAGGGAACCTCCCCGAGTAAGGGGAGAAGGTGGTCCACGTGCACTTTCTCGACAAGTGCGGGAAAAATACAGGGATAAAATGAACGAGCTCCACATAATTAGAGAGCTCGGGAATAGTAGTGGTTGTTGTTTTAGCTTGTTATGTTAGTTTGTTTTGTTGGTGTATTTTAAATTGTAAGGAGAAGGTCCAGGAGGGACGTGTGTGGCGTGTGTGTGAGCGTGTAGGGAGAGTGTGAGGTGTGCAAGAAAAAGCTCTAGTGGGAGACAGCGGGGAGGGGGGAAAAGAAAGTGACGATTTCTGTTTTCATGTAACTTGTTGACGGCCTTAAGCTATATTAGAAACAAGACTGAACAGTACATCTATTGAACTGAACAAGGTACTGTTTAACTGTGACACAGTAGTTGACGCGCAGTCCCAAATGCAAGATGCAAGTGACACACAACAATGGGGGTAGAAACACCCCTGGATCATTTATGTAAGGCCCTGCCCTATATTTTGAAAAGATTTAGAAATATCATAACCAATGGGTGACTGAGACTAAACGGGGGGATGCCCTCCTTATGGCCAGACCAGGGCTCTTTTGACAGAAGCATGTTGGAACATATGTCCACATACCTGATAGCGAAATACAAGGGGGGACACTGCAGAATAGAAGGGAAGTATTGAACCTCTGGAAAATGTTTGATGACACAGAGGATACTAGGGGCGGGGAGTGACATGCGACAGTAGCAAGGCGACAGAAAAGGTGAAAACGAGAAGAAGCTAGAAGTGAAACTCGCCCAGTGGAAGGGTATACGAACCGAACATATGTATCGGCGGGCACGATGGCAGCAAGACCAAGCACAGCCCCACCCCTGCCATATGTCTCGCCCCCAGAAGTTACCGCCCATACTGGGTTGAGTGCCAGAGACCTAGAAATAGCACTGGCATCAACACAGACTGAACAGGTCAGACTAAGGGCAGCATGCAATACGACCAAAGTAGATACAATGGTGCTGCCTAAGGGGGTGCCAGCACAACCTGCAGGAGATGTGTGGAAGTCTGGTGATTTCTTGTTTAGAATATACAGTGCACTCATAAGAATTGTACACGTAGAGCATGACAGAGAAACAGACAGCCTGGGCTATGCGAAAGTGAGGTCCTGCAGAGAAGACAAAGACTATTGGAGTGATTTTGAGGAGACTGAGGAAGAGGGAGACAGGGACACTGAGCAGGCACCCCAGCCCACCCCAAGGTTTGAAAGTATGTGGGATGGAAGATTGAGGGAGAGATTTGGCAGGATAGCCTTAGCACGGACAAACGGAAGTAGAACGAAGGGTGGAAAAGGGAAGATGAAAATGCAAATGCTGTTGATACACAAGTGAGCTGGAAGACCCAATTATGTACCCTGAGCGCAGCGGGATATAAATAACCTTCTTAAGGCACTCCCACAACTCACAGCGGGCGGGAAAATTGATTTATGCATTTGAAAAGAACATAGCAGGGGCGCCCTTAGCCAGAGGAGATATTAAGAGCCTGTTAGTGGTTGTAGTTGGGGACCAAGCAGAATTGGTGTGGGTCAAATCAGGGTACCCATGAGTAACATTGGGCGATGATGTCCATGATTAGAGCTAGGGTATGGGAGGCGTTGCAGTGAACGTTCCCCGACACCCCAGATTTACAATCCATCATGCAGTGTACAATGGGGGATGATGAAGACACAGCCCAGAACATTCTCAGGGTCCAAGAGATGCGGAGAGCAGAATTGGGCAGCGCCTGGGACCAAACAACATCACTTTTCTATTTTATAGTGAAATGGGGCCTACCTAAAGAAGTACAGAAAACGCTCGAGAAAATAGCAGGGGTAAAAGCCAAGGGATGGCCTGGGATTCAAAGCCTCATAGTTCACCATTGTAGAAGAATAAAAGAGCGCGAGAAGGAAACGATTCAGAGGAGACAGGCTGAGGAAGCAAAACTAGTTCATAATAAACTAGTGAAAGTAGTTGCAGTATCGACAGGGCCAGCGCTCTAACAGACGGAAGAGGGAGGGTACGCCTCTAATTCCGCACAGGCAAAAATAGCTTTGGAGTGGGCTGAAGGAGGACATGGGCAATGGGGCGGTAACCCAAAATTCTCAGGATCCCAGTGGAAAGGAGGACAACAGAGAGGATGAGGTGGTTTTCGGGAGTCAAGGCGGAGCGGATTTGGAGGTCCGGGACCAAGAGGAGGGGGTCCGGTAGATAGCGGCATTTCTTAAGAGAATGTCGAAGTAGACAGGGAGGAGGTTACAACTACAATCAACAGCAGTACTATGGTCCACACCAAGGGAACCCCCAGGGAATGCCTCCCAGGATGACTTCAATACCATACGAAATTCACCAGGCATACACACAGCCACCACCCCAGATCCCCGGCCCCTAACCCCTACCACACCCACAGTAGGCTGTCCAACAGTGCCAGCCCCACCCTAACCAACAGCAGGCACAGAATAGAAAAGCTTTCGGCAGTGTGCCTAATGGCACCGTAGCGCTGTTGCAAGGAGCTACAGTGGTAGGGGAAAACCCTTTCTCGTCCCTGGGACAGGAAACAAACCCTGACTAGGACAGCCCACAGAGATCACCTGCATGTCCAGTCCTGTCAACGACCGTAAATCCCGAAGAGGAACCGTTGGTGCGGGCAGAGATAGGGAACAAACAATTCTTCTTTATAGTGGACTCAGGAGCATCAGTTAAGATGACTTTCCGCTATCAAGAAAAACTCTGAACACGCACAGATTCTCTAGGGCGATGTTTTAAAGGTTGTTTACACAAAAGACGTAGAGGGAAGGTCGTGAGGGCCTCCCTTATACTCAAGAGTTTTCCTGTCAACTTGCTTGGTAGGGAAGTAAGTTCAACATGACAATCTCATTCAAAGGATGTGGTATTGCCTGCACCATGCCTGGCATGTGTTCAATGAGGGAAAAGCTTGTGATACATGCCATGGTATGTGATGTAGCGGTAAGAGGCATTTCAGTAAATCCTGACTTGTACATCTATGGCATTAAAGTGCTAGCATGAGCGGTGCCCCAGATTATGAAAACTTGCTGGAGAGTACCCACTGATTTCATTTTTCGACCTGTGGTGTCCCCAGTGGTAGTTGCAGGAACGATACTCTAACTAGACCTAGAGGGCCTCATAGTGTCAGCAAAATTAATTGTGGTGTTAGGTACTGACCCTCACGGGGACCAGTGGTGCACCATGTTATGTATAGATCCCACTGTGCCCCTCAAAGAGTTAACAGATGTAGAGCTTTTTGAAGATAACAACGACAGGGAGATCATCCTTGAAATGTGCATACCCTGTGAGATAATGGTGCCATACCGAAGAGTTAAGAGCCGCCTCATGGCTGTGGTTGCACCACCCCCATTCAGCCAAGCAGACTTACAGCACGTTCCCACACACTTATGGAAAACCAACCCACATGATGTTGGGATGCTAAAAGAAGTGACCCATGTAAGAATCACACTTCAGGGAGGAAAGCACTAGGAACATACTCGTTTGCCTCAAGGGTACTGCGAACGCCCCAGTATTTTCAGTAGGAAACTGCACAAAGACTTTGGTAACATTCAGATAGCCGGCAGAATAATTCAATACGTGGATGATCTATTGGTTTGCAGTGACAGTGAGCAAAGCTGCCGAAGGGACTCCATTGCATTATTGCAACTGCTAACACGAAATGGCTACAAAGTGGACAAGGCAAGCTCCAGTACTGCCAACTGGAAGTTCTCTACCTAGGGCAATTTATCTCTAAAGATAGAAAAAGAATCATCCCTGACAGGGCGGTAACAGTGTGCGCCACTCCAAACTACTCACAGTGAAAGACATGCACAAGTTCTTAAGATTGTGCAATTATTGCAGGGCATGGATTCCTGATGATGCAGCATACACGAGGCCACCCTTACAGGGCCTCAAAGAAGCACAGAAAGAGAACAACACAATGGAGTGCACAGCGGACATGAGCAGAAGTTGCAATGACTTAAACAAAGTAATCTCCACAGCACCTGTCCAGGTCACCCCAGATTACACACAGGAATTTTACATTTTCTCACACTCAAATGGTACTTGGGCCACAAGCCACTGGCCTATTACAGTGGCACATTCCACTCTGTGATGCAGGGACAGTTTGACTGCGAACAAGCTCTTGCAGCTGCGGCCTTTGCGATCGAAAAGAGCTCCAAAATTGTCATGGGGTGCTCACACTGTATGTGGAGCATTCATTATTTGCGATCTTGGACTGCTCAAAGTCCACACTCACCACCCAGCGGGCATCTGCCTATGAGATTGTACTTTCAAGCCCACACATCCACGCTGTAAGGTGTAAAACAGTGAACCCAGCCACGTTCCTCACACACCTATGCACTGCCGAAGATTTGCAACAGCATGACTGCAACTTATGAGGGAGAGGAAGATGATTTTCCTACAGCTAAGGACAGTTCCCTAGAAGAGGGCGATATATTTTTTGTTGACAGGTCAGGTTCAATTGATCAGGATACAGGGAAGCGCCAACATGTTGGTGCTGCAGCGGTGCGTCTAGAGGACAATGCATATGAGACACTTTATTCAGCCTAGGCAGCGGAGATTGTAGCTCTCATTGAGGCCCTCTGTGCGTTCAAGGGATGTTCAAAGAATGTTCTGTCACTATGTATTCAGATTCTGCTTATGTTATCACAACGGTGCATGCAGGTCTTTCACAGTGGAGAAGGAGAGGATTTAGGTGAGCAGGTGGCTTGCCAGTACAGCATTCCACCTTGCTCAACACACTGATTTCTGCCGTCGCCGAATCTTCTGTAGTGGAGGGCGTTAAATGCACAGCACATACCAACAACAATGACGAAATCTCGTAGGGGAACACAGCCGCTGACGCGGCCACAAAAGCTGCAGCATATTTCCCAGTGCCCACCTCTGCTGAATATGCTGTGACAAGTATGACCACCAGGCCATAAATAGACACATACACAGCCCTCCTTATAACACAAATAATTGTACTACAACATAGGGCACCGACAGAAGAGCAAGACATATGGCTCAAACGTGGGTGCGTACAATCCCCAACTGATCTCTTTTGGAGGCAACAAAGTACAGGGAAGGTGGTTATGCCCGTAGAATTACTGCACACAGCATTTCAGCAATTGCATTACACCTCTCCTAGTTCTAAGCAACATATTGCAGCAGATATCCAATAAGACTGGTTTATTCCCAATCTCCAAGAGCAACTTTCAACTATGGTCATTCAATGCACCACATGCCAAGAGTTTAGTACAGGAATGACACTGAGAACATTGTGGGGTACACTGCCCCGTCCCATCAGACCATTTCATGTGCTGCACATAGAATATGCAGACATGAGGGAGAGATGTAATGGGGCTCGATATCGGATTGTGGTGGTGTGCCTGTTTTTAAGGTGGGTTGAGGCCCGTCACTGCGCTCTCTCAGATGACAAGTGTGCGGCAAAGTTCCTTGTGCGTGAGATTCTCCCCCGATGGGGGGTGTGTGACATTTTGAATTCAGACAATGGCACCCATTTCTTAAATGTACGGTTCAAAGAGATCACATCATTATTAGGAATAAAGCACCATATGTGTTCAATTAACCACCCACAAGCAAATGTAAAGGTGGAACGAATAAACGGCCTGCTCAAAAGCAGGCTCTCCAAATTATGCAACACCCTAAAAAGAACTAGGTGTATTGCCTGCCCCTGTTCCATTTGTGCACACAACAAAGCAAGGACCACCACATGTGGCCCCATGAAATTGTGACTGGCAGACACAAGCAAACACCCATCTCCCCTGTGAGGGGAGCCTCAGATGCCCATAGAGCAGAAGCAATTCTGGGAGAAGATTTCAAGCAATATCTGACCCAGTTAATAAGGGCAATAAGGTGCATGTCAAGGCAAATAGCACCGCCCAACACAGAGGATGCACAAACATCAACAGCCCGCAAACTGACCCAGCACCCACCCAACCGTTGTTGCCGGGGGAGCTGGTGTATGTCAGGAGCTTTGTGAGAAAATGGAACAATCCCAGGTTCCATTGGCCCTACGAGGTCATGTTTTCCACCCCTCTCGCAGTAAAGGTGAAAGGACTCTGATACTGGATACACCTCCCAGACATTTGCAGGGCCCCACCCAATTCAGCACCAAATGACCAAGACTAATACAACTAATCTACCTCAGTGTATGTAGCATCATGCTGACCATATAAGTGCACGTGAAAGAGTAAAACATACACGCTTTGCTGCTAGAAGCATGAGCTACTCGAATTAAAAACTCACTCTCTCTTTCTCTCTTCCTCTTACCTCTCCACCACTTGCCCCGTTTTCCCTGAAACCCCATACCTTCCAACCCCCTTTGTCTTTCCCATTTTCCCCACTAGAGGTGTTGCAAAGATGATGACTTCAACATAGAATTGTTCATTCTCTAGAAATATAAATGAGATTAGTAATACTCGAATGTATTCTTATAATTGTGGCCTTCATTTTACGGCCCTTGTGTTTACAATTTTAATGTTTTTATTAGGGATATATTGGGGGCATCTTCTATCTGGGCTGGCCATCTAAAAGAAGCAGGGAGAGGGTCCAAATGGATTTGGAACAAAAGTATAATCTCTAATTTAATTGAATTGACCCCAAGCCTGAATGAAAGAATGAATGAATGTGTGTTATTTAATTTAATTGAACCAAACAATATGACCAGAACCAAGTATAATGTGACCCCATAAACAGTAGCAACTCCCACACAACTGGATGTACAAGTAGAATGTTTCAAATCCTACTTCCAAATGTTAAAATCCATTTGTGTAATGCAAGCAGTAATGTAAATATTACAAACAGTAGAACAAGTGTAGCAAAAAGGAACGTACTAGGCCATGAGAGGATAAAAAGACAGCACATAAACCTAAATATGATGCTTAGCATGGCTTAGGCGTAGACGCAGTTGAAGATATCCATCATCCTGAGCACTCCAACAGTTGGTATTCCAACATGAGTACAGTGGGAAGACAATCAACCAATGGCAGTTACTATGTCTGCTCCTTTATACCACACGCATCTGGGGCACCCAAGCTTTTAGTACCTCAGGAAGTACCGATGCTAGAGGCACAATGCCTAATTCATCCTGCGCAATGTTGGATCATAGGCACTTTCCAGGCACGCAACATTCCCCTAGAACTTGTTGATCCGGATGCTCAGAAATGTAAAACGAGCAGAACCAACACAAACTGTTGGAAATAACCCTATCTGGTCATCAAAGGCGCTAAGTACACTAACAACAAGTGACAAGAAACAACACTCACATGTAAAGCTGAAGGACTTTTAGGCTTTCCCGAAAAGATTGTGCCACTCGTCAAACAGACTTCAGCACAAGTATGGACAGATCACATAGCCAAATTAACATGGTTTGCAGCCACAGAAAAGCCAGTACAGGAGCACCAACAAAGGATTTATGAGCTATGCTTTTTCAGTGAAGGAACTATTTCTGTTGGCTCAAATGAACAGTAACAGAACTGTGATGATTCCAGACCTCAAGAGAGGCACTGCAGCGCTGATGGACTAGTACTGGGTGTGTGGCCAACAGGTGTATTTGCACCTCCCAACCTCCTGGAGGGGCTATTGTTTGCTGGCTATGCTGCACTCAGCCCTGTTAGTAATCCCAGAAGAACACCTGAAATGGGGGTCCCTCTCTGACGAAGCACCCACAGTGCCCCCAACAAGCGAAGCACAGCACAAAATACCATAGAAGATCTGTATAGCAAACAGACTTGGCAGAGACATGAACATGGGTGAGGACAAGAAGAAAGTATTTATAGGTTGTGAGAACATGGTGGGCACAAGGGCAGAGTTGAGCCAGCGAAGTGAATGAGTGAGTGATCAGAGGAAGAGTGGTTAACAGAGAGTGAAGATGAGTAGAGAGAGGTGGCTAAGTCGATGGATATAAGGGAGTGACCATGTGTGTGGGTGGGAAGGTTGTGCAAATTGACCAGGAAATGGTTAGAGAGAGTCGAGTGAACCTTTATCCGATAGTCCTTAGTGATCCTGGACAGATTGTGGACACCTGTAATGACCATGGGGATGTCAGCTGGGATAGACTGAAGTCATAGGTCAACTTCTGATAAGAAGAAATTGAGAATGTCAGCTGGGCAATAGATGAGGAGAATAATAAGTGGGATGAGAGCAAGAAGCTGAAAGGAGATTTGTTCAAATGAAGAGGGGCAAAGTATGAGGGGGCAGAGTGCCTTGTGGTGTTGATCATTATGCAAACATCACCACTTTTCTAGTAATTCAAAGGGAGTTGGAAAAGGTTGCAAAATATAGACGGAAACAGGCTATCATGAATTTCTCATGGCGAGATATATCACACAGCACATGGGGCAATGGGAGTCAAAGTGGTCAGTAAGGAATACAGTTTTATTGGAGAGAGACTGGTGTTCAAGTGGCCCAAATAAAGGTCAATTAATTAAGGGGTCATGGGTGAAGAGGTAGAGGATGGATGTTAGAGGGAGTCAGACAGGGTAGGTGAGGTGTGAGTCTTGGGTGAGCCGTGGTAAAAAGCAGCAGCGGGAAATACAGAGAGAGAATGGGGATAGGGAAATATATCAGGGCATGAGGAGTAGTAGGACAGAGCATGGGAGTAGACAAAGGCACTGTGATGGAAGAAGAGGACAGTTAAGAGGATGAGTAAGACAGGGAGACACAGAAAGGTGATGAATGTCTAATTGTTCAATAACTGGGCTTGTAAAGAGCAAACATTAAAAGTATAGAAGTAATAGGTAGGAAGGGCCCAGCAAACAATTTAGATGTAGGAGGATAGTGGCGACCAAACAATTATAATTTAGACACAGTAGTTTGCCTGGGGGAGTTGATCGGAGTAAGGAATATGTGCTTATATCTACCTAGGTGCATCACCACAGCAATTACTGTGCAGTGTGACAGATTGAAAATAGCCACTGTGCAGGCCAATGCCAGGCTGGTTCTTTAACTCTGAGGTGGACAGAGTATGCACTGCTTGGATGAGGACCAGATGATGAATGCCGTATGCAGTGTAAGCGTTGAGATACAGCTTTCAGTGTTACGATGGAATTTTGTGGTAAGTGTAGATGTGTCTTTGGCAACAAGTGTGGGTTTGTGTGGTGTAATATTCCGGCTCATGCATGCAGGATATAAACTTTGAGGTAGAGGTCGTCGTGTTTGTCAGAGTTTCAATGTTATGTTAAGCTGTGGTGCTCGGTAGGGTGACAGGGTAGAAGGTTATTTGATGGTTTGTGTTGACCTAGGGTGAGAAGATACAACAAGGTACCTGCCAGTTGTTCTTGCCCCTATGATTGAAAAGCGCTCTGTTGCCTCCCGAAGCTAGATCCACACTCAATAAATGGAAGAAGAAGAAGAAGAAGAAGAAGAAGAAGAAGAAGAAGAAGAAGAAGAAGAAGAAGAAGAAGAAGAAGAAGAAGAAGAAGAAGAAGAAGAAGAAGAAGAAGAAGAAGAAGAAGAAGAAGGATATTGTTGGTGTGGTTCTGCTTCCATATATAGGTCTAGTATCATATTATATGATATTGTACATTTAGTGTTTATAGTTGTCTGGTCCAAACAGATCATGTGCATGGTTGTCTGTTTAGGTTCTTTATCATTTGTATGATTTTAATGTGGTTGAGTTCTGGCCACCAGCAATGTAAGGCATGCTGGGCAACACAAAGTGCTTTGGATCACATGCGTTGCCTGACGGGCAGTCAGTGTAGAGCTTGGAGCACTGTTGTGATGCTATCTGTTTTGTGCCGACATAGTAATAGTGTTGTGGCAGCATGTTGTATTCTTAGTAACTTCTTCAACAGGTGTTCTGAGAGCCCAAGTAGATGCTGTCCACATAGCTCAGCATTGATAGGACAAGAGATTGTGTGCATACTTTGTGGAGGGTGAGAAAATGTGGGATGCAGCTGATAAATTGCAGGACAAAATAATATTTTTTAATCAGTATTTGTTGGGTGCTGCAGTTTTAATGAGCTTTCTTCATGATTCCAAGGTTGTTGACCACTCTGAATTTGTTGTCCATTTCCAATATTATTAGGCCAGGGGATACATTGGTGGATTTAGTAGTGCTATCTCTGTGTCTGTAGGAGAAACCACACAGCACCAGAGGTGCATTTATTTCTTCTATTATAGACTTAGAAAGAGTTTGAAGGGCCCCTCTTCTCTATTGTGGGGTTTTGGAGGGATAGTAGCAGATGTTCAAGTGTCTCCTTTCCCCTTGTTTCCTAATTGGCCCACGTATATTCTTCAGGATTGTCCTATTCTTCCTGAGTCATCTATGAGAATAACATGAACACTGGTTCCATTTTGGTTTCTCTTGTTATCTCCCCCCATGGCCACTAATGAGATCCTTGGGGAACTCCCACCCTCTCCTTTTCCCCTTCCACCTTATGTTTGATTGGGAGTTAGGTCTGCATCCCACCCTCGTTCTGAATCCTAATAAGTTGCCACTTCTGAAGCACTTCTCTTGGGAGCTGGGGTACTCTCTGTCGAGGACCTGAGGACCCAGACCACCAGCAGGTGAGTAATGTGGGGACAGGGATTGATACCCCATTCATCCCTTGGTCAGAGCTTTGTTCCTGTTTTTATTGGGTTTTTGTGCTGAAGACGCTGGTGGGCTGTTGCCCTCGACTCTCCTGAGGGGTGTGATGAGTGGGGACAGTGCAGTTTTGACCGGCTCCCGATCCGGGTGTCTAGGGGGATCCCAAAACAGCCTCCCTTCATCTGCTTCCTCCACCAGGCTGCTCTTGTTCTCCAGAGACACCCCTTCAGTGCTGCATTTCTTCTGCAGTTCACTCATACCTCTAGCCAGAAGTAAGAGTTTCCTGGGTTATGGCTTTCTTCAGACACTGTATGGCTTTCACAAAGTCAGAGTCCTGTATGACATTGGCCTGCCCCGGTTTTCTAAATCTGTCAGTCAAGGGCTCTGCCAAGGCTGCAAAGCGTAGAATAAACTGCCTATAATACCCCACAAAGCCCAAGAATGTTCATATTTCCTTTGAGCATATGGGCACAGGTAGGCCATGGTTAGCTTCCACTTTCTCTGTCAAGTGAGATATTTAGTGTGGTGAGCTACAAGCAACCTTTTATCTTGAAAGCTGCTTCCGAATGGGTGATTAGGATGACATCTAGATGAGAGATGGGTCTTCTAGTTGGGGCGTAGACAATGATGTCATTCGGATATGCCACAGCACACCCTTGATGTTGCTGTAATAGATTGTGCATCAATTGCCGGAACATTGCAGGTGCAGCAGGAAGCCTAAAGGAGAGCACTAAGTAGTGTGAAATGGAATAGAAGTGTAATCTACCAGTACCCCTTTGTTAGATTGAGGTTATCATTGGGTCGGCCTCATATACTGATATGCTGTTACATTTTCATAAATTCATGCAGTATCAGAGGCCGCCGTCTATGGTTTAGCACCAGAACAATTGGGGAACACCAAGGGCTCTTGGAGGGTTCCATCACTCACAGGGATTTCTTCTTTGCTACTTTCTTTTCTCCAGATGTTCTGAGCTTCTGGCATCCGACAGGGCCGAAGATGTATGATTTTACAGTTCTATGTAATTTCATCGACACCCCTTTTTACGATGGGTGTTTTTCAGCAGAAACTTTGCCGAAAAAATTTCAATCATCCAGCTATTTTCTTATCCCGGACCTCTCTCAAACCTTTATATGCCCCTTCCCACCCCCTAAAAACATTTGAAATGTTTTTTCAAAACAAAATTTGTGGAAAAACACCTGCCGTAAAAATGGGTGTCAATGAAAGGACATTTTACCGATTCCACCAGGTTTGCTATGTATTGAGTGCTCAATCAGGGTGTTTTTCGTGGAACAATGAGGACAAAAACCTTGTGATGAGACTCTGATGGAACTCATGCCATTTAGGTTTGTAATGTTCTAGTTGATGTGGACATCGACAGGTGAGTGAATCGTGGCGCTGCAGCGAGCAACGGGATGCTTTTAAATGGAAGTCTTTCTTCAGGGATGCTGGCGAGAAGATTCCGGATGCAGGTAAGAAGTTTGAAATAGTCCTTGGTTTTCACCTTTCTCTTCTCTTCCTTCCTTGCAGGTCTTCCAGGTTCGAGGCGGGCATGGCTGGAGTCCAGGAGCAGGAGCAGACACGGTGAGCGTTAAGCTGCAGGAAGCAGAACAACGCAAAGCATGTGCTGCTGTCTGGGCGTGGCTTAAATAGCCTCCAAAGAAGTCCCAGGTATGTATCCTTCCCCAACTAGGTATGTATCCTTCCCTGGCCACGCCCGAGTGAAAAAATAGTCCCTATGAAAAAATAGTCCCTTTCAGGTCTCAGGGAGGCCTGAAGCGTGCAGCATGGTCTGCATCAGGTAAGTGCACAAAACACCTCCCTTTATGAGCCTGGCGCCTATGGCACCAGGACTGATGTCCAACATGAGCCTGGTGCCAAAGGGGCCGCTGGGCTTTTACCCGAGGGCATGATGCCTGCTTCCGGGGGTGCTGGGCCTGGCCTGGTGCTCCGGGGGTAGGCATCATGACAGCAACCCTCTATAACCTCAAAGGGTCCTCTGCACTGAGCCAATAACTTAATTTCATTCTGTGTAGTAGTACAATGGGTTGGAAAGTTCTTAACCCTGTCCCTCAGTTGAAGAACATTTTTTGAATGTGTTGCGCTTTCTGCACATTTGTGTGCAGATGTCTTTTGCTGCCTATATTCAATGTTTGCATACTCCCCAAGTACGGTTTCTTGTAAGGGTTGTTGATCGCATTTCTCCTTAAAGGCATCCAGT
Organism: Ambystoma mexicanum; assembly: GCF_040938575.1. Lineage (NCBI taxonomy): Eukaryota > Metazoa > Chordata > Amphibia > Caudata > Ambystomatidae > Ambystoma > Ambystoma mexicanum. The sequence goes on along the minus strand of NC_090935.1, from coordinate 1,474,759,708 downwards.
AGAGTTTGTGACTGATATCTGAATAGCAGTTCAAAGGCAACATCTGTTGATGACTGAAGGGTGTTCCAGAGTGAGTAGGGCTTGATCCCAATCCTTTCCCCCGAGGGCCTATATACTTCCTTAGCATTTATTTTATTGTTTGGTTATACTATTCTAGGAGCCCGCCAGTTTGAGGGTGGTAAACAGAGGTTCAAAGGTGTTTGTTAGGCAGAACGTGGCAGACCTGTTTTAAGATTGTGGAGGTGAAGTTGGTTACCTGGTTCGTTACTATTTCCCTTGGTAGTCCCACTCTCGAGAAGATAGAAATAAGTGTGTGCCACATCTGTCAGACAAACTTCTCATGTAGTGGGAATGCCTATGATTATCTGGTGGCACACCCAAATATAACCAACGTGCATCAGAATTTGTGACAAGATGGCTCTCATGGGCCTTTGTTCATTCTTATTTGTGTGAAAGTGACGTTTATTAGAGTAACTGGTTGTAGAGGGGTTTGTGGCACTTTAATTTTATTCTTTGTCTGACAGTCAAGGCAGGCTTGAAAAAATCAGGCTATGCGTGCCAAAAGTCAGCCATGATCTGCTGTTGGGTTTTCTTAGTGCCCATGTGTCCTTCCACCAATTGGGAATGAGCATCGTCCAGCACCATTTTTCTGAATTTTATCGATACCAAAAGCTGGTGGACAATCTGTGTCCTCTTCTCGGGACAACCCCGTAATAAAAGCCACTTTTGTAAAGGAAATATGTGCCTTGATGGGATGTCTCCTGTTCTTGCAGTCTCTCGGGGATGTAAACTGGAGTCCAGTCCTTGAGTGGTGTGGGAGCTGTTGCCATCTGGAATAACCCACCAATCGATCACAGGTTAGTGCATCAGTTGGATATTCCAGCTTTGCTTCTATCCCTGCTTCTCTTTTCAGCTGTGCATAATGGGTTCAGTGGGTGATTGTGCGTCTTCTTCAAAGTAAGGCACTTGAGACACCAGTCCACCTCAGCTTTTTGTATCAAGCTGCTGAAATGGTGTACACCAGTGTACAAAGGAACAGGATCAGTCATTGATGGTAACCACAGCTTTGATCCCAAAGCCTTGATTCAGTAGGGTCACATCTAACAGTTGAGCGCGATATCTTTTTTAAAAATTATTTTTATTAGGCATTTCTCAAGTTTACAATACAATCTCCACCCTCCGCAACCCCTCTTCCCTTCCCCTTAGCCCCCTTTTGGCACAACCAGCAGTACCTTTAATGATAAATAAAACATTAGTAACACGTTCATCCTATATTTCACACGTTAATGAAACTTTAGGCAATGCCCAAAATCCTAATGTTCTGTGGGCATAAGTGAATTTGGTAGTCATCCTTCAAATAATCCAACAATGTACCCCAGTCCGTCCTGAACTTTCGATCTCCCCCTTGTAAATTATACGTAACACATTCCATGGCCAATACTTGCCAGAGTTTATATAGCCACACCTGGTAAATTGGAGCCGCCTCCTTCTTCCAGTTCTGTGCGATCACAAGTTGGGCCGTCAACATCAAAACCACAAATGTCTTTTTATGTGCCCTATCTCGTGAAATCACATTTTTTGACCAAAGGCCCAGAAGACATTCTCCTGCCCCGACAGGTACATTAGCCCCCAAAACCTCCTGCATGGTCCTATTAACCTGGCCCCAGAATGACTGCAAGACCGGACACGACCACCATATATGGAGCCAGTGCCCCCTCTTCTTACAATTACCCCAGCAGTCCAGTGGTGTTCCTTTGAAGATTATATTGAGTCTCTCCAGGGTATAGTGCCATTGATTGAGAATTTTAAACCACATTTCCCTTAGTTGGATAGCTCGTATTAGTTTCGAGATATTAAACTAAAGTGACTCCCATTCCTCCTCTGCTATTTGACGATCCAATGTGCCTTCCCATTTGGCCTTGTTTCGAGGGCCTCCTCCACAAAGAAAGGTATGAAATGTTGAAATCAGATGGGTGTCCCCCGTATGTGATGTAATATGTTTCTCAAAAGTAGTAAACTGTCTGCCTGCTGGAGCATTATTTGGAGGCTGTAGGGCCCAGTGCCGGAGATGGTAGTAACTGAGTTGGTCCCATTCCGTGAGTGCAAAGAATTGTTTGCATTATTCAAAGGTTTTAATTTCTTGGCCTAGTGTGACGTCTTTAAGCCTTGTACAACCCCCCTCATTCCATTTACTGAAGGCTCTAGCCTCCATCCCCGGGGTAAACAGAGGGATTCCAAATATTGGTGTAAAAGGCCCCAGAATCGTTATGTGTTTCTGTTTCACCACTTCATGCCACAAGTGCTGTTATTCGTGATGCCTTCATAATCGGAGGGCGATCAGCCCTAGGTAGCCAGAGAACCTCGGCTAATGGAGCACCCACCACTGCCCTCCCCATAGCAACCCAATGTTTACTGTCATCTCCTGCCAGCCATTGTTTCAATATCCTCAGCTGTGTCACCCAATAATAGATTCAGAAATACAGGAAGACCATCCCTCCTCTATTCCTCGGGGGCCATTAAAGTCTGCAGGGCCAACCATGGTCTTTTATTCTGCCATATAAAAGTGGACAGAATGAGATTGAGTGATTTAAAAACATTTCATTGCAATAGCCAACGGTAAGGCCTGAAATTAACAAAGAAAACGTGGTAGGTCAACATTTCTATCGAAGCCATGCACCCCAACCATGATATATATATGGGGTTCCACCTTTGTTAAGTCTCCTCTTAAAGTATGAAGCAACTGAGGGTAGTTTGCCTCATGCATTGTTGCTATAGATTTCGTAATAAAAACCCTTAGGCGTTTCATTTTTTCTTCTGCCCATAAGAATTGGGTGGATCTCCGGATTTCAGCTATGCTGTCCTTTGTTAGTGTGAGGTTAAGTATTTTGTATTTGTGTGGATTAACTTTTAATCCTGAGACTGCCCTAAACATTGTTAGTTCCGTAGCTATCGCTTTCAAAGATTCGCCGGGGTCCGGTATGACCAACAACATGTCATCGGCGAAGGCCATTATTTTGTGTTCTTTCCCTCCAAAATGGATCCCTTTCACACCCGTCGCCTATTGTTTGCGTCGTAGGAAATGTTCAAGATATATTGCATAAAACAAGGGGGATAAAGGGCATCCCTGTCTGGTACCCCTCTCTCAGCGAATCGGGCCCAACAGTTGTCCGTTAATGGACAGCCGTAGGATTGGGGTTTGATAGTTTGCCTGTATCATCTGCAGTAAGCGCTCGCCAAACACCATTTTCTGCATTGTTTGAAAGAGAAAGGGCCACTCTACCTGATCAAATGAAGTCTAAAGTCAAATTAAGTCTAAGGCGAGGAGTGACGCTGGGATTCCTCCCCGTTTTACTTTCTCAATTTGGCGGTAAACCCTTCTTAAATTATCAAAGGTGTGGCAATTTTTTATGAACTCCGCTTGATCGGGCCCTGTTAACATATGAAGTCTGTCCTCCATTTGTGTGGGTAGTATCTTGGTGTAGGTTTTTGTGTCAATCTTAATTAGCGCTATTGGTCTATATGACCCACAACGTTGCGGGTCTTTACCCGGTCTCGGGAATACCACCAATTTAGCCTCATCTACTGACGCAGTAACATGACCACTTTTGTCAAAAGAGTTATACAAACAATTCACCAAAATTTCTTATAGAACATGGCTGTAAAGCCATCTGGATCCGGGGCCTTTTTTGATGGAAGTTTCCTTATGGCCGCAATAACTTCCTCCTCTGTAATATCCTCCCCAAGCTCCTCCCTGTCTATTATCAATAGTTTTGGAAGAGATATTGTGGCTAAATATGTATCCAAATGACCTTCCTGTAGCCTCTCGGAGGAATACAATGCACCATAGAATTTTTCAAAACACTGTATTATCCCTTCCTTGTCAGTAACTTCCTTCCCTTCCTCGTTCCTAATCTTCAAAATTATTTGGGTGGCCGTCCTTTGTTTTAACTGACATGCTAATAACCTACCCATCCTATTCTCTTTAACATAATAATGTTGTTTAGATCTAAGTAGGGTCTTCGCCGCCTATTTCGCACTTAATAGGTTTGACTGCCCTCTCAGTATTCTCTGTGTTTTCATTGATTCCCTTCTAGGATAATTGGCCATTTTTGCCATTATATTCTTGAGTTGAGTCTCTAAGTCATCCTCATGCCACCTACACATCTTTTCCTTTAAGGCTTTACGGGCTATCAATTCCCCCCTGACTACCGCTTTGAAGGCATCCCATCAAATAGCCGGGGAGGTATCCGCCATCGCATTTTCTTAAAGTAAGCTTGAATTTGTCCTTCTATTTCCCCTGAGAAAACCGTATCCACAAGGATCCATTCCGGCAGAACCCAATTCCACAACCCCCTATCACGGGGTGCCATGTTCAATATTGCCCCTAGGAGCGCGGGGTCTAATAGTGCGATCAATCCCATTGAGACTTCCTGAATTCAACCCACCAGTCTAGCAGATACCCAAATATAATCTATTTGCAACTGAGTTTTGTGTACGTGCGAATAAAACGGGAATACCGATTCCCTTCCTCTGTTAGCTCGCCACACATCTACTGTCCGCAATTGTGTAAACGTATCACTCGCCACTTTCAGGATCACTAGATCAGGGTTATTTCTAAATGTGATCAGGACTCCGCTTTTTTCTCATTCGTATTTGCCTTCAAAATCGGTAGGTACCCTTGCAGTCCAATTCGTGATTTGTCATATATATATATCCGACGAAGCCCGGAAGGGTGAAACACGTAATTGTTTGTTCTCTCCTGAAACTGCTTGTCCACCGTGTTTTTCTGGCAAAATAAAGGACGTGTGATGGAGATCCTTTTTTGCATCTGGTGCATTTTTACTTGGGAGAAGAGTGCCGCCTAAAAAAGCTTTGATTAGCCTTTTTTTTTTTCTTGTTTTTCTTTTTTTTTCTTTCTTTGATATATATATATATATATATATATATATATATATATATATATATATATATATATATATATATATATATATATATATGGGTTTCTGAAAGCACAAGAAAGTCTGTTTTCTCACGCCTCAAGAATTATCCTAACTTGCAGCGCTTTGCAGGTAAATTTAGCCCCTGAATATTGTAAGTAAGTGTTTTAAAGCTCAACCTTATCCAACCCTTAGAAATGCTATCATTGGACCTTAACCCTTAGTCCCATTCAGAGTCCGCGAGGGTCAACGCGGGCTGTGGCTATTTTGAGATAAAATGCATGCATTATACTTATTAGAACCCTCGATGCTTGATTTTGTTTCCCCTCCACCCCTTGCCGTACTTTCTCAGTTATCCTGCTGGTCACACTCCCACACCCCCACCTCCCTTGCCCCCCATTGCACCCACCCCTCCCTCCCTCCCCTAACACCTCTCCCCTAAACTGTGGGGAGCGAGTCTCGCCAGGTGTGTCTTTCACCTCTGATTGCCAGCACCCTGCGATTGGCTACTCTGCTCTTCATGTGTTCAATTTAGGGGGTGCCAGTGGTGCCTTCAGTGTGTTCTCTCCCTTTAGCACTCAACATATGCTTCCTTGGGGGTAGACCACCTATCTGCCCGCTCGCTGTCGATTAACTGGGCTGCCAGGGTTATATACTCCACTCAGTTCTATGACATTCGATTCCGTCTGGATCTACTCCCAGCGTTGGTGCCCACCTGTGCCCTCCCGCAAACTCCACACCAACTAGAGGGGAATACCAATTACCTTCTAATCGTACTCTTTCAGTACTGTGGGTCTCACATGCAGCCCTATAGTACTGGGTCCTCCAACACTTTTAGTACCCAGTAACCCCTTGCCGACAAAAGCCTTGTCTCTAAGACGGCTGCCTTAGCCCTCCATACTCATGCAAGATATGAAGAGTCTTACCCCTTAATTGAAGGCTTTTAAAGCTGGTAGGTGGAGTGGGTGTCTATCGAGCTCATATGCCTCCAGGACTTCCCCAGTTCAATTTAAGTCCACGCCTTGTGGTCTTTATCTCTTCCGCTTTCCTGCGCCACCTATCCTTGCCCACACAGCGACTGACACAGGTTTTGGAATCAACTATAATTGAAATTATCCATTAACTGGTGAAAAGTAAGCTCCACCCACAGATGTTCCATCGATATGGTCAATGTGCCAAAGTAATTTATATCTTTCCCCTCGGTGATTTGCTGTCTCCTTCTTCGTTTCATGCCTCAAGTATTCCACTTATTTGAATGGTAAAGGTGTGTCACCCTACTGGGAGTTAGCCCCTCCGGTTGCTTGCTGTGCACTGCCTCTGACTTTATACTCTTGTCACCTGCCAGCATGTGCACGGACGTAAGGGGGATGCTTCTTCCTCTGTCCCCTGGTATGACATCTCCTCCAAGTCTTCTATGGAGGCCTCGTCCCTCACTGGAATCTTCCACTTTACCTTCCACGCCCTGCTCTTCATCTCACTGTGTGAATTTACGGCGCTCCCTCGGCCCTCGGCCCAATATCGTGATCAGGCCTCCGTCTTCCTACTGGGAAGTGGGAGTCATCAGATGTTCACATAATCAATCTGGGGAAGGGAGAAAAAGGACTCAACATTCTCCTTTCGTTTAGGGCCGGAGACGAGCTACGCTCAGCACATCCTCCCCCTGCAGGCAGCCAGCTTGAATCATAGCGGGATATCTTTTAATGTGCTTGTGTGTACAGTTAATGAGAATCTCAGGATTTACTACAGTCAAACCTATGGACGTTTGGAGCTTGTTGCTGTTAAGAATGGTCCTCATGAGTTCCCCATTCACGACTGCATCGCACACAATGGGATAATTCAGTTCTCTGGTGTATCTTTTTCTTTGGGTTTCTTCGTCAGAACTCCTGTAACAAACCTGCATGGCTCCCAATTCCATGGGTTCAGGTTTCACACATCAGGGGCAGCTTATGGCAATATGATCTCATTTACTGCACTCAAAACATTGGGGTTGCTGAGGGGTAATGGAGTTCAGACAGCCAAAGGGGTTGTTTCTCCTGGGTGGCTCTTCCCTCCTTTGTTTTCTCACCCTCTTCCATCACCTCATACTTCTCCTTATGCTTCACAGTGTGCCCTCACTTGATAAAGGACCCAGTGTTCTAGAGAGGGTATTGAAGGTGATTGTGATTACTCTTCCGGCTACAGCCTTTTCATAGGCAGAAACAATGTTGATTGCTTCATGGAGGCTGGATCGATGTTGTTGCCCCATCCAGCTCTGAACTGGTCCCGGGTCAGCCTTCATGAAGTGTTCTAGGATAATTTAATGGCCCAAGTAGGCCGTGCCGATGTATACGTTTGTAACCATTTATCTCAAAAGTCCTTGATGAGAAGAGTTGTTGAGGGATTTCCTCTGGATGTAGTCACAGAGTTGCATACTCTGTTTCTATGCATGGTATACCTGGTATAGTCTCCTGCTCTAAATATTGCTAAAGTCTCTTCTTCACAGCCCATATGCTTCAGGACTTTGCTTTCATTGTAGGGCGTGTCACTAGTGGGGTTAACAGCCAGTAAGCGCTCTGCATAGCTCCATTCATCAGGTGGGCAATCTATGGTCCCCAGCAATCATCTGGCCAGTTGGCATTATGGGATATTAGCTTGAAGTTAACAAAGATTGTGCGCTGGGAGTTCTCCAGCTACGTACTTTTGCATAACTGCAGTGGGCTGCGTGGATTGGATAAAGCAGCTGATATTGCCATGGCCATCTGGGTCCCTTGCCGCTGTAGGGCTTGCTGGAATGCCTGTTGGTCAGCCTGAGCATATTGGGCTTGCAGTTGAGATCTGTCAATAAGGCCTCCATGGCATGTTTTAGATCCACTGGTGCCCCCACTTGTCCCTGTGTGGTTTTGTTAGGACAAATATATTGCACTGCAATGGTAGGTTTCACAGAGGGGCTTTTATTTAATGCTTCTACTAGAGTCCTGGTAAAGGTTTGAAGGGTCCCCTCTTCTCTTTACTGGGCTTCGGTGGAATAAGCACCTATTTCATCCAAGGCGTGACTGCATTGACTGTTGTGCCCTCCTCGGGCCCTTCTCCCCCTGTCCAGTTGTTGCAGACCAAGGTACTGTTGCACTGACGGTTGTACCCGATTAAAGCAGTTCCCTCTGCCCAGATGTCCCAATTCTAGGTGTGATTTATTTTATTCATTTATTTTTTTCATTTGTTACACGCCCAGACCCTGGGGTATCACGGCATGGTTACAGACAGCTTTGGCATTGGTAATACATTGTACAGAGAACAGAATAGAGGGATTATTTACAGGCAAAGATAATACATTACACTCATGAACATTACTTCCATATTCAGCAGATGGACATTATGCTAGTATTGGTTAAATAGCCAGATTTTTTGCAGTTTTTAAAAACAAGTGAAGGATGTCTCTTTTTGTTGTTGACGGGGCGGGAGTTCCAGTTTCTAGGGGCAAGGACATGGAAGCTACTGCCCCCAGCTCTAGTATTTTTGCAACAGGGTATCGATATGAGTTGATTGTCATTGGATCTAAGTGATCTGGTAGGTTCTTTTTTCTGTATGGCATTGTTGAGGTAGATTGGGGCTTTATTGGCAAGACATTTGTGCGTGATGCATAGTTTTTTAAAGATAATTCTAGCTTTGATGGGTAACCAGTGAGCATCCTTCCTAATCTTAGAGATGTAATCAAATTTTTGTATTCCTAATGCTACTCGTAAAACTTTGGGCCTCATTACGATTGTGGCGGTAGCCGTGCCGGATAAACCGGCAGGTTGCCGCCAGACCCGGAATGAATTTCCGCCTCCGGACTTGCCGGATTTACTGGGGCATTACAGCCCCGGTGATCCGGTAATTCCGGAGGCAGAATAATTTTACTCCCCATTCACATGGAGTCCTATAGTACTCCACGGGGACGGGGACCCTGGAAACACTGGCACCCTAATTAACGGTGCCAGTGTTTCCATTTCCGTCTGCAGGCAGGTGGCGTTACTCCCGCAAGGTCAGACCTGGCGGGAGTGACACCACCCGCCTGCAGAACTCTTAATCTGCTGGTCCGGAAACAACAGTGGCAGCGGGTTTACCGCCACCGTTGTTTCCGGAACGGCAGGGTCATAATGAGGCCGTTTGTTTTGCATAAGTTGCAATTTACTGAGGTTGGTGTTGGAGGTACCTAGTAGTAATACATTGCAGTAATCCAACATGGATAAAACCAAAGCCCTAGCCAGGGTGAGGCAATTGGTAGGTGTCAGAAATTGTCGACTTAGTGAAATAAGTTTGGATGTATACGCAGTGGATGATGAGAGGGTACTTATATATTTGGTCATAGTGAGGTTGGCAAAATGTTTTTTACTTGCTTGAGTACTGGGATCCATCAATATCAATAGAGGAGTAGTCTGCATGGAGGGCAGCTATTTTAGATTTGGATCCCACAATGAGAACGTCTGTCTTCTCTATTCTATTCAAAGCCATCCAGTTTTGGATGATTGCGGGTTTACCGCCACCGTTGTTTCCGGAACGGCAGGGTCATAATGAGGCCGTTTGTTTTGCATAAGTTGCAATTTACTGAGGTTGGTGTTGGAGGTACCTAGTAGTAATACATTGCAGTAATCCAACATGGATAAAACCAAAGCCCTAGCCAGGGTGAGGCAATTGGTAGGTGTCAGAAATTGTCGGCTTAGTGAAATAAGTTTGGATGTATACGCAGTGGATGATGAGAGGGTACTTATATATTTGGTCATAGTGAGGTTGGCAAAATGTTTTTACTTGCTTGAGTACTGGGATCCATCAATATCAATAGAGGAGTAGTCTGCATGGAGGGCAGCTATTTTAGATTGGGATCCCACAATGAGAACGTCTGTCTTCTCTATTCTATTCAAAGCCATCCAGTTTTGGATGATGGCGCATATTTTATTTATGGCCAATGTGTCCTGATCATATTACCCTGGGACAGGTATGAGGATCTGGGTGTCATCTGCAAAGTTGGTGTAGATGACACCCACATTGTCTAATGCCGAGAAGAGGAGCTTTGTGTAAGCATTATAGAAGGTAGGGGAGAGGCATGATCCTTGGGGAACCCCGGTGGGGACTGGGACAGGATCAGTAGCTTCTTTACCTATGGAGACTGTAGAGGTGCGTTCGGCTAGGAAGGATTTCACCCACATAGTGGCATCTTTAGAGAAGTTGAAATCATTGGCTAGTGAGATACACAGTTTGTCGTGATCCAAGAGGTCAAATGCTGCAGATAGGTCTAACAGCAAGAGTGTGCAGAGATTCCCTGAATTGCTGATAGTGTCCATCTGGATTTTAAGATCCAGAAGGGCTGTTTCCGTGCTACGATTTGGCCTGAAGCCAGATTGTCTGATTCCGAGGAGCTGGTTTTGTTCGAGATGTGCTTGGATTCATGTGTATGCTATTTTATCTATGATTTTAAGTAAAAATGGGACTGTTGTTATTGCATGCTAATTGGTAGGCACTGTGGGGTCCAATGTTGGTTCTTTTAGAAGTGGGGTGACCCATGCTTCTATGATGCTGGCTGGGACTGTGTTAGTGTTGAAAGAGGCATTGACAAAGTTAGTAATAGTGGGGGTGAGGGTAGATTCACATGCTTTGATTAGTTTTGCTGGGGCGTTATCCCCTTTGCAGTTGGAGGCTTTTAACTTAGAGATGGTGTCAAGCACTAGTTCTTGAGTGACCAGGGCGAAGTGGAATAGAGAGTTAGTGTTTTCGTTGGGGATTGTGAGGGGGTTAGTGATTAGAGCATTTTTATCTGCTAATAAAAGTCTTTTGGTAATTATTTTGTTTTGTAGCAGAGCATTTTATTAGGCTAATGCATCTTGTATGGTGGTGCACCATTCTTTACTGGATTTAGCCAGGGTCGTGACTGGGGTGGAATTTTCTAATTCTCTAAGGATAGAGAAGAGTTCTTTAGAGTCTGATGAGGCATTGCTGATGCGAGTGTTATAGGCATTGGCTTTGTGGGTAATAATAACAGTTTTATAGATTTTGTTAGCATCCTTGAAGGCGTTGGCAGAGTCAAGGGTAGGATGTTTATTGTGGGCGTGTTCAAGGGAGCATTTGGTTCTTCTTAGCGAAACTAATTCTTTGTTGAACCAGAAATTAGTATTTTTTTCGGCACAACGCGTTTTGGTTGTTATTGGAGCTGCTTCGTCAATAGTGAGGGTGAGGCATTTATGGTAGTAGTTAGCGAGGGTACTTGGGTCCCTGCTGGTGACCAGATTAGTTTCTAATGTTTTATTGAGAACAGCGGCAAAGTTCTCTACAGTGAGCTTTCTAGGATTTCTTGCTTCGTAGGTGTCCATTACTTTGGTCTTGGGAGGGCCGTGTTCATCACTCATGAGGGGGAATTTTATGCAGTGGTTGTCCGTCAAACCGAGGGGAGTAATTGAGTCAACAGTTAGTCTGGTATTGAGTGAAAGGATCCAATCAAGTATTCTGCCCTTGATGTGCATGGGAGCATTCACCAGTTGGGTGAACTTCATGTCTTTGAGCGCTGAATGTAGGGCTTCAGTTTTGTGATCTTGCTCATAACTGAAGACTGTTGTGCCCCTCTTTAGACCCACTCCCCCGATCCAGGTATTCTCCTGATCTACAGACCACCTTCCTACAACCCCAACTTTGCAATGAAACTAGCAGATGAGGCTGCTATGATATCAAGCCACCACGACAACCTAGTCATACTGGGAGACTTCAACATACGGCTAGAAAAAGAAAACAAGTCCACAGCAAACTCACTCTGCACGCTCCTGGAAACCTTGTACTTCAAGAAAATAGTAAATGGTTCCACGCACAACGCCAGATGCACCCTGGATGCACCTTTCTGCAGGGAAGGACTTTGTGCCTCTGCGCCGCATACACCGATGGTATGGAGCAACCACTACTTAATACCATTCTACACCAAATGCCACAGCCTACAACCAGCTGGGAAGGAAATACTTCATACCAGCAAAAAAAGAAATTGGAAGAACCTGGATCTAGAGGCCCTTACAAACCTTCTAGACTCACCCGCCCCAAGAAAAAGAGAATACACCGAAACAAGCATAGATACAGAAGAAGACACACTCAACAATTGGATCACCAATACCCTTGACCAATCGGCCCCAGCTAAAACATTCAAAGCAACACCAAAACAACTGGCAGCAAAATGGTTCACAGAAGAACTGAAAGAACCAACCACACCATGGAAAAAAATGGAGAGCACAATACACCCAACAAGAAAAAATAAAGTACCCAAGACAACTCAAACTATACAAAGCAACAGTACTGAAAACAAAAAAGCTCTACTACGCCACAAAAATGGAAACAGCAAACAATCCACAGAAATAACTCAAAGAGATAAAAAGCCCTCTTCCTGCAAAAACTCCATCACCCTGACACAACCACTTTGTGACATCACCAACCACCTCGGAGGAAAAATAAAAACAATCCAGGAGCCCATTCTAGCCTGGGCAAATACAACCACGACTGCCGGACCACAGACAATGGGCGAAATGCAGATTACAGCAAAACATATCTGTCTAGAACCAATCACAGAGGAAACTTTCAACACACTGATCAAGGACACCAACCTTGCAGGATCTCCAAGGGACCCCTGCCCCCGGATATCTTCAAAGGAATCCTCAACCACAGAACCCCAGTGACACACTTCTGGAACTTAATGAATCTATCACTCAAAAGAGGAATAGTACCATCCTCCTCCAAATCAGCATATATCAAACTGCTGATAAAAAAGGAATCAGAAAGCATGGAAGACCCAAGCAACTTCAGACCTATATCCAACTTGCCCTACCCAGAAAAGTTCCTGGAGAACCACGTGCACAAAATGCTTCTTAAACACGTCGAAAAACAAACAGAACACTTGACCAATCACAAGTTGGTTTCAGACCAATGAGAGGAACAGAATCAGCACTCTATCGATATGGGACAACCTGAAAATAAACGCAGACAACGATGCCCAATTGCCCCTCATACTATTGGATATATCAGCAGCTTTTGACATAATCAGCCACTCAATACTGATAAAAAGATGGATGATTTTTGTGGCATAGGGGACTCCGCGCTAAAGTGGCTTACCTTATGTCTATCAAACTGAACTGAAAGAACCTAACTACCACCGTTCACCTCAATCACCAAAAATGTATCCTGCAGAGTCCCACAGGGTTCCAGCCTCTACCCTCTATTTTTCAACATCTAAATGTGCCCGGTGCTGAAAATCATTTGATCCCAGGGAATTAACGCCTACTACTACACAGACGACACACAAATGATTGTGAAAACAAACAGAACACAGGAAAAAAATAACAAACTGAACAACTGCCTCACAGACATCTACAACTGGATGACAACTAACAACCTCAAACTGAACCCAGCAAATCCAGAAATAATGCTCTCACCCACAGGATTTGACAGAGGGAACCCACAACTGGACTGGTCAATCGGCATGGGAACACAACCAGAGACTTCTGATGTAATAAAAAACCTAGGAATACTCATGGACAAAGGACTATCACTGGAACTGCAACGCAATCACTAAAAAAGGCTTCTTCCTCCTACAACTAGTCAGGGGATTACTCCCCTACCTCTCCTTCCTCCACAGAACCCTCACAATCATATCCCTGATACTCACAAGAATAGACTATGCAAACAGCCTCTAGCTAGGAATGCCAGAAAGACTTACCAAGAAAATCCAACGGGTGCAACATACAGCAGCCAGGATCCTATTAAGACTGAACAGAAGAGACCACATCACCCCAGCATTGAAAAACCTACACTGATTACCATTAAAGAAGCGCATCAAATTCAAATCACTCTGCATCACCCACAAAGCCTTACATGGACAAGGAGCGGTATTCCAACAAGACAAGATTAGCCAGTATCGCCCAGGAAGGGAACTAAGATGCAGCAACAACCTACAAATAGAGGCAAAACATAACAAAAAAAGAAAATCCGGCGAAACAGCGTTCTCACTTCTAATTGCTAACATCTGAAACAACATACCGAAAGTAATTAGAACCACAGAAGACCACATCACCTTCATGAAATGGCTCAAAACCTGGCTATTCAGCAGACAATGACAACCTAGAAGGGACACTGGCAACAACAACACCACAGTCAAACAACTAGAGAGGGAAAAAAAAGAACCACAGACAAGAACCTGGCTAGATACCGTCAAGCGGCATCCAAAAGGCTGTGTCAGAGATCCAAACAAACTGGCCAACTTTACAAACCCTTTCTTTTCCTGCTCCTGCTACATAACTGATACCACTACACCGGATCTTGGACTAGCAACACTCCAAATAAACATAAACAAGCAAAGAACCATTGCTGTGTCCACACCTATAGCGAACCACCCACATAGCCCTAAACCGCCAACAATGCAACTGCACATCAAGATGCCGGCTTGCCTCATAGCTATGACCATTGTGACTCTGGATACCTTATGGACACTATCTAACCAGTGCACAAGATCAACCTGCATAACCACACAACACACTAACTCCAACACAAAACTCTACCACACACCTGAGCCACAGAATCTCACCCATCAGGTTACAATGCACGAGGCCTCTCACAAGCTAACACATGCTAAAAAACACTTACAGACACCAGTTCCTCTTGGTTCTGAATCTATCCTCTCATCCTATCCCCCACTAACTCCCAGCCCCCCTTTTTTTGCAGAGCGAAACGAGTGCCTGAAGACTGCCCCTGGGTGGTAGTGGTGCATGGTACAAATCAACATAACATAGCATAACAAGACAATTTGCAGGTGTTATGCATAAGTGCAGGAAGTGAGGCCATCTGCATTGATGAGTCTTATCAGCAAAGCCATATAGTTGTTGAAGAGGGGTGTGTTAAGCTATATCATTAGGGAACTGCCTAGCTGATATTTGCCTGTGTTTCTGTGTAGTTTATGATATTTCTGTGAGCAAAGATATCAACTAATGAAGTACTGTGTTAGTCTAGCCACCCTTTTAGTCTTTCGATGGAGATAAAAAGGTTCACTGTGTCAAAGATTAATGAGAAATCGAGTGTGATAAGGGTGCTGGATTTGTCAGTATCAGTGCTGATTTTCAGGTCATCCCATATCGACAGAAGTGCTGATTCAGCTCCTCTTTATGATCTGAAGCCTACTTATACCACATCCAGGGTAATGTTGCTTTTCATGAAGTACATGAGTTAGCTGTAGATATACTTCTCCAGTAGCTTTGCTGGGCAAGTTAAAGGTATATTGGAAATGGGGCAGTATGGAACAGGTTACTTAACTGTATCTCCTGTTCTCCAGCATTGGTATCTTTCATGTTGTCACATGCTCATGAATATTCCCCGTAGACAAGCTGGGAATCCTCTGTAATAATAAAGTAGCTTTGCTTTAAAGTAGAAAAAACTGCTTGGTACCTGTATAGCCTATTATTGTCACTTTGGGTCAACTGACCCAGCCAATCACAGCAGTCCTCCTTATTTCCACCCCTGGTGGCCATCTTCAGATTTTGAGCATGCATTGTGGCAGTAGAAACCAATAAAGAGCCATACAGCGGAAGGCAGAGGGCTGCATGTGAATCTATGAAAGATACCAATGCTGGAAAATAGGAGTTACAGGTGTGATATGCTATGTGATAGACATCCAGCAATGCTGCTGGGGGTCTCACTAGGTAAGGGAAATTAGCCATAGAAGGAGAATTCTCCCTAACACTCGCCACCCCCCAGGACTAAGGGACAGGAGGATCTAATCCACTTCTGGATGGTTCTCATACCTCTAGTCGGTTACAAACATCCTAGAGAGACCGACAGCATTTTGGTGGTGACTTCCTGCTCTGTGCTCAATGGAAAAATCAAATCCTTGCAGGCAGATTGACCATCTGAGTAACATTGGGTTACATTCATTTGCATCAACCATCTCAAGGGTTGGTGGTCAGTCTGAATGATGAAGGTAAATCCATACAAGTATGGTCTAAACCTCTTCAGTGACCACACAATAGCAAAACATTCACGTTCTATTGTTGCCCACCTTGTCTCAGGATCCTTTAACTTCCTGCTGCTGAAACAAATGGGGTGTTCCCTACCTTTCTCATCCAGTTGACTAAGGACTGCACCTATACCTACATTAGAAGCATCAGTTTGTACAATGAAGGGTTGGTGATAGTCAGGAGCTCTTAGGACTGGAGCTTGACAAAGGGCTTTCTTTAGACTTTCAAAGGCTTGATTGCACTTCTCATTCCACCTGACCTGTTTGGGGAATTTGGGAGAGGAGATGGCATTCAAGGCAGAAGCTATGGTCCCATAGTTCTCTATGAAGTTCCTGTAATACCCAGTGACACCTAAGAAGGCTCTCACTTGGGTTTGAGTAGTAGGGGTGGCCCAGTTTTGTACAGCATGTACTTTGCTAGGCAATGGCCTTACTTCACCTCCTCCTACCTCATGCCCAAGGTAGACCACTGTACTATGACCAATTTGACATTTGCTTGCCTTTATGGTCAGCTGGGCCTGTTCCAGAGCCTGCAATACATAGCCTAGGTGTTCAATATGTTCTTTCCATGTAGGGCTGAACACTGCAATGTCATCCAAGTATGCCATGCAGAAGTCCTCCATCACATTTAGAACTTGATTGACCATCGTCTGAAATGTAGCAGGTGCATTCTTTAGTCCAAATGGCATTACCTTAAATTGGTGGAGGCCAGGTGGGGTGGAGAATGCAGTTTTCTCTTTGGCATGGCTGACAGGGCTATTTGCCAATAGCCTGACGTTAGGTCAAATGTGCTGAGGTACTGTAACGCTTACCTCTGGGGCCCTGCAGGAGCGCCTGGTCCGGACTGTCGGCGGTTCTGGTCCAGTCTGTCGACGGGTTTCTGCTTCAGCGATAGCCCAAAACACTCTCTCCACCCTGCCCACTGCAGGTTAACACACCCAGCGGTCAGGGAGGCGGGAGTGGCCTGGATAGGTCCTGCTTGCCGTTGTATAGCCAGTCCCTGGAATCCTTCCAGGCGTTCTTGCAGTCTTTTTACCCAGTTACCTCACTGGGTTGGCGGCGGATGAATAGTCCTCCCAGTTCCTTCACTGGGGTAATTGTGGCCCAGACCCGCTGTGGCGCACAGGCCGCGTTTGGATTGCCTTACGGTAGGTGGTAGTTCTTATTGCAGTTTGTACAGAATTGTTTTGCAAGCACAATCCTGCTGTATGTCTTTAAATGTCTTTTGTTTGCTTTGCTCTCACAGGGTCCAAAGGAGCTGCAGGGGAAGGCTGAAGTCACGAACCAAGTTCAACTGGTAAGTAACGTGCTGGAGGAGGGAGGAGGATTGAGAGAGTCAGCTGATTGCTGTCTTGTTCGTCGCTTACCCTCTCTGTGTTTCTTTATCTTTTGCAGGAGCCGCAGCGTAGGAAAAAAGAAGACGCGCGGTGGATGAAGAAGCTCCTTTGAAGTCGGAGGCGGACCCGGAGAGCCGAGAAGGGAACAGCTGATCCAGAAGCCTTGACCCGTAATGAAGTCTTGATCTGGAGAGCTGCGCTGGGTAACAGGATGCCTGGAGCGCCGGACGGAGCAGGAGCCTCAGGAAGTTTTGACACGTGGAAGATGCAGAAGCAGAGCAGGCAAGCGTTACGCTGACACCTCAGCCAGAGGAAACGCTAAGCACTGGGTGTGGCCCAGGGCGGGGTTTATATAGCCCTGGGTCCACCCAGCACCACTAGACCATCAGGGATGCCTGCACAATGGCCCTTTAGGGGCCATGTTGGATTCAGTTGACTGATCCAGCCCGGGGGCCATTTTGAGTGGGGCAAAGAGTCTGTTCCAGCGCCAAGCAGCCAATGTTATAGACCAAACCTTTCCAATGCTACCCACAGGGGTCTTGGGATTTCCTGGAGTCATGACAGCACTCCCCCTTAAAACCCCACCAAGGAGAGCCATACCCGGGCCTGGACGTTCTGGATGCTCTCGATGGTACCGAGCTATGAGACGTGGTGCATGGATATGTTCAACTGGTTCCCAGGTTCGGTCCAGAGCTCCGTACCCTTTCCAATCCACCAAGTAGTAGAGTTTCTTTCGAACTATCTTAGAGTTCAGGATATTTCGGACTTCGTATTCGGCCTCTCCTTGAATCATTATTGGAGGAGGGTGTCTCAAAGTGTCTCGGGTGTCTGGGTGCACAGGCTTCAGTAACGAAACATGAAATACTGGATGTATGCGAAGCACCGATGGCAATTCCAGTTCCATGGCCACCGGATTGATAATGCTCTTTATTGGATATGGCCCAATATATCTGGGGTGAAACTTCTTTGGTCCTTTCAGCTGGATATGTTTCGTAGATAACCATACCCTGTCACCAATCTGGTACGGCGGCTCGGGAGTCCTCTTTCTAGCCGCAAAGCGCTTTTGGTTAGTTTTGGCTTCCAAGAGGACTTGAGTGGCTTTTTTCAGGGTTTCCTTGATTTTGGCGTGCAAAACGTGGACCGCCGGCATATCCAAAGGTGCTGGTGGGTCTAAGGTGGAAGTCCGCGGATTTCTGCCATGTAAAAAGAAGAAAGGTGAAACACCAATAGAGCTATGGATGGCGTTGTTGTATGCATATTCTGCTGCCCATAGGAGCTCTACCCAATTCAGGTCTGTCTGAGCAAGCATGCACCGAAGGTATTGCTCGAGCGATTGATTTGTCCTTTCGGTCTGTCCGTCTGTCTGCGGATGATGGCTGGTAGACAGACAAACCTCGACCTGAGCCTTGGCACAGCAGGCTTTCCAGAACTTAGACACAAACTGACTTCCTCGATCTGAAATCACCACGGAGGGAAAGCCATGTAGCCGGACAATGTTGGTGAGAAAGGTTTGAGCCAAGATGCTTGCACTGGGTATCCCTTTCAGGGGGATGAAGTGTGCCATTTTGGTTAGAAGATCCACCACTACCAGTATAGCGTTAAAACCAGCACAAGAGGGCAGTTCTGTGATGAAATCCAGTGAGATAGTGTGCCATGGGGCTGGTGGTATTGACAAGGGTCGAAGTAATCCGCGCGGTTTGGTTCTTGGCGTTTTGTTCCTGGCACAGTTATCACAGGCTTTCACATATTGCGTTATGTCTTTCCGCCATGTAGGCCACCAGTAATGTTGTTGTACCTTTGCCATGGTTTTTGCTATGCCGGGATGTCCTGCTGTAAGAGCATCGTGATAGGCATTCATAACTTGTTCTTGCATTGTCTTATGTGGTAGGTACAGACGGCCTTGGTAAAATGGCAGGTTATTGACCATGGAACGTTGTGGCCCCAGGGATACCCATGTCTGTACTTGAGTTGGGGTCATGGTTTCTCTGATCTGTTGATGTAAGGTCTCCAATGCACTCAAAAGGTTGCCAGTTAACCCTATCAGTTTTCCTTCCGGTATGATGGGCAATAGGAGAGGACTTGCATATGTGTCTTCCTTCTCTGTACTCCAGCCTATCCGTGGCAATGCATCCGCCTTTCCATTCTTTACTCCGGGGCGGTAGCTGACAGTGAAATCGTATTCTGAAAAGAACTGGGCCCATCTCAGATGTCGTGGAGTCTGTGCTCTGGCTGTTCGCAGAAATTGCAGGTTGCGATGGTCGGTAAGTACTGCAACTGGATGTCGTGCTCCAAGGAGGTGATGTTGCCACTCCTTAAACACAGCTTTAATGGCAAGGAGCTCCTTATCGGTCACTGCATAGTTTAATTCTGTTGGATTGAACTTTCGGGACCAAAAGGCCACCGGATGTAACTGGTTGGTATCCGGCTCTCTCTGGGACAGTACGGCTCCCATGGCCACGTTGGAAGCGTCTGTTTCCACTAGGAATGAAATGTCAGGGTTGGGATGTCTTAGTATCGGTGCAGTGGTGAAACGTTGCTTAAGTTGCTGGAAAGCTTCCTCGGCTTCGGTGGTCCATTTAAAGATACGATTCTTGCGAAGTAATGATGTTATGGGATGGACAACATCTGAAAAGTCAGCATTGAACCTCCGATAAAAGTTGGCAAAGCCTAAGAAGCTCTGGACTGTTCTGATTGAAGTGGGCGAAGGCCACTGCAATATCGCTTCCACCTTGCGGTTATCCATTTGAATGCCTTGAGGGCTGAGTATGTATCCAAGGAATTCCACCGTGGTGACATGAAAAGCACACTTTTCGAGTTTAGCAAACACATGGTACTGGCGCAGTTTTTCCAAGACAGCTCGCACATGGTGTACATGTTCCTTGCTAGATTTGGAGTAGATTAAGATGTCATCTATGTACACCATAGCACAGACGTCCAATAGTTCTCTTAATACGTTTGTCATGAAATATTGAAATGCGGCTGGCGCATTACACAGACCGAAGGGCATGACAGTGTACTCATACAGCCCAAACTTGGTGCAAAAAGCCGTCTTCCATTCGTCCCCGGCTTTCACACGAACCAAGTGGTAGGCCCCCCTGAGGTCTAGCTTTGTGTAGATCTTTTCTTCTTTCACTTGGTCTAGGAGTACTGCTATCAAGGGCAAGGGATACCGATTTTTTACGGTGACTTTGTTGAGCCCTCTATAGTCTATACAAGTTCTAAGATCCCCCTCCTTTTTGGGGACAAAGAAAAGAGCTGAGGAAACTGGAGACTTGGAAGGCCGAATGAAGCCGTTGGCCAGGTACTGATCCAGATAGTCCCGTAGATGTTGGTTCTCCTTTTCAGTAAGGTCGTAGATGCGACTACAGGGAAGTGCTGCGCCCGGGATCAGGTCGATTTGGCAATCATAAGGCCTGTGAGGTGGCAGAGTGTTGGCTTGTTCTTTATGAAAAACGTCTTGAAAGTCGTTATATTCTGGAGGCAACTGCCCTATGAGTCCAAGAATGGTTTCTGGTGTCTTTATCGTAGGTTTGGGACTATCTTGGCTGTTGGCAGAGACAGGATAACAGGTTCGGACGCACTCAGCTGGAAACGATACTGTATGAGCACGCCAGTCTATGGCCGGGTTATGGCGCACCAACCAGGGCATTCCCAAGATTAGTTGGAATTGGGGAGCTTTGATGAGGTCAAAGACAATCGTCTCCTGATGACCGTCATGGCATAACAGTACAACAGTTCCAGTACATTGGGTCACCGGTCCTGACGCTAGTTGAGAACCATCCACGGAGAGAACGTTATCAACTCTTTCTCGTTTTTGGATGGGTACTCCGATCCGTAGGGCCATGGTGATGTCCATGTAATTACCTACTGCTCCGCAGTCAATGTACGCCTCTAGAGCGTGCATTCGTTGTGGCTGCTCGGGGCATAGTAAGATAACTGGTGGTGTAATATGCGAGACCGCTGATGTCTCTCCCCTTCCCGACAAGCTGGTCTATACTCTTGTCGAGGCATGTCGTTTCCCGGCGACTCGGGCCATTCCGTCGTGGTATCCAGGACCCCAAGGGTTTCCGAGGAGTGTTATTTGGGCAGTCTTTCAGGAAATGCCCCGCTTTTCCACAGTACAAGCACAGTTGTTGTTTTCTGCGCCGTTCCCTTTCCTCTTTGGTTAATGGGCCTCTTATGCTTCCCAACTGCATTAGTTCGGGTGTATTATCGGTGGTGCGTGGCACTTCTCGAGGACGCACATATAGTGGCCCGTTCTCAAAACGATTCCGATCAGATCTTCTTTCCTGTAAACGGTGATCCAGCTGTACTACTAGATCTATGTATTCCGTGCAACGATCAGGTGGATTGACAACTTGTGCTAAAACATCCTTAAGTTCACTACGTAGACCCCGGTAGAACAAGGTGGTTCTTTTGTCTTCTGGCCAGTTGGTTTCGGCTACCAGCCGGTTAAACGTGGTGATGTATGCAAGTAAGTCCTGGGATCCCTGTCGAAGGGCCAGCAGTTCCCCATCCAAAGCATGTCCCCTGGTGCGACGGGAGAACAGCTTGTCCATCTCTTGCTGAAAATTACCAAAATTATGTAGGACAGGGTCATCCCGGTCGACTAAAGGAACTGACCAGCTAGCAGCATGCCCCCCAAGATAGGACAGGATGAAAGCCACCTTGGTTTGGTCTGTCGGAAAGGCCCCTGGTCTACACAGGAAATGAAGCCAGCACTGGGTCATGAAAACCCCATACTTCAGAGGATCCCCCATAAACCTTTCAGGTGGGGCCAAGGGAACGGTCACAGGTGTGGTTACCTGAATCTGGGACGCTGCGGCTGTCGCTCCGTCAACTGAACTTGGCAACAGGGTTTGCCCAGCTTGGGTTCTGGTGAGACGCTTTGCCAAGTCCTCAGTTCTTTCCCTGTTTATCACCAACTCCTTTCTCATGGCGTTAGTCTCTGCACGTGCAGCATGCACTTCAGCCCGCAACTCACCAAGCAGCATGGCCAACTGGTCTACTTCCGATGCCATGGCACTCGGGCAAGGCAGTAACGTCGGCTTAGCGTTGTGTAACGCTTACCTCTGGGGCCCTGCAGGAGTGCCTGGTCTGGACTGTCGGCGGTTCTGGTCCAGTCTGTCGATGGGTTTCTGCTTCAGCGATAGCCCAAAACACTCTCTCCACCCTGCCCACTGCAGGTTAACACACCCAGCGGTCAGGGAGGCGGGAGTGGCCTGGATAGGTCCTGCTTGCTGTTGTATAGCCAGTCTCTGGAATCCTTCCAGGCGTTCTTGCAGTCTTTTTACCCAGTTACCTCACTGGGTTGGCGGCGGATGAATAGTCCTCCCAGTTCCTTCACTGGGGTAATTGTGGCCCAGACCCGCTGTGGCGCACAGGCCGCGTTTGGATTGCCTTACGGTAGGTGGTAGTTCTTATTGCAGTTTGTACAGAATTGTTTTGCAAGCACAATCCTGCTGTATGTCTTTAAATGTCTTTTGTTTGCTTTGCTCTCACAGGGTCCAAAGGAGCTGCAGGGGAAGGCTGAAGTCACGAACCAAGTTCAACTGGTAAGTAACGTGCTGGAGGAGGGAGGAGGATTGAGAGAGTCAGCTGATTGCTGTCTTGTTCGTCGCTTACCCTCTCTGTGTTTCTTTATCTTTTGCAGGAGCCGCAGCGCAGCGCAGGAAAAAAGAAGACGCGCGGTGGATGAAGAAGCTTCTTTGAAGTCAGAGGCGGACCCGGAGAGCCGAGAAGGGAACAGCTGATCCGGAAGCCTTGACCCGTAGTGAAGTCTTCATCTGGAGAGCTGCGCTGGGTCACAGGATGCCTGGAGCGCCGGACGGAGCAGGAGCCTCAGGAAGTTTTGACACGTGGAAGATGCAGAAGCAGAGCAGGCGAGCGTTACGCTGACACCTCAGCCAGAGGAAACGCTAAGCACTGGGTGTGGCCCAGGGCGGGGTTTATATAGCCCTGGGTCCACCCAGCACCACTAGACCATCAGGGATGCCTGCACAATGGCCCTTTAGGGGCCATGTTGGATTCAGTTGACTGATCCAGCCCGGGGGCCATTTTGAGTGGGGCAAAGAGTCTGTTCCAGCGCCAAGCAGCCAATGTTATAGTCCAAACCTTTCCAATGCTACCCACAGGGGTCTTGGGATTTCCTGGAGTCATGACAGGTACTTGGCTGCACCAAGTCTGTCCACCAGCTCATCGGTCCTAGGTAAAGGATGGGCATCGATCTTGGTGACTGCATTTAGAGCTCTCTAGTCCATGCAGAATCTCAACTCCTCGGAACCTGCTTTTGGTACAAGCACAACTGGGCTAGACCATGGGCTAGTAGAGGGCTCTATAACCCAGAGATCAAGCATCTTGTTAAACTCATTCCTTATATGGGTCCTTACATTGTCTGACATTCTGTACCCCCTGCTTTTGAGAGGCAAACAGTCACCAGTGAGGATATCATGTTGGCCCCAAGGGGTCAAGCCTGGTGATAGTGAGAACAGGGAGGCAAACTGGTTTAAAGGGATGGTCTAGTAAAAATGTTTATTTAAAAAATAGATCCGGAGCCCGAGAGCCCCAAATGGGAAAGCAGATTTAGGCAGACAATGCAGCATTTAGCATTTCCCATTTGGGGCTCTCGGGCTCCGGATCTATTTTTTAAATAAAAATGGGAAATCAGCTGCAGGTAGAAACACTACGCGGCATGTAAACATAACCGCGTGTGTTTCTGCCTGCTGTGGCTTTCACTTTGGGTCTCCGGTGCTCCCAGCACCGGAGACCCAAAGTGATAGCCACAGCAGGCAGAAACACACGCGGTTGTGTTGGAAAACGCTGCGGTTTTTCTTTCCAAGTTTATCAGGCTCCTCCGAGCCGGAGGAGCCTGAGAAACTTGGAAAGAAAAACTGCAGCGTTTGCCAACACAATAACGTTGTATTTATGTTTGCGGTCGCTTCAAAAGCGACTGCAAACATAAATACAACGTTTTTAAAGCTGCGGTTTTATTTCTAAGTTTTCCGGGCTCCTCCAGCCTGGAAAACTTAGAAAAAAACCGCAGCTAGTGCTTATTTTTTGTAAAAAAAATAAATAGCACTTACCGAGATTCAGCTGCAGCTTTCCTGCTCTGGTCCCCGGCCCGCGTCCTCCGAGTCCCGGCACTAATGAAGGGAAAGCCACCCAGTGGTAGACTTTGTTTACTACAGCTGGCTGGCTTTTCCTTCATTAGTGCTGCAAAAGCAAAAGCCAGCACAGGAGGGCCTCCATTTCACAAAATGGCTGCGCCCCTGTGCTTGCTTTTTCGAATTTTGAGCTTGAATAGCTCAAAATTTTACATAGGAAGTTTTAAAACAGAGGATGCTAGTATTTTTTTTTTATGTGGCCTATCTATTTTTTAAATATAAATTTTTACTAGACCATCCCTTTAACAGTAACTAGCACTCATCCTGCTGGTCAGATGTGAGACTGGAAGAGAGATTAACTCCTTCCACTTGCTCATCTAAAGGTAAGCCTCTGAGGAGGTCAGGTAGAGGTTCACTCTCCTCCTCCTCCTGAGCTGAAGCTAGAGGCAAAGCTCCTATGTCAGGTCTAGAGACATAAGCCTTCAAATGGTTGGTGTGAAAGACTCTGGAAGCCTCCTTAGGATTGCCTAAGTCCACCAGATAGTTCACCTCTCCAAGTTTACGCACAATCTTGAAGGGTCCTATCCATTTGTCCTGCAAGGCCCTCTGCCTTGTAGGGACCATAACAAGAATAAGCTGGTCTTGAGTAAACTCAACCATGTTAGCCTACTGGTCATGCCCATGTTTGACCAGAGCTTGACCAGCCTTCAAGTTATCACTTGCCTCTGCCATCATGTATGACATTCTCCTCCAGAGATCTATCACATAGTCAGTCACTCTGACTGGCTTGGGGGCAGGAGCACTCTCCAACCCCTCCTTAATCAGGCCAATGGACCTCTGACTAGATCACCATAAAGAAGTTCAAAGGGACTGAATCCTACTCCCTCCTAAGGGACTTCTCTATATGCAAAGAGAAGGCATGGCAGTAGAAGGTCCCACTTTCTCTTAAGGGGCTCTTCTAAAGCACCTATCATGCTCTTCATTGTTCTTTTAATCCTCTCCACCAACCCATTGGTTTGGGGATTGTAGGCAGTTGAGAACGTGTAGACTCCACAGGTGTTCCACATGGCTTGCATGTAGTGGGACATAAAATGTGATCCCCTGTCAGATATCACCTCCTTAGGAAAACCTACTTTGGTAAAAATACCAAGTAGGGCCTTAGCCACAGCCGGAGCCTTAACAGTCCTCATAGGTATGGCTTCAGGAAATCTAGTGGCATGATCCACTACAACTGAAGAGGTGGGAGGGTCAAGAGGACCAACAATGTCAATCCCAACCCTCTCAAAAGGAACTCCCACCACTGGGGGAGGCAGTAAGGGTGGCACATTCTTGGCTCCACTCTTGCCAGAGGTTTGGCAAGTGTGGCAGCTTCTGCAGAATGTGTCTACTTCTGAGCCCAACTTAGGCCAGTAGAAGTAAGGAGAGAGCCTTTCCCTGGTCTTCTTAAAACGTAAGTGACCAGCCAAAGGTATCTCGTGGGCTAACTGCAGAAACTGGAGTCGGTTCGCTAGAGGTACTACACGTTTCTTGCAGTCTCCAGGGGTTGACTCAGTCGGTTCACTGTAGAAGAGGCCATCTTCCCAGTGCAACCTATACTTCCCAGGCTCAGTCCCATGGAGCTGAGAAGCTGCCTGTAGGTGAAGACCTTCCAAGGTAGGACACTCTCTTTGTCCCTTGCTGAAATCTCCCCTGTTGGTTCCACCTTCTGCCAGTAAAGACTGTAGCTCAGGATGGTCAACAGGGTCAAGAACTGCTACCAGAGTAAGATCTTCTTCTAGATCTGATTCCTCGGTATCTAGTTGAACCATACAGGGTTGAACCTCACACTCAGCCTCAGCTGGTGGAGGAGTCAATGATGTGACTTTAGACAGTCTTGGAGAGGTCCTTCTGGGCACAGGAGTGCTTGCTGGTTTCTTGCTGGCAGACTTGGGTTTCCCCTTGGACTCTTTCTAACTTGCAATAGCAGTAAGTCAGTCCTGTGGACTTGGGGTGATAGTTTCCTCTATCATGTCCCCAGGAGAGCCTCTTACAGTTCCCTCCCTTGCAGACCTAGCGAGCTCCTGCTTCCTTCTGCTGGGGCGCTTGGGGGTACTAGACACAACTCCAAGAGTTTTAAGGTCATAACCCAGCAGGACCCTCCCAGGTATGTTATTTTGCACACTAACAGGTATTCTGACAGTCATGTCATTACACTGGATGAGAGCTGGTAACTGGGGAACCATTTGCACATGGCCTCCAGCTAACTTGGTTAGGTGTTTGGGTGCCTTAGCGACATCCTCCACCTTGAAAAAACATTAATCAACCGCAGTTATGCTGGCTCCAGTGTCTCTGATGGCAGGGGTCTCCTGACCATTCACAAGAACACTGCCTTTGTAATACTCTTTGGTATTATCTGGGATTGAGTTATAGACATCTAAGTTCTGTTGTTCCCAAAGACCCAAGGACACTAAAGTAACACTAGCTGAGACTCTCATGGGCTCATCAGCTAGTAACTGAAAGTTTCCACTGGTCATAGATACTTCATCCACCTGGGAGAAGGCTAAGGAGACAGTGTCCACCCCTGAAGGTTTACCCTTACACCTGGGATCTCCTTTCACATGGTCAGGCAACCCACAAACAAAGCATTTTCCAAATGCTCTCTGGAAAGGGGGTTTGTTCTGACCTCCATCTGGTTTGGGATCAGATGGTACACTAGCCTGATTCGGTTTCCCTTGTGGCTTACCCTGGTTATGTTTAGGGCCCTCTTTTGGATTGGAATTATTGGAATTCTCTTTGTTGTCTTTCTTTGGCTGCTTTCCCTCATCCTTTTTCTGAGTTACCCCAGAATATTTGTGAGTAGCCCTGTTGGCAACCCACAAGTCAGCAGCCTTAGCTAGTTTTTTTAGGATCTATCTCCTTTGAATCAGCCAAGTGCTGTCTAAGCTCAAGGGAGCAGACATCAAAAATAGACTCCAACATCACAAGATTCCTCAAACCTTCATAAGCGTTCACTTTGTAACCCTTAACCCAACCATCAAAGTTTCTCAAACATTCACACACCCAGGTAGCCCAAGGGGTACCATCATGCTTTTTGAGGGTTCTAAACCTCTTAAGATACTCGGAAGGGGTCTTCCCAAATCTAGCTATTAATGCTAGCTTCACACAATCATAATCTTGCTTATCCTCCTCCCCCAACTCCATTACGGATGTATACGAATTGTTCGAACTACAATTGTTCGAATCACAATTGACCTTTGCACAATTGACCGAATTGTGAAGGTCAATTGTTATTACATATCTACGGGGGGAAACCCCCCGCAACCCCCTATATATATATATATATATATATATATATATATATATATATATATATATATATATATATATATATATATATATCCAAAGCAAAATATATATATATATATATATATATATATATATATATATATATATAGTCAATTGTGCAAAGGTCAATTCGGACCCTTGACTTTCGATCAATTGGGTCATTCGAACAATTGTGTTCGAACAATTTGGGTAATACCCTCCATTACAGCATCACTTGCAACAGGGAGAAGCCTAGAGAAAAGCCAGGGAATCAGCTGATTCCCTGAGATACCTTGAATCCCATGATTGTACTCAAACATTGCTAACAAATCCAAAACATTAAGTTTAGGCTCATACATACCAATCGTTTCCTTTGGCATGAGGGGTCTGTTAGGGCTGGAAGACCTAGAAGACTCTGGGAGAGAAGCATTTTCTACAGACAATTTCTTCATCTCTAGTTCATGATTCAGCTCCATTTCTCTGAGCCTTAACTCTTGATGTTTCATGGCAGTTTGTGCATCAATACGTTTCACTTCTAATTCAAGTCTCATTTTCTCAAGTGCAATACATTCGGGAGTAAGTGTAGGACCTGTGGGGGTCTCTGTGGACAGAGGTTGTGCTTTCTGAGCAGGCAAAGGAGTTGTAGGGTTTCCTAACAAGGTCTTATCTACTTCTTCAAAAGTAACACTCTCAGAATCAGAAACATCAGTATCCACATTTGCTGGAGGGGTAGGCCCTTCTGACCCACTCGCCAGACCTTGTTTTCCCATTAACTTTGCAATCAATTCAGATTTCTTTCCTTTACCAGAGAGACTCCTCTCCCTACACATGGTTCTCAAAACCTCAGCAGTGTAGTTCAAGAGACCCTCTTCAGTGTAGTTTTCCATATTTGACATGATTTCTTAGTTCACTAGAATTAGTGCTGTTAGCCTTGTGGTTAGTTGAACCCAATCAATAGCAGCACTCTAAGTGTAATCACTCTACTTCCAAATCCTCACCACTGTACACCAGTGTTTGGCAGAATCCTGTGCAGTGCCCTTAGGGACCACTACATACAATTAAGACCACAGGTGGCAATACAAGTTTAACTTTGGTACAAGCCTGTACTACTATGTTAAAGTGGTAGCAGTAGCAGAGCAGCCAGGCTTACCTCAAGAGTATATGAGCAGTAGCAGAGATTACACAAAAGAACCACAATTACTGTGACTCAAGCAAACACTGACTCAAGGTTTCAGGTAAAACATAGAAGTACATTTATTTTGAAACCATTTGTTATAAACAAGACACTTCTATTAATTCGAAAACCACACGTAAAATATACTATACCTAACCAAATCACTTTGTACGGTATACTTCAAGGTAAGTACTCTGTGTTTTAACGGACCGTTGTTATGAAACAAAAGACGTTACCGGAAATACACTTGCGATTACTTTTTGACAGTAATTACAGCTCGGTCTTACTAAAGAAACGTGTATCCGGAGCAAGAAATGTTACTGGGGTAAAAACCCACTTAGCATCTGAGATACCCAGAGAGAGTTGGGGGCAATAATCATAGGCAATACTTTTGTCAAGGCAAACAGGATCAGACTACACTCTTATACAGGTATTGAAAAGTCAATAGGTCGGAGCCAGTCTCAAGTGGAACCGGGTTCCTGTTGTCGAGGATCACACAGTCAGATAGTTCACGATTCAGTGTAGCCAGGAGTACATAGATATTGTCAACAGAGGAAGCAAAAGTTATAAGAAGGAGGGAAGACAAGGGCTAGCCTTGGAGGTGAAGAATAGGGATTCACCCGAATTCCTCGAGCAGAACACAGTACCTTATTCAAGGAAGAAGCTGGTGCCACGGCAGTTGTTCCTGTTCATTTCCTGCAGACCCTCGGTTCCTAGAGCTTCGATCCCAAGGAAGACGTCTGGAGGGGTCTGCACCACATAGGAATGAAGCCGGCAGCAGCGATGGTGAATAAAAGGTGCGCTCCTTAAAAACAGGAGAGGCTCTTCAGGTGGCTATCCGGACCACTACAGCAGTGTGCAGCAATTTCGACCACGAAGGGGATCCTCTGGTTGTAGAAGATGAGCTGGTTATCCCCACCAAGCTCAAGGGAAGAAGACTCCGGACTGGATCTTCTCTGGTCGTTGAAGGGTAGATAGCTCAGGACTGCAGCAGGGCTTCACCGGGATGGGATAGTTGCAGCAGTCTGCTTCTCTTCGGTTCCTTGTAGTTCCAGTGGCGACTCTGACTTCCAGCCCAAGAGACCTGTCTTTTATGCGGAAATCCCCCATTCACACAGCCTGGCTGTCAATCACGCAGCAGGGGGATTGTCCGGCCCGGACAACCACCTCAGCCAATAATGGCAAAGTGCGACTTGGGTTTCCTAGGATACCCTGTGCAGGGGGTGACTACACCTCTCCCTCACATTCAGCCCACCTAGACACCCAGGTGCCTAGAGGAGGGCTTCTTGGCACAAGGCCGCCAAAAGACAGTGAACAAAGAAGGCAAACCTGGTTTGCAGCGCAAAGTAAAACACAAGAAGGACTTTAACAAAAAGAAATGGTGAATAAACCCAACCAGAGCCAAAAGAAAAAGCATTTGGTCAAGCGGGTTTAAGTTCGAGGCTAATACAATAGGCTAAAATACTACCACGTTTATATAGTATAATCGCGGTAGAAATGTTAGGGTAGATACCACTGCCACCAGCCAATTCTAAGTGTTAAAAGAGCGAAATAATGCTCTAGGAGGAACAGATAAAAAGGGCTAAGGATGAACCCTTTCCAGTACTCCATGTAAGATGGGGTGTACTGATCTGTGGTTAAATGACTAAGTAAAGTTAATGGCAGCTTTACCCTTTCTGGGGGACAGTAGTCAGGCTCAGAAATGGAGTCGGTGGGAAGTCTAAAAGACAACCCTGTGTCACTGCACTGAAGGTGCTGTGCAACACACAAAAGAAGGGGTCCACAATCACAAAACAGCTGAAATACACATGGCAAAATACAGGTAAGAGTGGGAAAAAGGGGTACACTCTTACCAAGTGGTAAAAATAAATTCCAGAGATCCAGCAAAGTTGCTGGGGGACTCACTAGGTAAGGGAAATTAGCCATAGAAGGAGAATTCACCCTAACAGTTAATATAGCAGCAAATAGACAATCACTAATGGTAGGCGGTACAGGTCTCAACAGAAGCAATGGAAACTCACCCCAGGAGCACTCACCTCAAGCAAAAAAGGTTGCGAAGTACTGCCTTGCCGACACGGGACTCCTCCCTGGAACACCTGTCAACATAAACAAATTTTCTTGAAGGTGTGGGTAGACCTCCACGTAGTAGCCCTGCAGATGTCAAGCAGGTGAAAACCAGACAGGTATGCCGTAGTAGAAGCCAGAGCTCTGGTGGAATGTGTCCTTGGTCAACCTAGCAGTGGTATTTTCACTAGCCGATGATGGTAGGAAATTCAGCCAAATAGCCACCTGGAAATAGAAGCCTTTGACAGGGCCTTCCTTTGTTCAGTAGGTCCAAATGTTAAAAAAAAGTTTTCAAGTTTTGCAAAAGTTTTCAAGTTTTGCAAAAGTCTTTTGTGCGTGAGATACAAAACTTTACCGCATGGATAACGTCCAGTGAATGCAATGCCTATTCCGCCAGAGAGGTGGCAGAGCCAAACAACCTAAGTAGGACCAGCGGTTCGTTCAGTTCAAGTTGAAAAGTCGATGGAAACTTTAACATAAATGAGGGATGAGTGTGCAGCACCACCCTGGATTGATGAAAAGTCAAGTAGGGCGGCTTGCAGGAGAGAGCTTGCAACTCCCCAACACGTCTGGCAGATGTAATAGCCACCAGAAAAACAGACTTCAATGAGAGGAACTTTTGAGGGGATCAACATAGAGGCTTAAAAGGAGGGCCCATGAGCTTAGAGAGTACGACATTGTGCTCCCACGCTGGAACTGGTGCTTTTTCTGGATGGAAAGTCTGGAAGAGACCCTTGAGGAACTCCTTAACCAGCCTTTGCGACCATAGGGAGGGAAGGCTTGCCTGCTCAGCGAGTGTAGTGAGAGACAGCCGAAAGATGGACCTTCATGAATGTGTGTGCCAGCTCTGCCTTTTCCAAAGATAGATGATATGGCAGCATTTGATTAGCCACGATTCGAAGAGTGACACCATATAGTGAATCGTTTCCACTTGTGCTTGTAGCAGGAGAGGGGGACAGAGCTCTAGCCATGCCAGAATTTGTCTGCAGTCTAAAGGCAATGTGATGTGTCCAAATACTATGGCTACAAGAGCCAAGCAAGCGGTCAGCCTCAGGGATGCTGGATTGTGGTGCAGAACAGACCCTCCTTCTCTGGAGAGCAGTTCTGGACGCAGAGGCAGTCTGTTGCAAGGTGCTACTGACAGATGTAGAAGGTTGGAATACCAAATATGCTGTGGCCACGCTGGAGCAATGAGGATCATCTTGCATGCATTGGCTCTGCTTGAGTGCATTAATTACTCATAGAAGAAGAGGGATTGGAGGGAAGGCATATAGGAACCATCCCGCCCGCGGCCCAGAGAAAGCATCCCCCAGACACCTCCATTGCAGTTACCTGCTGTCAAACTGGGGGTGAAGAACATGCCCTGGGATAGCGCCCAGAGTCACAGTGTCGGTGACGCGCTGGACATAACGGGAGAGCGGGTCCCTCCCTGCTTCCTGATGTAGAATATTGTGATGGTGTTGTCTGTGAAAATGCGAACCACCTTGCCTTGGAGCTGGGGTTGGAAGGACCGGAGAACGCAGAATACAGCTTGGAGCTCCAACACATTGAATGTAGTAGCTTATCTTCCAGCCTCCAGAGTCCTCTGGCGTGGGACCTTCTGATGTGCACCCCGTGAACCCTCCAGAGAGGTGTCAGTTGTCACTGTGACCTGATGTGCCGGTGGGCGAAAAGGGATGTCTTGAATGAGGTGGTGTCGATGAGTCCACCAATGCAGAGTCTGGCGAAACACCGGGTTGAGTGAGATCTTGTCATTCCAGGAGCCAGATACCTGTTTCCACCTGGCATCTAGGAACTCCTGGAGAGGTCTCATACACAGTCTGCAGTGAGATACTAGAGGGATGTATGAGGACATAATTACGAGTAAAGACTTGATTGAGTGAACTGTTGTCAGTTGGAGGGGGGACAGCTGCTAAATCTTGCAAAGTACGGATATGAGCATCTCCTCTGATGGGGTAGCTAGGCACTCCAGCGTGTTCAGTTATGAGCCCAAGAACAGGACGTTCTGAGATGGCAATACACATGACTTCGGAAAATGTATGGAGAATTCCAGCAAAGTCAGGTATTAGATGTTTTGTTCAGTGTGTTACAGGGCTAGTGGGAGAGACTGTGTGTGAGTGGCATAGATGGGTAGCCACTAGTGCTAGGCACTTGGTGAATACCTTCACAGCCTACTTTAGTCCGAATGGCAGGGCCATGGATTGGTAGAGCTTCCATTGCACCACCAGGCAAAGGAAACACATTTGCTTCTGACGGATGGGTATTTGGAAGTATGTATCCTCCAAGTCCAGGGACGAGACGAAATCCCCCTGTTCCAGTTCTTCCAGCATATGCTGAAGCGTAACCATGCAGAACTTTTCCAATTTTAGAAACTTGTTGAGTTGCCTGAAGTCCAGCATGGGTCTCAATCTACCTGACTTTTTTCTCACCAGAAAGTATCTGGAGTATACTCTGGATCACCAGAGGTGTGATGGAACGGTTTGTATGATCCCTTTTGTAGCAGGGACTGAACCTCTTATAGGATGAGTGACAGATGGTGTTCTTGCCTTTGTAGTGGAGAAATGGAGGGGCATTTGTCTAGAAATGACAGCGTGTGACAGATGTTCAGCACCCATTTGTCGGTGGTGATGTTCCACCATTGCTCAACAAACTGCGATAGCCGGCCTCCCAGTGGGGTGCTGAAGTGGGGGTTCAAGACTTTGCGCTGGTCAGGCTTGTTTCAGGGTTTGCGTGTGGGTGGAAGAACTGCATCGCCTCTGCGTACCCCAATACGCCAGCGATCTTCGTCTGTATGCCTTCTGCAAACTGGTGCGGGATGGTTGACGATAGGTAGGCCGATAATCTCTGGAGGTCCTGGAGAATCTGCCCTTCCGAGAACAAAAGGACTGTCTTCTCTGCTGCAGGGTACCCAGAGCAGTATCTGTGTCCGTCTTCATGGCCAACAGTGTCTCATGAACCATTTTCCCAAAAAGGTCCACGCCATCAAAAGGCATGTCCATAACCTTGGACTGTACCTCAGAGTAGACATTTGTGGCTTTTAACCACCCCTGGTGCCTTAGGACCGCTCCGTTGCCCATCTGGTGGAAGCCTGTGTCAGGAATGTCCGGGGCCAGGGTGATGGCATGATCTTAGGCTGTTTCCACTTGTGCAGCAAAGCTAGAGCCTCAGTCTGTTTGCTATCAGGCAGGAAGTCCAATATGGGGACCATAACTCCATGTCGTACCTGTAGAGAATGGCCAAAGAATTGGCTGCCTTAATGGTGCCTTAATGGTGGTTGATGCCATCGTAACTACCCGCTTTCTAAAAGCGTCTAGGTGCTTGCCTCCCTTGTCTGGGGGGCACCATGGAAGGGGCGGACAGGTTGGCCGACCGATTTCTTGTGGCAGCGGATACCGCAGAGTTGAGTACAAAGACATTTTGGAGCAGAATCTGTAACATTATATTTGTTCTCCAGTCAGTTGTTTTTTGAAGGTGCTGAGGAAGGATGTTTCATAATCAGCAACCCATCCTTCCAGATGTCGTCAAGTATTGGGACAGCAACTACAGATTTTATGGAGGCCTCCCGCCTCTGAAAGGAACCCGTCATTTCGATGTTCCTCTGGAACAAGGTCATAAAACATCACAGCGTGCGGGAGCAGAACATGCAAAAAGCCAATTTCATCCAAAGGTGAATCTCTAGAAGGCATGTCTGGCAGCTAGCTCCCCATCAGCCGGTACCAGGTCGTCAGTAGTAATATGCGTGTCCATCCGTATCCGGGCCAGTATCTGTGTTGGTAAGCATGGCTGTGGGAGCAACAAATGGCTGAGTAGTTGGTCTTGGAGGTCATGGTGGTGGAGCCATTGCCTCCGGTGAAGGCCCGGGAGGAGAACTTCTACTTGGCCTACTTGGGCAACTTTGTGCACCTTATGGGACTGCAATTCAGTTACCAAAGTTTGTAGAGTAGGCGCAATGTCCACAGACCAGTCTCTAGGTGGTGCTGGCATTCCCACAGGAACTGTAGGGGCAGCCACTAGTGGAACAGCCACTGGTGGAACATGTACTAGTGGTGGAACATCTGCTGGTGGCCGGGGTGCCAGGAGAATTGCGTCTGGTTCTCCCTCCATTTCTTCCTGCTCAGAAAATGAAGCCTCCGGAGGCTCTTCATCTCTTGAGAACATACTCTTGCATTAACTGGGCAAAACTGGGCATTAACTAGACAGGGGAACTAAGACATAGACTCTCCTCTCTCGTTGTTGAAAACGTCCAACAACTACTCCTTGTAGAACCTCTGCTCCCCAAGCTGGACTCTTCTGTCTGGATTAATGAGGTAAAATGTTCCTCCCAAACACTGGCTGATACTGCGTTGGACAAAAGTGCCTCCTGTGGAGCGTTAGCGCTGTTCATCCACTGGCAGATCTCAGATGTGTTTTTGGACTCAATGCTCTTTAAAATGTTTTCAGCTTCATGCTGCATCAACACATGTTAATGAGCATGGACCCAATTGCAATAAGCCTGTTTCAATTTCTTGGAGCATGCAATCGCTTCAGTGGACCCCTGTTTTTTTAGATGCCCCAGGTTAGAATTTTTGGCACTTCTTCTTGCAACAGCATTATCAAACTTGTGCAATGAGGCAAATGATCGTCGCAGTGTGTCCTTTTGTATTCAACAAAGTCCCACATTAATTTCAGATAATCAAGGGTGGGCTCTGTGGCCATAGCTCGATCCCTGTGGACCTGCTCTATCAGCCTCATGGTTAAGAGATCAATTCTTGCTGCATTGATGGTGAGTAGATTTCACTCATTAGTCACGCTCAATGATGTAGGATAATAGTCAAGGAGGATGGCGCTTTGAGCCAAACAGACTCATTTCAGAAGATTATGATCACCCTGCTTTGTGTTCACGACCGTGAGCTGCTGTACTTGTCATAGCATGTTGTTGAAAGCAAAGACATAGTCCAGGGTTTTACCATCAGGACGATTGCTCCACTTTGCACCTGGCAGGATATCGCCCTTTGTACTACCATTAAGCATGTGAATATTCCTTAATAGCAAATCTTCGCGCCACCTTAGGCCTCTGGGTTCAGCTTTGGTTGTTACTGGGGTAACATCTTCAATCAGGGAGTTCTGTTTATTGAAGCAATGTAGATTTAGATCTCCACAAATTATGATATGGGCATGCGGCCATGCTTCAAGAGCTTCGTCCAGAAGAGCCATCATTAGTTCTGAAAACTGAGCACACTTCAGGGCAGATATATTCCAATACAAGTTAAACAGGATCAGTACTTTTGAAGATATAGATTGACATCCTCAGCTTCCAATCGTGAGAACCTGCATGTAGGGGTTCATATTCACGGCAGATCGAGCTTCCAGATCAACATCCTGTTTCAGGGCTACGAGTAAACCGGCCATAGGCCCTGTTTCTTTCCTTTCACAGCAGGGTTAAAATACACCGAATAAAACCCAGCCAGAATAGGAGCCCTCCTCATCCATGTTTCCTGGAGACAGATAATGTCGTCATAGGCATAAATGTCAATCCCCCCAGGACCGAATAAATGTTTAAATCCTTTTGTATTCGAGCTTCCTATAACTACGTCTTAAACTCTAATTTCTTGGGCGGTTATGCTCTGTTGGAGTTGGAAGCCAGTGCCCCTGCCAACCAGCTCCAGTTTTCTCCATCAGGAGTGTCTATTGTCGTGGTTCCCAAGTCAGTTCTGTGATGGTTTTCCAATGTATTCATGAGCAACAAATCACCCGGCTTCAGACCCCCTCCTGGGTGGATGTCGTTATAGGGGAATGAGTCAGGATGTTGCAGTTTTTCCCTTATGCGTCCCTCTTAATCCTTCTTTACCCAGTTTGGGATTATCAGAGACCTACCAAGGGCCATCAGGCTTCACCACCTCCCTGGTGGTTAATTCCCTTATGTCAAAACCCATCCTCAAAAGGGCCGGGGCTTCATCCAACAGTTGGGTTTTGACAAAGTTCGAAGGCAGGTGGATGATCACAAGATCCAAACAACCTTTTCAGCAAAATTAATAATGTTCATGTTGTTGGTTGTGACCAGGTGTAAATTAGGAAGATGGTGTAAAAGCCTCAATACGTTTGCCCGGTTCATAATCAGCCTGTTATTTATGTGGAACAACCTGTCCAGGAGTAGGCAAAACTCCTCTCAAGGCTTTGGAATCGACTTGGTGTTTGTAGCTCGATATCGAGTATCCAAAGGGTTTCTTTTGTCTGTTAATGCTATTCTCGATTTATCATCCAAATGGAGAAGGGACCTTTGCCTTTCTTCTAATGTTTTGAAGATTTGGGCGACGTAGTTGGAAGAGTCCATGATCCTCTCTGCTCTGTCTCAATAGAAGGTAGCTGTCGACTGGTAACTACTCTGGCAGGTAGAGATCCTGTCAGAACAGAGCACGGCCTAGAGGCAATGATATGCTGAAATTTGGGCAGAGAATAAATGTTCACTTGCTCAATTGCCATTGTCAGCTTATTCTCTTTTGACATTGCAGTTTCCGTCAATTTGGAACCTTTTGAAGTATGGTATAAGACAATTACCCATTCGTCTGAGCCGAAATCTTGGTATGGGCTTCCAGTACAGCACGGTTTGACCCTGAGGTGCTGGACATGATAGTCTTCTTGTTATGTTTGCCGACTCAGAGTCGTCAATCTTTGAATGCACAACCTCTGGTTTCTCAGCACTGTTATCCAAAGAGATATATAGAAAAGCACCCGAACCACAGGTGGACCAATGCCTGCCCTAGCTGTATCTTCACGAAGACCCCTTCCACAATGGCTGGGTAGATGTTAATGTTTTCTGGGTCCTCATTTCCACACACTGAATAAGTAGATAAGTTCATTAGATCGTCAATAGTGTCTAGGCTACGTGGAGACACATGCTCCATATCCACATCTATCAGATAAAGTCCCGAAGTCTCCAAAGCCACACATGTTCAAGTCTCTCAGGTGGACCATTTGGTATCTCAACACCCTTCACTGGTAAAGTTACATTTTTAACAAAGGATTTGCTTACACTAGATCTTGATTTAGGTGGTCATTTTGTGCTCTTGGGTTTCTTTCTTATTTGATTTGTATTTTGTATTTTATTTATTTATATAGCACACCAGGCCCAAGGGCAACCGGGCGCATTATTCAGTTACAGGCATGATAAAGTAAAGCATTAGTATAGACCATACATATATACAAATTATACAACATGTAATTACAGGCATGGTAAAATAAGGCAGTTGAGTGAGATATACATAAAAGGCCATTTATACATGAAATATATAACGTGAAAGAGCAGGTGGGTCAGTGGCGCAGTTGTAGAGACGTTATGAGCTAGGAATCATAGCAAGTCCTGGGCAGACAACCAGGCTGAAGCTTTGCGCTTGAAGGCCGGGAACAAAGTTTCTGCTCTTGGTGGGTTAGGTAGTGAGTTCCACAGCTTGGCTGCTAGGACTGGGAAGCTGCGTCCACCAGATCTTTGCAAGTTGAAGCGTGGGACAGAGAGACAGTGGGCCTCATTACACGGTAGGTGGTAAAAAATGCGAATTACCGGCATGGCGCTATTAGCGTGTCCGCCCTCGCAGGAGACCGCTAATAGTGTTCCATTACGAGTAAGCGGACACGCGCATAGGGCCATGCCGGTAAATGACCCTACCGCCCTGGCGCAAAAGCACCTTTCCGGCTCCGACCAAAGTGCTGATAGCACCTCCGCCCTCATGCTGCATGCTATTAGCGGTCACCGCTATTAG
The DNA here is from genome assembly GCF_040938575.1 of Ambystoma mexicanum. Classification (NCBI taxonomy): domain Eukaryota; kingdom Metazoa; phylum Chordata; class Amphibia; order Caudata; family Ambystomatidae; genus Ambystoma; species Ambystoma mexicanum. The sequence continues at coordinate 1,474,721,076 of NC_090935.1, read as the reverse complement.
CGGTCACTGCTATTAGCGGTCACCGTAAAACACCGGAACCGGAAATAGCGTCATCGCACAGGAACGGGAAAGAGCCCGGCGGCCATCCTTAAAAACACAATCCATTGCCATCCCCTGCACTCAGGACCTGCAGCAACACCACAACTGGCAATACCACTTCCCACAATAACAAACAATGCCCAAGGCCCTAAAGAAAGCTGATGCGCGCCAGCGCAAAGAACACTTTTCAAACGACGAATTGAAAATGCTGGCAGACACCCTGGCTGCAAATGCAGACGTAGTGTTTGCTAGCGACATGCGGCGCCCTGCACTCCTGAGAAAAAAGGAGATCTGGGCTGAGGTGGCGCAGAAAGTCAGTGCGGTGGGCTCCACCCCCCGCACCGTAAAGGACGTGCGCAAGCGGTGGGATGATCTGCGCCTCCGTGTACGCAGCATATTATCGGCCAACAGGAATCTGGCCATGGGCACAGTAGGCGGAGGAGGATCCCTGATGAAGATGCAGGAGTGGGAGGAGACATGTGCCAGCACCATTGGCATCAAATCCATCGAGGGAGTGGGCCGAATGGAGTGCGGTGTGGCAACAACGTTAGACGGAGGTGAGTGTCCACGCAAAACACTGCAATGCAAAGCATGAGTTCCTCCCCCAAATGTGAAATGGGAATGAGCTAATGGATGGGGTCATCACACACACATTTACACAACCCTGCATATATGCCGTGCATATTCCCACACAACCACATGCATGCAGCACCTCACACACGTGTCACCCTGACTCATGTCCGGATGACCCACCCATCTGGCCAACAACCTGCATGTCCAAACTTGATGTCCAAATCCAAAGGACTGCAGCAACAACAACATATGCATGATGCACGTTGACCCATCACTGATGCTATCCCTGTCTTGCTCCCCCACAGGGTCACATTCTGACAGTGAGGAGCTGGACTCTGCAACGCAGGCCCCACCACCCAAAAAGCAGGCCAAGGGAAAGGATGCAGGCACCAGGCCCAGTACATCGAGGGGCACTGGGAAATCTGGAGTGGCCCAGGGTTCACAAGCCACACACGCACCGACCACACCAAGGCTCGAAATGCCATCCGACACTGTGGTAGCACCCACACCACCCACCCCCACCACTCAGGAGCCAGTGCCAGAAGGCACGCCGTCTGCAGCCAATAGCTCCTTCGGGGAAGCAGCAGCCACGGCACCCATTAGTGATGTGGACGACCCATGTCTGACACCGGAAGGGCAGCGTACACCCAGCACCCAGCTGTCCCCACACCACAGCCCATGCAACACATCCAATGGCAGCATCCATGAGGTGCATGCCGGAGATTCAATGGATGGGTCATTCAGTCCCGTGGCAAGCTCACCTGATGTCGGCCACATGCAGCAAGCTGCGCCGAGGAGTAACAGGGGCAGGGCCGCAGACGACAGCATGAGCCTGATACGACAGCGCCAGGAGGAGCTCAATGCCCTGGTTGCCCGGCAAGTGAGCGAGGCTGCCTCGACCAGGGAGGAGATCCGGGGGTTATCAAGGAACATGAAAGCTGCCTTGGACAGCAACACGACGCGCCTATGTGACGAGATGGCCGCTGTGAGGCAGGTCCTAACGCGCATTGCTGAGGCGATGGAGAGCATGCGTCACACACAGGGAGCAGATCAACCAGCCACCCCCTCGTCTACTAGCTCTGACCAAACAACCATCCTGCGCAGGTCCAGCCGGTCCTTGCGGCGGTCAGACTCACAACCCCCCAATGGTGGTGGTGGATAAGGGAAGTAGGGCCAGCCTGTCACTGTTGACACTTGGAGACTAATGCAGCACTGATGTGCACACCATGTTTGGTGGAGTTGTGGGGGGAGGGGGGTGAGGTTGTTTGGTGGAGTTGTGGGGGCAGGGGGGTGAGGGTGTTTGGTGGAGTTGTGGGGGCAGGGGGGTGAGGGTGTTTGGTGGAGTTGTGGGGGCAGGAGGGTGAGGGTGTTTGGGGTGGAGGGTACATGCACGTTTGAATGACATAATGCTCAATACACACGTAATGGCATGGATAATCACATGACTGGACATTGATTATTGTGTATGTGTGCTTTATTGTTGAAGGGTGCACTGTGTTAATATCCTCCATACACCCCGTGCCCTGAGCTCCACATCAATTGCACCCTCCTAATCCATGTGCATCAGAAACAATGGTCTATCAGGTGCTGCCGCACAGCACGTCCCTCATGGGCATCGCCACCTGCATGACCTGCAGCCCCCTCTCCTCCATCCTCATCCCCGTCATCATCCTCAGACGGTGTTTGCAGTTCAATGTCAGGGGGCATTGGCACATTCCGTCTGATACACATATTGTGCAGCATGACACATGCCATGGTGATCTTGGCCACCTTCTCATGCCCGTACAGGAGTGCCCCGCCCGACCTGCTGAGGCACCGGAAGCGTTCCTTCAATAGGCCGAATGTCTGCTCGATCACCACGCGGGTACGGGTGTGTGCATGATTGTAGTCCTCTTCGTGCCTGTTCTGTGGGTTCCGCACAGGGGTAAGGAGCCACCTCTTCAGGGGATAACCTGCATCACCTGCATGGGTGCAACAATGGGTATGTGTAAGTGTCTACATAAAGTGGAGCCTGCACATATCACACAAACAAACATAGCATTTTCAATGACATCCACTGATCCAAGCACGCATGGCAATCAGGGTAACTGCAATGTGGGAAGGTGAGGTGGTCCTTGCAAGTGGACATGCACCATGCATGCATACGTCAGGGATTGCCATGTCCCGCCTGAGTTTAAGTAATTTGTGTTTCCTGGCCCTGGCAACGTTAGTGCCACACAGCTAGTACACTGCCATTCCTTAGTTGATGTCCCCATGCTGTTCAATGGCAATTCAGTGGTGGGGTACGGGTGTGGCTCACTACAATGGCTACAGGAGATCCATTTGTATGCACTCATGTGCGTAGATAATTTCTGATGTTGTTCAGCGTACATTTCAGATGTGATTTTTATATGCATGTTGCTGATTTGTGTAATGGGGGGAATGGTGTGTTGTGCGGTGTGCATGTTGTTTGGAATGGCCTGTTTGGCGTAATGGATAGATATGTTTGTCGTGGCACTCACTTCTAGCATGTGGTTTTGTGTCTGGTCCATTGTGGGCTGCCTCACTGTACAGTGATGCAAATATGTATGTCCATTCTTCTCCTGACGCCAGTTCACGCCCAGTTGGAGTATGCATCTTTCCCCCCCGCCAATCATGCCCAGTTGGAGTATGCATCTCCCCCCCCCCCAATCACGCCCAGTTGGAGTATGCATCTCCCCCCCCCAATCACGCCCAGTTGGAGTATGCATCTACCCCCCCACTCACAATCACATCACACTGCCATGTGGTTGGCCTGCTACTCACCAAGTAGCCACGAACGTTGTCCAGCATGTCGCTCCATGTATCGTGGTATTGTCGAGTTCCGCAGGACCATTGCATCATGGGTTGAACCGGGATATCGGGCACAGCAATGTGTGATGATCTTATTGGAGTCACATACCATTTGGACGTTGATGGAGTGGTATTGCTTTCTGTTACGGTGCACTACCTCATTGGCATGTGGGACCACCAGTTCTACATGGGTACAGTCGATGACCTTGATGCAACTTGGGATGCCTGCCAGTGAATGGAAGCCAACTTTGGTGTTGGAGATCTCCTGGGCAGTCCGTGGCATGTATATGTGTTGACTTGTGTGCTTCAGGAGGGCATCGAGCACCTGGTTCAGTGTGCGTGAGAATACTGGTTGTGATATGCCATGCATCTGACCTACCGTATGCTGGTAGGTGCCTGTGGCCAAGAAGTGGAGCACAGTTACAACCTTCAGTAGAGGGGGATGGCAGTACGGATGTCAATGAGACTCACAATGTCGTTGTATATCATGTCTACATGTCTACAATGGTGGTGATGGTATCCCGGTCCAGACGGTACAGGGTGTGTATCTGCTCAGGGGTTAGGTTGACTGGACTGGCTCTGATCCTGGGAATTGGTGGCTGCCTCTGTGGTATCACTAGGTGCACTGGTGGTGCTTGCTGCGCCTGTCTTGCCCTCCTCCTCCTCCTCCTCCTGCGTCTCCTCTGTGCTGCCTGTTGTTGTAGCTGCTGCACTGCAATCATGTCCTCTAGCCCATGTAATGCTGCTAGTATTGCATCCATCTTGGTGTGGGAATGGGTGTGGGAAGGGGTGTGGTGTGCTCTTTTGTGCTGCCAGTCTCCATTGCCTCCACCTGTGCTGATTTTGTCAACCTGTGGCAGGTAGGAACACTGCTGTGCTCTTTTAACGTGTGGTTCGCGATGCCGGTATTAGCGCCTTGCCGGTAAGGGGTTTTTGGGTCTACTACATGCCGGTATTGCCATGTCCGCATGGCTCGTGATGGCGTGATATTAGCACTATGCCGCTATTTCCGGACTGAGGGAGCGCGCGCTCACGGACTTGCCGCTAATAGTGCCACCGTACTTAGCGGTGCCGCTAATAGCGGTATGTCCGGGTCGTAATTGGGGAGGGGATTTACCGATACCGATAATCCCTTACCGGTAACGGTAAATCCCTACCGCCTACCGTGTAATGAGGCCCAGAAGGTTTGGGCACGTCTGAGAGGTCTCACAGTGGTGTGTAGTGCAAATCTACTGGCTAGGTAGCTAGGGGCTTGATTGGTGAGGCTTTTGTGTGTGAGAGCGAGTGCTTTGAGGGAGACTCTTTGGGAGACTGAGAGCCAGCGAAGGCTTCGTCTGGAGTCAGAAATATGGAGGTTCCTAGGAATATTGAGCGGCGCTCTGATGGTGTTATTTTGGATGATTTGAAGTTTATTCATATTGCATTGTTTAGTCCCTAGGTGGAGAGCATTGCAATAATCAATTTTGGATAGGACCAAGGTCCTGGCTAATGTGGTACAGTTGGCTGGTGAGAGGAAGGGGCGGAAAGCTGTGATGAGCTTGCAAGTGTATGAAGCCAATGATGATACTGCGTTGGTTTGTCTGGATAGGGAAAGAGTGAAGTCGATGTAGACTCCAAGCGTTTTTGTGTCCTTGGCCACTTTGATGGTGTTGCCATCAATGGTGAAGGCTTTAAACAAGGGGTCAAGTTTGTTAAGTCTTTGGTGGGAGCCAAGGATGATGATCTCTGTCTTGTCGTCATTTAAGCACGGTTCTTGCTGAGCCATCCAGGCCTGGATAACTTGATAAATGGCGTTGATGGCGAGTGAGTCTGTTTTATGGTCACCTGTGATGGGGATAAATATCTGGGTGTCATCAGCGTAGTTGGTATACGTAACACCCAGAAGATCCAAAATGTCAAATAGAGGTTTTGTAAATACATTGTAGAGTGTCGGGGATACACAGGATCCTTGAGGCACTCCGCAAGTGACTGGGGAAGGTTCTGCGGTGGCGGTAGGGGAGAAGACTTGCATCAATATATTATCCAGGAATAAGGTGGCCCAGGCTGTTGCTTTGTCTGAGAAGTGGGCGGCAGTTTTTAGGTGACGGCATAGGATTTGGTGATTGACCAAATCAAAGGCAGCAGAGAGATCTAAGAGGAGTAGGACGGCCAGTTTGCCCTTATCTTTGAGGTCTTCAATCTAGGTTTTAAGGTCAAGTAGAGCTGTTTCAGTGCCGTATCGTGGGCGGAAAGCAGACTGCCTCAGACCCAAAAGATTACTGGTTTCTAGGTAATCTTGGATCTGCATGTATGCAGCACGATCAACAATTTTTAAGAGGAAAGGGACCGTAGTGATCGGCCGGTAGTTAGTGGGTATGTTGACGTCCAGGGTGGGTTTTTTCAGGAGAGGGATGACTCAGGCATCCTTGAGGTTGTCAGGGACAATCCCAGTGCTGAAGGAGGAGTTAATGAGTGTGGTGATGAAGGGCGCTAAGTTATGAGTGGCTTCCTTAATGATGGTAGCGGGGCAGGGGTCCCCCTGACAATTGGTAGGTTTAAGGTTATTGATAATGTGTTCTACTTCAATGATGGAGAGAGGTGTGAAGCTGAAGGGTTTCAAGGATTCGGTGTTAGGGTTGATGTTAGCCTGGGGTGGTTTGGGTTGCTGGCTGGGCTGCAAACTAATTTTTTTATCATTGATTTTGGTTTGGAGGGTGACGATTTTTCCAAGGAGGGCTTTTTGGATGTTAGCACACCAGGTGCTGTCTTTGGAACAAGTATCGGGGGAGTGGCAGGGGATTCTAGCTCTTTCAGGATTCTAAATAACTCCTTAGTGTAATATTGGGCAAGTTCAATGCGTTTATTGTACGTCTCTTTTTTTGCCATGAGTATGGCTTCTTTGTAATTGAGAGTAGCTAAAGCGACACTAGCTTTGTTTGCTTCCGTTGGATTGCTTTTCCATCGTGCTTCAAGGGTCCTTTTTTCCTTGCGTAAGGTTCTCAGCTGTGACGTGAACCAGGAGCTGAGGTGGGCCCGAGGTTTGGGTTTTCATAGTTTGGAGGGCGCAATAAGATCAAGCGCTTTGAGCATTGTTTGATTGTACAAGTCAACCAAGACAGTGGGGTCAGAGCATGAGGATGAGATATCATTGAGAGCAGGGAGGATAAGTGGGAGTAGTTTAGCGCAATTTATGTTACGCTTATTTCTAGTGGCGGTGGCGGGCGCTATATATTGGGCGTGGGATGGATGATTTTAGCGGGGATGCTGAAGGTGATAAGATGGTGGTCGGTCCATGTGCATGGTTGAATGGATTCGATATTTGTGTCACAGTTTAAGTTAGCTATCCAGTCGAGGGTCCTGCCCTTGGAATGGGTAGGCAGAGTGATCTGTTGTGTGAAGCCTAGCTTGAGTAGCAGGTTGTTGATGTCCTGGGCGGAGGCGTTGTTGGGGTCTAGGTAGCCTAGATTGAAGTCACCTAATACTGTGATTTGAGACTTAGACTTAGTGTTGTCAGTGAGGATGTGGGAGGCGTCCTCAGCAAACGATGATAGTGGGCCAGGTGGTATGTATATGATGTGGAGTGTGATGGTCCGGTTGGGGTTAATGGCTAGCTTGGCTGTGAGTAGCTCTTCTGAGGAAATTAGGCAAGGGGTGGTGATGCGGAGGTTAATTGAAGTTTTGTGGATGATGGCGACACCGCCTCCTTTAGTTTGGTCCGTGTTACAGTAACATCTAATGATCGTGTAGACTTCCGGGATTGATAATGATAGCAGAGGTCCTGAGGCAGCTTGTAGGGTAACGGCTATAAAGTCCAGGTCGTGGGTGGTTAGAAGGTCAGCCATGTCGATTGCATGAGCCGTGAGTGACCTAGTGTTGATCAGGGCAGCCTTGAGACCAGTAGTGGGGCTGTGTGGTAAGGTACTTGCGTCAGGTGTAATGTCCAGTATGGGTGGGGGTGCGTGGGGGTGGGCAGAGGCTGTAGGCCTGGTGCAAGATGGTTTGGTTGGCAGGTAGATGTTGGTGGGGCGGTAGGAAGAATGGGAGAGTCTAGATCCCAATCTAAGATTTCTGGCGAACCCAGAGCAAGGTTGGTTTGGAGTGGGCTTCATGGCAAAATGTTCGAGCCAGAAGGACGGTGAATTGAGGTAAGGGTTAGCAGGAGTGTCGACCATAGTGGCCGACATAGCTTGTTGCTGCTGAGTGCAGTCTGAGGTGCCATAGAGGCATAGCTCGTGCAAGGTGGGGGCTTCATTAGTCGCCAGCTTAAGGACAGAGAGCTCAGATGGTCCACAGTAGAGAAAGAATGTTTCTCTATCGTGTGGGCCCTACGGAAGCTGAGGCCCTACCTCTATGGGACCCACTTCACTGTGCAAACTGACCATAAGCCCTTAAAGTGGCTAATGAACATGAAGGGAGAGAATCCAAAGTTGCTTAGGTGGTCCATAAGTCTGCAAGGCTTTGACTTCACTATTGAGCATAGGCAAGGTGTCCAACATAGCAATGTTGTTGGGTTGTCCAGAATGTTTAACCAACCTGAACAAGAAACTCATCCAGGGGTGGATTAGTTCCCCCTGTCCTTAGTCTGGGAGAGGCGAGTGTTAGGAAAGATTTCATATTTGAATGTAATTTCCCCTCCATATGTCCACCCCCAAACTTTTTGCTGCTGTTTTACACCCTGATCTAACCTTTGCCAGAGAAGCGCAGCCCTCTGCCGCACTCCTCTGGGCTTTCGCTCGATTCTTATGGGGAAACTGACATGCCCTTAAAACAGTCAGTACTGGGAGACTTTGTTTCCCTTAGTCCTTTCCTCAGGTTGCAGCTTTTGTGCAACATGTAAAAAGAGTGCAATGTAACTTACTTTACCGCACTCTTGGGTCTCTAGTCATTCCAAAGGCCCTAGAAACTCTCGCTGGACTTATTATGACCTGTGCAGGTGTGTCACGGACAGGACTGGTGGCAGCTATCGTTTATCTTATGTTTTGAACCCTTTTTTGCCATATTATCCGCGCTTACCGCGTTTGGCATGAATAGGTGGCCTGGCTCCAAAATGGCCATGCCACACGGTTCCTTGTCCTGTCATTTGGCCATCTTTCCCCTTCACCTTCCTCAGGTCGAGCCGACCCGGGTCAGTCCTTATTTGGTCATGCACTTTCCCGCGAAACGCAGAGCTTTCGCGGGCTTCTGCATGCCTTGTGTGTGTGCCTCCAGGGTGTGGGCTGGGATGTCTGTTCCCAATAAACATTCCGGGTGCCAGAGAGTCTGGAGTGTCCTGAATGCCTGGGACCACTGTGGTCCGTGATTGGTCCACGTATGGAGTGAGTGTTTGTAAGCCGATGACCCATTGGGTCCTCTCCGTTTTGGCGCAAAGGGAACTTTGGATAAGAGGAGACCGAAAATACCACTACGATGTCGATCTCCTGAGTTCACACTGAACAAGGGATAAGGAGCCAACAAGAAGCCGAGTCGAGGAACCGCTGTTGACCCGGTGGAAGGTTTGGCAGCCTGAGGCCGCTGTCGTCCTGCGAGACCCCTCTGCATCTGAACGTCCTAGAAGGTCTGCGAAGGCGCTTCAACCCATTGGAATAGTGGACCAACTACTCTCGGCACCTTCATCAAACCCTGCAAGTAAGCCTCTTCGGAAATTTCCCTGGGCCAACCAGTGGGCTGACCAGCTTACACGGGACGTTTGCTCTGTTACCACCGCAGTTTCGGGAAGCCCTCGAAACTTGGCTTACTACTAGCTCTGTGTCCACGGCACCCTCACACCCAATTTCGTACACTTGGCATTCCCAGGTCTGAAGTGAGATGAGTGCGCCTGGACCAGAGTAAACGTGGTTGCCGTGTTGCCCTGCTGTGGTAACGACCTGTGCACGTTCGCTGCATTTGTGACCCCCTCGACCCTGAATCCTGCTACCGCGGAATCTACACGGTGTCGAGACTTCCCGATTATTGCATCCGAACCTGCCAGCAACGTGAACTGAATTGGCGAAGTCTGGGTCTGCCTGCGTCGGGGACCAGTGAGTAGTCCATACCCTAACCGGTGGCTCCTAGCGCAGGAACCCATTTCTTTTCTGCCGCTGTTGCGAAATAGCGGATCCATCCCACACTCTCACCCTGCCTCTGCCCGCAAGTGGAGGTTTTCTTTGAGTAGTGGGGACTTGTTCTTCATCGTTTCATCCACCTTCCTGAACTGTCAGAGACCCTTGAAGAGACCCTATTTTGTCCTTTGGCACAAGTGCGTGCATGTACTATTGAGCATAAGGCTCCTCTCTTCGTAGGGCTTGGACTGCCTCCTAGTTAGGTGTATTTCTGATGTCGAACTGGGTCTAACGATTACTTGCACTGCCTATTTTCCTCTCCATCTAGGTGGTCTACATATTTCATGCTTCTAACTCCTTAGACCCCTCAGTCTTGTATATATATTGTATTGATTGTGATGTGTTGGTTTACTTTAGTATTATTGTGATTCTTTGCTATGGTCGATGTTACAAAGGCCTTGTAATAAATGTGCCTATATTTTTAATATAACACGTGTCTGGTGTCTTGCGGTACCGTAATTATCCCCTTCCCCATTCCCATTGAGCCCTATGGGGCAAAAATGGGAATGGGGAAGGGCCATGGAGAAAGGGGGAATTACCGCCCCGCCAACCTTGGAATGGGGTGGTAATTCCCCTTTCCTCAATGTTGGTACCGGTATGGTACCGGCGGCAACCATGATGCTAATAGCACCATGGTTTACCGCATTCCGTGTAATGAGGCCCTTAGTCTTGACCGCCGCCATCGCTACCCTGATTGGTCTGGCTTGTCCAGAAGTTACCCTGTTCCAAGAAATTAGGCTGGCCTTCTGAACATCTGCCCCTCCAGGTTACAGTTCAGAAATCCATCTTAACAGGGGCCATGTTAGGTATATGTTGTTAGGCACAGGAGAAAAAGAGGTGGGCGTGTGGGGTAGCAGTAGGGGTGTAGTAATAGTGTGGTTGTGGTCCCAATAATGCTGACAGTTTAAAGGTGGGACATACTGCAAGGTAGATATAGTCAGAGGTAAAATTCTGAACCAGCATAATGGCGTGTATGTTGGGTTAGCAATGAGGGAACAGCAGCAATAGGCAATGCATGGGGGGCACCTGGGCCTAATCACAGCTAACACAGCAACAGTAGGCAATGCATGCGGGGCACCTGGGCCTAATCGCAGCTAACATAGCAACAGTATGCAATGCATGGGTGGGCTCAAATGGGGATGGGGCAACCTTGTGGATAAGGGAGGGAGTCTACGTGAGTAGTGTGTCAAATGCGGAGCACAGTACTTGTGCTAGGCAAGGGCAGGTGATGAAGGGCTGGGGAGGGGTTAGTGCCACCTGTCAGAAGATCTAGATAGCATGCAGTGGATTCTGGCCGCGGTAGGAGACTGTGGGCAAGGTTGGGCTTCTCAGTAAGTGGGATGCGTGGCGCACTTAGGTAAGAATTGCTGTAGGCATATCTAGATTTGAATTTCAGTATATGAGGCACATCTAGGCACACAGTCACATCTAGTTTCGAATTTCAATATATGAGGCATAAACTCACTCATATCTAGTTTCGAATTTCAGTATATGAAGGCATGAAACATAGTCTCGGATGACTAACATAGCTCTTTATGCATAAGTGTGCAGGCATAGTGTTCTTAGCAGTAGAGCACACATGAGCTAAAATTGAGCTTGTACAATGCAAAACCCACATAGGCTAAATAGTGCAGGTACAATATGGGCGCGCAGGAGGAATAGGAACTCTGGAGAAACAGCGGCAGTGGCTTTCCTAGGCGGTCATTATCGTATAGGATGTGGCAGATAGGTAGTCAGATCGAGTGTGTTTAAGGATTTGCACCCATAGACTTTGACACTTTCTGTGGGGAAAACTGGCTAGCCATGAGCCGAAGTGGGTAGTACCACAAGCAGGGTGAATGGGAGAGAGTAAGTGTGGCGGTAGGAAGTGGATGCAACACTAGAACCAGCTATAGCAAATTATGGTGGAGGATCTTAGCTGCTTGTAATGCCCATAATATGGGAAGTAGTGTAGAGGAGGCGGTGTACTCACGTAATTCAGCGAAAAGGGGCCCAGACAGGGAGGCTGGCCGACGGCTCGTGCGGCTTTCATGCGTCAGGGGTTTTCAGCCGTTTGGTAGGCTGAAAAAAAGGTTCTGAGCGGCGAGTGGCCCGCGGCCCGGACAGGCGAGCTCCTTAGATAGGAGTCCTTTAATATGGGAGTCCGGCTAGCGCCGTTCCGGTGCTGCACGTCGGGAGATATTTCTCTCTTGCAGCCAATCCTGTTGAGGCATGGATTAGATGGTATGGTTGCCTAGCAACCCTGCTCAACACATGCGGCGGCGGCCATCTTAGAAGCAGGCCTCGTGTGCAGTACGAAGAAGGATCGTAGGTCGTTGCGGTGAAATTCACGCACGTGTGTGCAACAGGGGCACGGTGAAGAAGCGCACAGCGGAGTAGGCCAACAGTAAGCAGCTGTTGCCTGGGCTGCTCCTCATCCGACGATGGTGAATTAGGGGGGAGTCCAGCCTTGAAGGTCAGATGGGGAAGGGCTCCTGCCCTTCCACGAAGCAGAGAGAGTAGGGTCTTTCTTATGTGTTATCTTCATCAACCCACCCTTTCCCTTTGAGGTTACACCAGGACTGACTACTGGTATTTCATCCGAAAGAAGCTTTGTTTGCCTTAGCAAACAAATCATATTCCTTGTTTTGTTTGAGGGCTACATTGGGAGCAGGTTCAGAGGCAATTTGGGCAGATTCAATCTCCAAGACCATAGGCGTTTTCTTGCCCTCTGACTGTTTACCCAGAAAGTCTTGAGCAGTCTCAATTGTTGTATCGTTTGATGAATAATAAAATTTCTTCTCACAAGGATCCCAGCATTACATATTTCCTGTAAGGTCTGGCATATACTTTGGCCGAGGATGAGCCTTAGCACAAAGAATGCGATCATCTGGAGTAAGGCTCTTCTTCACCGGGTTTAGCTGCTGGACTCTTGATTTGGGTTGATTGCATTGTTCAGACATAGAGCCTTCCAGATTCGTACTCACCAACAGTTCGGGCGTTTGAACCATAGATAGTGATTATCTCTCCAGTCGCCTTTTGTCCTTAGCTTGAATGATTGGATCCAGAATGCTATGAAGAATATTCGCTGTCTACGCCAAATTCTTGTCTAATTTATCTTGAATGGCTATAACGAAACCTTCTACGAATATGACTTTGGAAGGTAACATGGTGAGGACCGTCGTATTATCTTTCAGTTGGTCACTCACAGTCTCATATAGATTCATGAAAGGGGCCAAGGTGAGTGTTAAGGCCGCTATCATATTGCTATCCTGGCCTGAAGCTGATTGACAGGAATCTCTCTGGGTGGTACATCCCTTGGCATTACACTCATTCCGCAAACAGGGCACAGGGTAATTCGATTGTGGTACAGCCTCATCAATACATGCTGCCCTGGTCTCATCACCCGTGGTTGGAACATACACGAGGGCGCTTGCCATTTCTTCGTGGCGAGGAAGAGATTAAGATAGAAATATTAACCATGTCTCTTCCTATTGCATCACTGTCGTTGTTTGCTTCCTGACGTCGTAAAGCTCCTCTGAGGTTGTCAGGAGAGCAGAGCTCTCTATCATTACTTGAAGCTGTAACAGTCAAAGGCAACTGATCCCCCAAGAACAAAATGGTAACTTCCTTGGCACAACGCGTTGAGTTATTACTTGGGGTCGTCACCGATATTAGGTTATCCATCTCCAAATGTACAATACTTTCAAGTAACATACAATACAAAACCTCATTCGTATCCTTTCTATGATGGTTAGAGCAGGAGCTTTTCACACTAGCCCCCTGGTGAGATTTTGCGTAAAAGAATTGCTGATTAGCTAGCAAGCTGCTAGAGGTTAGCCCTGGAGGCTGCCAAATGGTTTTAGCAGTAGTACGATTTCCTTTGTTTAACAGAATTTCCCATGTTAGGAAAATTTCCCTGTTGGGATCAGGTCAGTAATTTGACTGTTTTCATTTGTTCGTTTCGTCAACATACATCTTGACAAATAGTTTGAACAGATAGGTCATTTTTCCCAAATAAAGAGGAAAGCTGCTTGGCCTTCCGTGTGTCTCAGGGGCCAAACAGAAAGGCTTTGCTGGCATTGTTTAAAGATGTCAGAGAAGTAGCCAGCAAGGGGTTGGGCATATTTGCACAGTCTCCATCAGTGGCCTATGTAGTTTTCCAACTCTGGCTGTGCCTCTCTGCCAGGGAAACCAACCCGATATCCAAGGGGGTGCCCAATCCCTCTGTCGGGCTAGTGGGCGATGCAACCTTAGCTGGCAAGTTCAACGCTGATTTCTCCCCCCCCCCCTCAAGTTAAATCGCGTCACAAGATTAAATTACTTGTAATTCAGACATTGACAAATTAGTTGGGATAGAGGCTGGAATAAGTGGCAACCTATTTTGAAGCAAAGGTGAAGAACCCAAATTCACAGCTCTAGTCGGAGTCAATGGCGGGGCAACAGAAGACATAGCTTCAGCTACCATATTGGAAACCTCAGTAGAACCGCTGCAATCCGGAGCTACAAAAGTCTGAGGTCGTTCAGGAAATACATTGTCAGCAACACCAGTAGGCTTCTTCCTTTGATCACAAGTTAGTTCCTTTACGGTGTGTTCATGATGAAGCGTACATGCTGTGATATGAACTTCAACATTGAACGGACAAGAGAAATTTGGTAGCGAGTTGGTGGGCCCCCGCTCTCCCTCCCCCTTGTTCCATTATTCCGGAGGTTGGGGGAAAGGGGAGGGGTGAAACACAATATCTGGACCCGTAGAGTCAATAGAAGGAGAGGAGGGTAGGCAGGGGGCAGGCTGTCCTGAACACCGCAGCTTACACTCACCTCTCTCAATGGGCATTTGTACCGCAGCACCTCCTGATAGATCCTGGGCAGCAGAGACAGCAGAGACACGTCCGGAACTGGTGCGACATCTACCGAGGTAGAAACTGTGGATTGCAATATTTTCTTTATGTCCCCAGGTCCCAGCCTTCCACAGACTGCCTGCAAGCACCTCCTCTTCTTGATTTCTTGGAAACAGTTGAAAGTCTGGCTCAGGAACTGCAAGACTGCCTCCAAACTCTTAAAAAACTCTATAAACGCTCTGCGATGCGGGTTGGTTTTTAAGCAAGCACCTCCTCCTCTGGATTTCGGGGAAACAGTAGAAAGACTGCCTCAGGGACAGCCAGACTGCCTCCAAACACTCTGAACACTCTGCCGCTTTGGCCACCATTCACCCACTTCTCAGCATCTGTTCCAGGTCTTTAGTATGTTTCTCGTTGCATTCCCCAGGGTTTACACTCTAGACCACAGGCTGCTGTGTTTCCCTGCAACATTTCCTGTGGTCTCTTTTCTAGCCTTCACCAAAGGGACTTTTATTCTTACCTCTGGCTCTACTTTGCTGTCTCCAACTCCTTGTTTTGTTTCTCTAGTATATACCGCATACGTGGTGTTAGGTATATCGGCTGGAATGGGGATTATTTGTCTGGTTCCACCCTTGGGATGGCTTACAGCCCTAATGTGGGACTTGGGTTTGGCTTGTCTCTCGACTTAGTTGGTCCTTGCTCTACCTGCCACACCCTGGCCTTGCCTTCCAGCCTCTCTCTGGGGAAACTGTTTCTTCAGGTAGCTGATGTAGGGTTTAGCCGATAGGCCCCACCCCGAGAATGGTTTCAGGTTGTGATGTGGGAATTGGAGCTAGCTAATTCCTCCTCTTGAGCGGTCCTTTCTTTGCTGTCACACTACAACCCTACCTGTGTGATGGAAGCATATGTGTTCCTAACTGTATGAGGGTTGAGGGCTTACACAAGGGATAACTGGTTGGCTTTTGAGTCTCCCTTCCATTTTCAGAGTCCTCGTATAGGTTAAGATGGGATTCCTGCAATCACACGAGGAGAGCAGAGCATACAAACGGTACTGGGTGTGTTGAACAGAGATTCCTTGATTCCCTTAAAGAGGCAGAAGTTATAGAGTCCCCAGCTTCAATGGAAGCAAAACCACTGTTCATTGGGGTTGCAGAGAGCTTGACCCCCCCATATTCCATATGGTGTCAGCTTCCCATGTATAGGCGTTCCCCCTTTTAAAGGGAGCCTGTCTGTCAAAAGCTAGCCTTGCATGACTGTCCTTTGTCCTGAAATGGGGACTAAGCGAGGTTGACCAGGGGATGCTCCCCATAACACCCCAGGGACCACCATGCGCTCGTTTACAGAGGTACCTGGCTCCCCTGGACACCCCTTAGATATCCTCAGAATGCATATATCACAAGGATGCAAACAAGACCAAAGTATCACACTGGTGCAATCAGCACCAGAAAGTCAAAGAATGTGACAAAGTGCAGATATTTCAAGGATGCAATCAGAAGCATGCTATCACAAGGGTGCAGTCAAGGTGCAAACATCAAAAGGGTGCATTCAAGGGCAGAAATCATAACATTTTCAATCAGGAGCAAAATATTACTAGGGTTTAGTTGTGGTACATAGATTACAAGGGTGCAATCTAGAGCAGAATATTACATTGGTGCAATCAGGAGTTGCATAACTCAAGCCGCAGCCAAGGGTCTATATTCACAAGGGTGCACTTAGCAGCAGAATATCCCTGCCCAATGATTGAATGATATTATCTATCTTATCGGGGTCTGATGGACCTATTTAAGCAGGCTATGTAGGGTGGCAGCGCAGGACTAGGTCGAGCAAGGGAACAGGCAAACTGGTATCCATCTTAGCCACTGCCCTTTTCCATCTGACCAGCAAGGCCAAAATGTGCACCTAGAATTGTTGAGGATGCATGAGTGACATGTCCACCAAGGCCCAACAGCAAAGATGCTGGGTTGGGTTTGAGAGGATGATTGTGCAAAGGGCCGAGTGTCAGCAACACATGTGTTTTACAAGGAAAGGGCCAAGAACAGAACATCAGAGGATCCCTATCAAGAGTTGTGTGGCATTGAAGGACTTGCAGAACCATGATAGTATGAGACAGAGAGGGAGGAGGCAGGAGAGGATGGATCTAGAAATGGCCAAGTCAGAGAATGTCGACAGCCAGAGTCAGGGTGTGATTTATGCCTCTTTAAGAAAAGGGCCAGTTTGGTGTCTCCTCCCTTGAAATGGGTCAATATGTTTTCCCAGCTGAGTTCAGTATCATACAAAAATGTTGACTATATAATGCCGACTTTACCATTACTGCCCTTTTGCCAGTACCAAAATTCCAACTGAAGTCGCAGTCTAAATTTTCATAAAGGGGAAATGCAAGATCTATGCAACAATAACAAAAAATCAATTTACATCGAATAAGTGGAGCGGGGGTGTCCCCCACTCCCATTGTTCAGTGTAATGGGTGCTGGGAGTTGCAGGGGTGCCCCCTGCTATCCCTTAAATGGTTAACGGGTACTATAAAGTAAAATAAAAGAGAAAAAAAAGACAAATCATGTTCCCTGCGGCACCAGTTCCAAGCCAAGTTAGTGGAAGAGAACTGAGACTGCAGGGACAGAGATGAGTTGGCGGGAAGCACACAGAAGTGTGCCGTCGAAAGGCAAGTAGGGGGAGTTGAGGGGGGTCCGGTTGAGGATGCAGGTCAAAGTGATCTATGTGATCACTGCGCCGCTCCGTAATGAAATTCAGCATTATCAAAGTTGACATTATGGGTGGCGCAGTGATCACATAGATCCCAGAGTTCAACTGCTGGTAGTGCCCTTGCAGCACTTATTAATTGAGTGTGTAGCTGTACAGAACGACAGACTCCAATGTGTGGGTACATCTGTGACAAATCACGAGAGGTTAGTAACAGAGGATTTTTGGAATCGCCTTTCCAATGGGCATGAACCTTCTCTGATTATTGCAGTCCTAACATTTTTATGCAAATTGGATTTGGTCACTTTAAAGAGGCAATTTTAATTCTCTTATTTTATTTCATTGAGGTGTGGTTTTCTCCATATTGTTTTTTAAATAATTTGATTGGTAATTGTTTTTCATCTTTTAATGACATTTTGCACTGTATTTGAAAGGAGAAATTACTTCCCGTAATGTTCTTTCTTTGGATTCTTCTCACGCAGATTCCTCATCAGATAGATATCCCCTTCCAGCTTCAGCTGCTCAGAAAAAAACATTGACATGGGGCGCAGTGGACCTAGACTCGGCAGTCGATTATCGATCCGGCTTGACTTGGTGCTCGATCGTTGGCTTCGGACGTGATGCCAGGCATCGTATATATATATTGCATCACTACACCCCGAACCTTAGTTCCTACCTTGTTTCCCCTGAGCTCAGCCGCTGCAGAGACAAACCAGCGAGAAAAAAGATGGCCAACCAGCCAATAGAGGATTAGAAAAAGAGGGAGGAATGCAGTTTCCAAGCAAGAAGGGCAACCAACCCTAGAACCATCGCTGAAGCTCCCCTCTCTTGAGAACAAGCAAACACCTACTGCCAATGCTTTCTGAGC
The DNA here is from genome assembly GCF_040938575.1 of Ambystoma mexicanum. Classification (NCBI taxonomy): domain Eukaryota; kingdom Metazoa; phylum Chordata; class Amphibia; order Caudata; family Ambystomatidae; genus Ambystoma; species Ambystoma mexicanum. Next base: position 1,474,703,191 of record NC_090935.1, on the reverse strand, counting down.
GGGGATGGATGGCAGGAGTGATGAGCAATCTGCGGGAAAATAATCCATAGAAAGAACATTACGGTAAGTAATTTCTCCTTCGATGGATTGCTTTTCTCCTGCAGATTCATCATCAGATAGACTCCAAATGCAGTGGATAAAATGGCGGTGGGAAGAAAGCTTTACAGCAACACTGCCGTTCCAAAGCAAGTGTCAGTCCCATGGGGTACGTCCCGGCTGTAATGCTTCATAAATGTATGAAGCAAGGACCAGGTTGCAGGCCAGCAGATGTCCCTAACCGGTACCCCGTTTGCAGAGGTGTAGAGGTGGAGACTCCTCTGGTAGAGTAGCTCTGATGCCAGGAGGCATGGTAGCTTTCCGAAATTCTAAATGTGATCCATTGCAAAATTGTCTGCTTTGATACAGCTAGGCTTTTTCAGGAAATGGAGTAGGCTAAAAACAGCTGCTCTTCTTTTCTATATTCTGCCGTTCTTGCTACATGGAAGTTTTAAGCTCTCTTGGGGTACAACCTGTGAAAACGCTCCTCTTCTCTTGAGGGGTGCGGAGGTGGATAGAACACAGGAAGACCTATCACCCGAGAAAGCTGGAATTCTGACACCACCTTAGTCAACAACCCTTGTCTCACTTTAAGGGATACTTTTTGGCGGAAACAATGAAGAAATAGTGGTTTGCAGGAAAGGGCCTGCAACTCGCCGACCCTTCTGGCTGAGGTGATGCCACCTGAAAGGCCATTTTCAGCATTAGCAGTCACAAGGAACAAGAATGTAACGGCTCAAAGGTGAGAACCAGGTTCAAATCTGTGATGCTAGAAATGCATTGGAGGGACAGGGCCTCCCTGTCCTTGTCCTGTAGTTCTTTTTCATATGTGTTCTGTATTGTTTTCTGCCCTTGTCCTGTAGTTCTTTTTCATATGTGTTCTGTATTGTTTTCTGCCCAGAAGTCCTTGTGGGACTCCTGGCAGTGCAGCTCTCTCTATTTTTGGTTTGGTGTACAGACCCTTGGGATACCATTATGGCACCCATGGGTAGGGGTACAACCCTGTGCCCCTAGTGTATGTTTTGGGCACCTGTGTGTGGCCCACAGAGCAGGGTGGGGGCTGTTGGCAGCTCCATGCTGAAATTGACAGGTGCTCTGAGTATCCTCCATTTTAGGGATCCCCAGGCCCTGCCACTGGAATCAGTTGATTCCTGATAGGAAACAAGAAGGCCCCTGTTGCCTCTTGCTTTCTATTGCCTGTTATCTTGTTTTCCAAAAGTCCTGGGAAACCCTGACTGTGTCCCTTCCCCCTGACTGGCTGTTGGGTGGAAGTTTCATATATGGTATTGTGGGGACGTCCAGGCCAGACTGGCTGGAGCCTTCCCAGTACCTGTATGTTGTGGGTACACCCTTGGGGTGGCACCTGGGTGAATGGAGTGTGTGACCAATATGCACTTCTTGTTGTGGATGTCTGGTTTCTGGTATCAAACACAATGACTGAGACATCCCTGCCTGAAACTGGTATGAATGGAAGTTTAGACCCTCGACAGGCTGCCGACCGGAGACGGGGACCGCCGAGGAGAACAAAGAGAAGCACCGGACATTCCGTCCACTGTCGTCGACCAGGGTTCGCAGGTTTGCTATAACCGCTGGAGGCCCGTCGAAGCTGTGTTGCCCAGAAGTTCGAAAAGTTTGATTCCGTGCCATCGACGGCCAGAGCCGCAACGCTCCATTGATTAAGACGTTCGAATCGAAGGAATCTCTCACCAGCGCCGTCGACCGATTTTTCCCGCCAGAGAAAGTCGAGGCCGCCGACGTGCCGAGGAGAATCCACGGTGGGTTTACCGCCACCCGAAGACCCCAGAGACGCCGGATGACTCGAAGCCCTTGCTTGGCCAAAGTTCTTCATAGAATCTTTGCAGTCCTGAACTATCGACATCGAGGTGCCCCGCACGCCTCATCCTTGCAGGATGTCTTTCACTCATCGTCGACGAGAACCGAAGCTGCTGCCTCGACGTCATCGAACATTTCATCGAGGATCATCAACGCCAAGTTCACCTTCTTCGAGGCCCATCAACGATCAGTGGCTCCTGCCTTAAAGGGAGTCACTCAAGAAGGATCCATTGACGCCTCCACGAGGAACTCTGCTATTCCAGGTACATTGGGGTGGTAGAAACATTTTAGAAGGAAATAAGACTTATTGAACAATATATGGACTGGGCTTGTAGTGTATCTTTATTTTACAGGTGGCCCAGGTGGGGGGATCCTCGCACAGAACTGTGAATAGATAAACAGGGCTAGTATTCTGCCAATTGTTCTAACCAACTGCTTTTTTCCTATGTCTATTGTTCGTTACCTTTATTAATTGATTTGTGTGACATTTGACCAGAGCACAGTTGATGTACTTTAATGAAATATGATAATAATTGTGGTACCACTTAGAACTGTATATATCTGCCATTTTAGATTAACTGAGCACAAAGTGAGTTATTGTGATTGTGTATATAAACTTGAAACTTAATTATATAAAGACTGTGTTTTCACTAATACAGCGTGTGGACATTCGTTTGTGGGTGCTTGGGGGATACACAATACTCAAGAACCAGCCTGATTTACCTCCTGAGAAGCTAGGCCTTGATTGCTTGATCAGAGCTACCGAATAGAGAATCTTGGCTGGGGTCCTCTATGCCTCTCCTCTGCCATAGAGAGGAGGAGTACTGTCACGTCTCCCAGTACACACCCTGCTAGGCATTCTACCTGGCACAGCAGTCACCTTCCATCTGGGTGCTCGGGATTCACAAGCTCGCACACAGAAGCAGCGACATTCCGCCAGACAAGGGAGAGCGCTGGTTGGCATTCCGGGGGTTTTCCAACCCTTCCTTCGTTGGCAGCTGCCATGGAAACATGTTCTACACCGCCGCCTGGGTACACGGAGATTCACGCATCACGTGATGTGACTTTCACAACAGCCTCGTTCATCATCTTGTATCACGTGACTTTCCGCACGCTTCCGTGATGCGCATCACGTGACTGCATCACGCAGTTAAAGGCATCGGAAGCCACGGAAGCAGTGCTTCACAGCTGCTTCTCGTAAGGACTGTTTGGCGTTTTGTTTATTATTGGATTGCTAGGTACTACGACCACGACTGCTGCACGGATTGCTTCTTCTTCTCCCTGCACCTGTCACCATTGCTTTGGAGCTTTGTTGTTGTTTCTACTGGCTTTTGACCTCGGATCTGCTTACCGGTCTGCATATTGGATCATCCTTTGCATGGAACTTTTTGGCTCTTGAAATCCACTGGCTTTTGACCTCGTTTTGTACACTGGACTGCTATGAAGTACTTCTTGTGCAATTCATCTTGGCCCAGGTGTTAATCTGTTACCCAAGCCTCACTGGATACCCGGCTCACTGACTCTGCTGTTGGTCCCTTGCTGTTTATCATCCCATTAAGGCTCTTGACTACATTACACTTAGGTAAGCCTTGCTACGACTTGTTCTTATATTACATATTGTTCACATTGCACCTTGTTGAAGTATCACTCATTGCCTTAAAGTGGTCAGGGGGTCCTTCCGGCGTTCCTGGTTGCAGATTGACGGCTCACTACACCTGTGGCCTCAAAGATTGCACAGGCAGTGATTGTTTTTTCTGCCTGTGTGGTACTTGGGGACAGAGGTATTTATTAATCTGCACGACTATCAAGATCAAGACAAGTACAGACATCACCCTCCAGTCTTTATAAAATCCCAATCGCGGAAAACAAAAGGGATAGGCAGAAACCTATTCACAAGTGCCTTCAGGAATTGGGCCATAACCGGGATTGTGATGAAAGAGCCTTGATACAGAGACCTTTTGAACGCAGACAAAGCCGCCCAGTATCCTTTGACTGTGGTGACCTGAAGGCCTGAAGAGGGCACTGACAGAAAGAACTCCATCACTGTAGTGGTGGGACATGAGGTAGGGTCAATCTTGTGTTCCCTGCACCACGCCTCAAATCTTCTCCACCTGCACACGTACAGAGATCTTGTAGATGGTCTGCCTGCAGCCAGCAACACCTCAAGCACCTCTTCAGAGAGGTCCCAGTCATCATATCTCATCCTCTCAAGAGCCACGCATATATGTTGAGGGATTCCAGGTTCGGGTGGAGCACCCGACCTTCTAACTGGGTTAGGAGATCTGAGCGGCGAGGCAAACCGAGAGGTGGGGAGATGGTCAAGTCCAGAAGGTCTGACCCAATCCAGGGCAATCAAGATCAAGGTTGCTCGAAACCTCCTCAACCTCCTGAGAACCCATGGAATGATGGGAATCAGAGGCAAGGCCTAGCGGAGAGGAAAGATACAGTCCACGAGAAACGCGTCCCTGGCGCGCTGTTCGCTCTGAATTCCCTCAAGCAGAACTGTTTGCACTTCCTGTTGGACAAACAGATCCACCGCTGGGGTACCCCAGAGAGAGAAGACCTCCTCCAGGGCATACTTCCCACTCGCGTGAGACCATGCACTGCCTGCTCAGAGCATCCGCCAAACTGTTCTCTGTCCCTGCCAGATGAACTGCTGATACCGAGATCTGATTCTCCAATAGCCAGAACCATAGCTGCATCACCTCTCTGCAGAGGGGGAGGGACAGCATGCCACTCTGCTTGCTCAGGTGGTGCATGACCACTGCATTGTCCGTCAAGATCAGGACATGCTTCCCCTTCAAAGATGGAGCAAATGCTTTCAGGACTAATTTGATGTCTCGCAACTCTAGCCTGTTGATGTGCCACCTGGTTTCCATGGTTGACCAAAGACTGCTCACCTGCAAGTCCTTGCAGTGAGCGCCCCAACCTTTCAGGGAAGCATCAGTGACCACTTCCACCTAAGGCCATAGAGGCCAGAAGGGTTCCCACACTAGCAAGTTACTGCTGCTGGCCCACCAAGGAAGGTCATTGGCCACAGCCTTGGGCACTCTGAGTACATCCTTCAGAGTTCCTAGGTACTGGGACTACTGACCTCACAGGAGCCATAGTAATGATCACATTTGCAGCTTGGCCTCTGGCACTAGAAAAATACAGGAGGCCATGAGGCCTAAGAGGCGGAGGAAGGAAGCTGCTGGTAAGGTGGCGTGGCACTGGAACAGCTCTATTATCTGCGCAATGCTGGCTAGTCTCTCTCTGGCCAGAAAACCCTTTCCTGCCTGAGTGTCCAGGACTGCCCCAATGAACGGGAGCTTCTGAGCTGGTGTCCTGTGGGACTTCTGAAAGTTCAGGGAGAAGCCCAGCCTGTGGAGTAGTGAGCAGGTGTCTACGAGATGGGACAAGACCTGCTCCGCCAACCTCCCTTGGATCAGCCAGTTGTCTAGGTACAGGAATACGCGGACACCGGATCTCCAGAGGTGAGCTGCGACTATCGCAATGAGCTTGGTGAAGACCCTTGGTGCAGAGGTCAACCCGAAGGGAAGCACCTTGAACTGATAGTGCTTGTCCCCTATGAGGAACATCAGCAGCCTCCTGTGCTTTTGTTGTATCGCCACATAAATGAAAGTAAGTGTCCTGAAGATCTATGGGCACCAGCCAGTCCTGTAACTCAAGAGCATGCAGAATCTCTCTCCACGTCACCATCCTGAATGTGTCTTTCCCGTGGAACTTGTTCAAGGTCCTGAGATCCAAGATGGGATGGAGAACTCCTCCCTTCTTGGGTACCAGGGGACACCAGGAATACCAGCCCGACCCTCTCTGCTCGGGCTGTACCTCTTCCATGGCACCCTTCAACAACAGTGCTCGCAGTTCTTCCTGGAACTCCTGTTACGGCTGACAAGGAGGTTGTGGGGGTCTGCCCAGAGGTTTCCTTAAGAAGGGCAAACAATAACCCCACTGCATGAGCTGCATGGCCCAGGCATCAGAGGTAATCTCCTGCCACTGGTGCCAATGCTCAGACAGCCATCCTCCAACAGGTGAGCTGTGGGAGGGGAAATCAAAGTGGTTTCTAGGAAGGCTGGCCTCTAGAGGATCCCTGCCCCTTCTGCAGTGAGAGACACACCTCCGACCTTGCCTGGCTTGCGGGAACTGAGCCATGTACCATAGGGGATGTAACGACTGTTGCCTCTTCCCCTCGAAGCGAAACTGAAGGTAGGCTTGGCCTAGCGACTTTGCGGCAAGCTTGGGCTCCTTGAATTTCTCTAAGGAGTCATTGGCTTTCGGGCCAAATAGATTCTCCCCATCAAAAGTCATGTCAAACAACTAACTCTGGATATTGAGGGGGAACCCTGAGGAGCTCTGAGAGGCCTGCCTCCTAAGGACCATAGCATAACCCATTGTCTCGGGAGGATAGCTCAGTGGCAACGCGCTTGCCTTGGAAGCAAGATGGCACGGAGCAACACAGGTTCGATCTGTGGGACTGCACTTAGAAACCTCTGGGTATTAAGCTTGTTATAAATAACATATCATATCATTGCTGAGCCAACACAATCTGCCACATCCAGGCCCATTTGCAAGGACTGTCTGGCCACCTCCTTCCCGTCATCCACCAGTTGCAAGAAACTGTCTGCAACTCCCCTTCAGGGCCGCGCTGAGCTGCGTGCTCAACTGCTTTCCACAGTCCAATTGAATATTTCGCAAAGCCACAGAAGACATTAGTGGCCTTTAAAGCCATGCTCCCAAAGGAGAAAGCTTTCTTTGCTAGAGTATCCACATTCTTGCTCTCCCTGTCAGTAGGTAAATTGGAAGTAGAAGAAGCAGCCCTGGTGGAGATTGTGGCCACCTTAACAACCAAACCCTCTGGTGTGGGGTGAGAGGAGAGAAAAAGAGGGTCTCCTCTTGCTGGCCTATACTTGCCCATCAGGTGGGAATTAACCAGGGGAATGGAACAGGGCCGTTGCCATAATGAGGCAACTGGGTGGGCTATGGCTGTATTGAAAGGCATATTTCTCTCTGTGGTCAGACATTCATCAAGAATGTCCGTGGGCTCATAGCCCTGAACAGGCACAGCGGGGGTATTCAGCCCCAAGGTGTCAACTACCCTGTCCATGAGGGCTCTAAACTTTGCATGAATATGTGCATATGGATGGGCCTGCTGTAATTCGATATATGGGGAAGTGTCCCGCCCACTGGCGTCATGCAGTCCCTCTGCCAAGGCAATGAGGTCTGCCTGGTCAGCAAAAAAGTCTGCTTGGCCAGCCCCCAAATAAATGGGGTCAACATCGCCCTGCTCTCTGTCATCTGCACTGAAAATGTGCAACATCGACCCAAAAAAAACGGATCGAGATAAAGGTACAAAAGACTGATCACCAATGGTCAGCGGCAAGGGTTTGCCCGTCGATGTCGAGGGAATGGATATCGGCTGCCAACAATGTTCTGGGTGCCAGTGGCTCATCGAGAACAATTGGGGTCAGAGGCATGCAGGAAGGTCACAGCGTCGGAGACCGGCCAGACTTGCTCGGCGCCAAGCCCAAAGGCTACCCAGACACTTATGGTGTCAGAATCGGTGATACCCTGGGGCCGGAATCACAGGGCGCGACTGGAGCTACTGAGGCCTGCTGTTTCGAGGTTTGTCCCGCACCTACAGCTTCTCTCTCAAACTAATCAGAATACAACTAATACAGATGAGTTGTTCAAACTACTTAAGAAGGGGTTCCGTACACAGACACTTCTTAAGGGAATATTTAAAATCTAATATCATCCCTGAAGTGGTGTGCAATGAACCGGGTCTTTTCCTAGTTGATGAAATCTACAGGACACATTTCAGTTACGTAGCCACAAAGTGCAGTCGGGATTTAATGTTACTAACCATCACAACAGCACAGAGGATTGGGGCAGAATTACAAAAGAAATTGGAAAACGAAAAATTGTAATTCTGCAACAATACAGCAATTACAAATGCCAAAGAAAAATTATGAGAATTGATGAACCAATTTGAAAATTTTCGATCAATAAAATTGACCAAAAAAACAAAGAAACTAAATAGGGACATTCAAGAGTTTAATTAAGGTAGAACAAGTCTATCCTTACTTGGCCTCCAATTTTTGGGAACTAAAAAACACAGAAAGAACTCAAATCAATATCAATAATAGAAGAGGGCCATGCAGATGTGTCACTTTTTCAGATACTAGTAGCGATACTGTCGGAGAAGACCCTTACAATCAAGGTTTTAAGTATTTTTTGAGTGCCAGAAGCCAAAGGACTTTTTTAGGCAGAGGCCACTTTTGAGGCCACACTGGAGACGGTTACAACCAGGAATTCCAACCCTGGGGAGGCAGGAGATGGCAGAGGACACACAGGAGGAGATAAATCAGTAAACGGGAAGCAGATAGTACTAAGAGCAACTGTACCACATGAGTTGCGACCAGTGTTCAACCTTTCAGGAATGGAATTGACAGCCCACCAAATTAAAGTGCTATCTAAAGGATTATCTTTCGCCCTGACGAACCCAACGGATCGGTTCACTTTGGAAAAGGAATACAGATACTTACAATGCTTTTTCATGGAACAAGATATTAGACATGAGAGGGAAGACACAGGTCTTCGGATTTCATATACCTTTAACCCACAGGATAATCAGGTACCCAAGGAATTACTGCTATTTGAGGCATGTGTCTCAGGAAACCTGAAGAGACTCAGCGGCCAGAAACAGAGAATCAGCTATAACCTATCGAATGGAGAACGAGAGGCACTCCAAACCCTGATGATGGATCATAGACTAAGAATAAAACCTGCAGACAAGGGAGGAAGAATGGTGGTTTTCACTATTGAACAATACAATGTGATGGTACTGAATCTACTAAAGGACCCGCAAAGCATTAGGGCGCTCCAAAAGGACCCTTCTCAAGTAAAAACAACAAGATATCATTGAAAACACCCAATTTCGGGTAGACAGAGGTTGGATCTCCAAAAAAGAGTTTGAAAATGTCAACAACTCGGAGCAACGGACTCCTACCTTTTATGCACTACCCAAGATCCAGAAGAACCCTGTGATACCTCCAGGGAGACCAACGGTGAAGGGCTGTGGTTCCATTCAGGACCCTATTTGTAAATTTGCAGATATCTTTCTACAACTTTTTGACGGTATGCCATTTGATCCAGCTCAGAAAACTTTAGTAACAATGGACAAACAATCACTCTATATTAATATCCCCCAGGAAGAGGCCATGGAAAATATCAGAGCAGCCTTAACACATGGAGCCACTCAACAAAGAGTTCCAGCTGAATTTATTATAGACCTGATAAGCATTGCCCTAAAGAAAAACTTCTTCTTTGAGTATGAACATCAATGCTACCTACAGATAAGAGGTACAGCGATGGGAGCAGCATTTGCTCCAAGCTTAGCGATCCTATGAATGGCGGTCATTGATGAGTATGTTCTCGCAGAAAGGAATCCCTATAAATCACACATTTCTCGCAGTGGCTCAAGTGAGTCAGTGAATGACTTCCTTACCTGCCTGAATGGATGCCATCCAACCATTAAATTCACCATGCAGGCAGATAAAGAACAAATAGACTTCCTTGACCTAATCATCAAAGGGAAGGATCGACAGTTGAAATGTTCACTGTTCAAAAAACCACAGATAGAAACATGACACTCCACTACGAAAGCTTTCATCCAAGGTCACTAAAGGATAATTTACCCTTTAGCCAATTCTTGCATCTGAGACGCAACTGTACATCTGTGGAGGACTTCTATGAACATGCTAGGAAACTTAGCTCTAACTGGAAAGACAGGGGCTATCCAAAAACAACTACTATCACATGCCCTGAAAAGAGCTAGATATGTACCAAGGGGAACACTCCTGGAACCCAAGAACAAGGGAGACCAGGAAGAGAGACTAACATGTGTCACGACATATAACACCAACTCCTTTAAAATTAAAAAGATACAGAAATTCTAGCCGATGATCAAGACATCTATGCCTAATACACCGCCAACCCTCTGCGCATTTAAGTAGTCGAAGAACCTAAGGGACAAACTAATTAACTCTAAAACTAAAAGAACTAGATCAACTAATTTGAATTGGGACTCAGGCCCACTAAAGGGAAATTTCCCTTATGGGGCATGCAAAACATGTAAATACACAACCAAAACTACATCCTTTATGGTTAATGGAAAACAATGGGAGCTGAGATTTCTATCTAACTGTAAAACATCCAACATGGTTTACTGCATGCAGTGCCCGTGTGGCTTACGATCTGTAGCGCAAACCTCAAGAGCGGCTCACTTACGGATCAACAAACATAGGTCTAGAATCCGCTGCAAAACACCTGTGCACCTCTTGTTTCACACTTCATTGAACAACAACACAAAGCAGAGGATCTTAAATGTTGGTATTGGACATAGTAAAACAAACACTGAACCCACAAAGGGCTTTGCTCAACAAAGTGGCACGATGGATACATCACCTAACTGCTTGTATAGGGGCTTTAGAAGATGGGAAAGGTGGTCTTTTGGGTGGAATGGCAGAACGATGAGAAGCATTCAAACCAAGACAAGGATTCTATTGACAGTCAATTCCCTGTTCAATACATTTATAACACATTCACTTACACATGGATTGCTACAGGAGACACAGTGACATATATACCTGATATGTGAGACATGTAGACCATGATTTTTAATCTGGTACAATGGAGTGTCTTTGTGAGCCCTCATACCTGAGCAGAACCAAGCACAAATGGCCAAAATCTCTAGCGACTAGGAACACGCTCTAACATTCACGTGATAACTAGTCCTGTGACTCTATTGAATTTTGAAAGATACAGATCCTGCCAACAAGACACAGAAACAGACCTGTCCTCTCCCGTATCCCAGGCAGATAAGCCGGCCGAGAGAATAGCCCCCAGGTGTATGGACAGAACCAACCAAGTAGAGATTTTTATAACTCGGCACCATATGTGTTTTACAGACAAGGTACTGTTTCCAAAATGAGAGCAGAACCACACCAAGATGGAAGCCAAATTTCCCAGCACAACTGATAACGCACACACCTTCACGTGATTAGTAGTGCCATGAGTCTATTGAGTGCAGACAGGCACTGAATCTTTCCACACAAGCCAGAGAGACACACCCATCCCTTTCCATGGACTCTACCAGGTAGGTAAGTTGAACGAGAGAATAGCCCCGAGATCTGAGGAACAAATAACTGGTGATTCTTGTGACACACTCAGTGTTTACTTTGGCAGGCTATGCACTGCACCGACGAACCCAAAACTCCATGGAGCGCTTCACAAAGGGACATTTTTTTGACGACCTGGTCCTCGAAATCAGAGCCCCACTTTTTTAAGCCTCGCCCTTCAAATTATAAGGATCGCCCGGCGGACAGAGGTATGTCACAATACTATGGTGGAAGCATAATCAGCCCACCTACTGAAGCCTGACTATACTTTATTGTTCCTCAGTTCTGTTTTGACTACAAAAATGTGTGTGTTTTGGCAGGTAATTCTTCCCTACAACAGAACCATGCGAGCACACTAATATCAGCTAATAGGGACAACAACCACCAAATTACACGTTTATGTGTTCTATCTGATCAGGTCACAGGTAACTACACTATACTCCTAGTCTGTTAGGAACACGTGACTTTGAAATATGTCCAATCATGCGTATCACTTATTTTGACCACCACCACAGTGTCATTTACTTCATCTGCTTGGTCAACGGCTTAATCTTCTAGGCTGAACTCCAGCCAACAGACACCAAAAATATCAATTTTGCATAGAAAAATATTAATAGATGGTAAGTGGAACAGTCACATCCCTATTACGCCCAGAGATCACGCCTTATGGAAACCACAGAGATGTCCGATGCATCACTTATGGATATACCTATAGTCTCTCCCTCTTTTTCCAGTTGCCTCACAAGCATTTTTCGGTGTGTTTTTTGGAAAGAGTCTGCATGTCTGCAAATGACTAAACGAATAACACTTTTTAAATTAAGTTTTTTCTCAGATTTTCACACAGTGGATGGTGCTATACTATCTCACAATAGATTAGTACATCTATAATGATTGAGACTTATATGAGCACCCCAATGATATGAGTTATTTTTAAACCATGTTTTGTTCCTCAGGGGTCAGCCTAACAATCTCTTCTTGGTCCTGAGGAAGGCTGAACTAACTGGTCACACCGCCGAAACGTATTTAGCCACATGTGGACAGTAACAACACGCAGTTTACAGGCTACTCAATTCTAAGATACAGAACTTGGGTTTTACGTAGACCTCCGAGCCCATTAATTGCTGTGGGCAGTTTTTCATAAATGCAAGCACAATATTTCCACCGAAAATTAACTCAATAAAGATACCGATAATGATGTACGCGGATGACATCATATTATTGGATAAAACACCGAAAGGTCTACAAGAGAGTCTCCGAATGCTGGTAGACTATATGGAAAGAAATGAGTTGAAAATAAATATAGCAAAAACCAAAATCATGACTATTATGAAATCGAAACCAAACGAAAAGAAACCAGTGATACACATTAACTCCTCCATTATTGACATTGTAACATCGTATAAATATCTGGGCATATTGATTAGTCAAACAATGGAAGAAAAAGAATGGGAGATACAGATAAAAAAAAAAGTAATGGCTCTGGCGAGACAAGGATATATACTCCACGAAAAATATGGCAAATTTTCGTACCAACCGATCATTACATTCTATAGGAGTAAAGTTATCCCTATCCTGACATATGGAAGTGAAACACTTATTAAACTGTCGGAAAAGATGTGGCCAATTTTGGAAGCAACGTTTTGGCGGAAAATAATGAGGTTGCCCAAATCATTCCCGATAACCCGTATCCGAGCAGAAATCGCAGTGCAATCACTGGCATCGGTGGTACTTTGGAATTAATTTGACCTGTATCGGAAAATAACTTGGGAACAAACAATCCCGGCGTTAGAAATCTTCATATCAAATCCTGATGCGATAAACGCTAGGGCCCTGTCTAAATGGAAACAACAAATACTAATAGCATTAGGAAATGAAGATATAACAGAAGAAATGCTATAAATGAGGCCCCAACATGCCAAGAAACGACTAATGTACCAAGATTGGCTAAGCACTAATGTAACGCTCACCTGGTTCCCACGGGGGCGCTGGTATAGTCTGGATTGCTGTGGCCTCTTCTAGCGTAATGCGCAGGACCAAGAACACCGATTGGACAGGACCTCCAAATTGTGCTTGCCTGGCCCGTAGGAATATCCTTCTGCAGATGAGAAAGGGGATTAACAGTCTGCAGAATAGTGTGCTAGCTCCCCTGTTTCCCCCTTCCCCCTTCGTTCCTCTCTAACTTCATCCAAACCCCGGTTTAAGCTCACCTTGTGACACATGTGTATAGGCGCGTTACAAATACCATATCATATCATATCATATCACCTTATGGTTTGGAAGGATGAACTCTCCATCCTGCTTCTGGTGCAGGGGCGCGTGTTCGTCCAGTTACTTCACTGGTTTTCAGAATGGCGCTGGCAAAATCCACTTGACTTTCCTGAGCGATGCGCCGTAAGTATGAAAGTTCAAAGTTCAAGTGAGGCCCCCTTTATGTTGTCTTTCTAACCTGTGATCTGTCCTTTATTTCAGGTGCAGAATGAAGGCGATGCGTCGAGGGGTTAAACTGCTGAGGTGAGTAGTGATGAGGGCGATCCCTCTAAATGTCCTTATCATTCCGCAGAAATGTCTCTTGTCCTTTCCCCATAGGGGCCGGGGTACGGTACCTGCCAACGGGGCAGCGCCGACCCGAAATGTGGAAGAAAAGCCGGTAAGTATTATGGCTGTTAATCAGGCTTTCCTTCTGTGTTCCTTCTGCTCACCTTTTGTTTCTTCCTCTCTCCCCTAGGTGCAGAGATATGGCGTCCGATGCTGACAGCCGCGATGGAGCCGGGAGATGTCTCGAGGACAGGTGAGTGAAGCGTGGCGCTGCAGCGAGCAACGCGATGCTTTTAAATGAAAGTCTTTCTTCAGGGATGCTGGCGAGAAGATTCCGGATGCAGGTAAGAAGTTTGAAATAGTCCTTGGTTTTCACCTTTCTCTTCTCTTCCTTCCTTGCAGGTCTTCAAGGTTCGAGGCCGCGTGGCTGGAGTCCAGGAGCAGGAGCAGACACGGTGAGCGTTAAGCTGCAGGAAGCAGAACAACGCGAAGCATGAGCTGCTGTCTGGGCGTGGCTTAAATAGCCTCCAAAGAAGTCCCAGGTATGTATCCTTCCCCAACTAGGTATGTATCCTTCCCTGGCCACGCCCAAGAGAAAACATAGTCCATATGAAAAAATAGTCCCTTTCAGGTCTCAGGGAGGCCTGAAGCACGCAGCATGGTCTGCATCAGGTAAGTGCACAAAACACCTCCCTTTATGAGCCTGGTGCCTATGGCGCCAGGACTGATGTCCAACATGAGCCTGGCACCAAAGGCGCCAGGACTGAGTCCAAAGAGCCCCTATAAAGGGCCGCTGGGCTTTTACCCGAGGGCATGATGCCTGCTTCTGGGGGTGCTGGGCCTGGCCTAGTGCTCCGGGGGTAGGCATCATGACAGCACTCCCCCCCCAAGGCCCCTCCCAAGGTCGTTCCTTCTGGAGGTTTCGGTTTGTTTGGGTAATTCCGATGGAACCTTTTTACCAGCCGAGGTGCATGTACGTGATCACTGGGTTCCCAAGACCTTTCCTGAGGCCCGTACCCTTTCCAATCAATTAGATAGAAAATTTTTGATTTTGAGATCTTAGAATCCAAAATGTTGTTCACCTCGAATTCAGGCTCCCCATCTATCTGAATCTGTTCTGGTGGCTTTGTTAATCTGGTTCCTGGGTGCACTGGTTTCAAAAGTGACACATGAAAAACGGGGTGAATCCGCATGTTAGCTGGTAGATCGAGCTTGACTGCCACTGGGTTGATTATAGCTTTGATCGAGTAAGGGCCTAAATACCTTGGATTAAAAGTTCGAGGCCCCTGGAGTGATAGGTGTTTGGTAGCCAACCATACTTGATCCCCTATTTGGTATGGAGGCGCCTCTCTTCGATGCAGATCCGCATTCTTTTTGTATTTCCCTTTCGCATGTTGCAAATGTGTAGTTGCATCCTTGAAGGCTTGAGTAATCGTAGAATGCAAATGGTCCACTGCGGGCATTTCAAGGTTCAGAGGTGAGTCCAAGTCTGAAGTACGAAGGTGATGTCCATATAGGGTATAAAAGGGGCTCTGACCAGTTCCAGAGTGTATCGAGTTATTGTATGCATATTCAGCCACCCAAAAAATGTCCTTCCAATTACCCTCCGATTGGTGCAACATACATCGTAGATATTGTTCAAGGGTCTGGTTCGTTCTCTCCGTCTGACCATCGGTCTGTGGGTGGTGGCTGGTCGAGAGTCTTACGTCAATTTGTGCCAGTTGACAACACTTTTTCCAAAAATGAGAAATAAACTGGCTTCCCCGATCGGAGACTAGTATGGACGGGAATCCATGCAAACGGATAATATTTTCGAGGAATTCTTTGGCAAGAACAAAGGCTGAAGGTAATCCTTTCAACAGAATAAAGTGGGCCATTTTGGAAAATAAATCCACCACGACCAGAATAGTATTGTAACCATTACAAGAGGGCAGGTCCGTGATAAAATCTAGTGACAGGGTGTGCCAAGGTGCTGGTGGAATGTCTAAGGGCTGAAGAAGACCGGCGGGTCTTGTCTTTTGACCTTTGTTTTGGGCACAAACTCCACAGGACATCACAAAAGATTTAATATCCTTTCGCCAGGAAGGCCACCAGAATTGTCGTTCAACCTTTTCCTCTGTTTTGGCAATGCCAGGATGTCCTTCCATCAGGGTATCATGATGACAGGAAATAACCAGTCCTTGCAATTCCTTTTCTGGCAAAAATAAGCGTCCTTGGAAGTAAGGTAAGCCATCCTTGACTGAAAAGTTAGACCCCCTTTTGATCCAATCCTGCAAGGCTGAAGAGTCCAGGATTTGTTTCACTCGTGCTTGAATGTCTTCAAGGGTTTGTAAAGTGGTTATCCCCAAAATTCTTTGTTCGGGAATTATAGGCACAGGTTCTGCGTTTGTGTCTATTTCTTCCATTCCAATTCGGGATAGAGCGTCCGCCTTACCATTCTTATAGCTGGGGCGGTAGGTGATTACAAAATCGAACTCAGCAAAGAACAAAGCCCATCGGAGCTGTCGAGACGATTGAGCCTTGGCAGTTTTTAAATATTGTAAATTTCGGTGATCAGTGATCACGGTGATGGTATGCCGGGCGCCGAGGAGATAATGCCGCCAAGCCTTGAAGGCGGACTTAATGGCTAATAGTTCCTTATCGGTGATCGCATAATTTATCTCCGGCGGCGAGAACTTTCTGGACCAAAATGCTACGGGGTGCAGTTGGTTGGTTTCACGGTCTCTCTGAGACAGGACAGCTCCCATGGCTAAGCTGGACGCGTCGGTTTCGACTATATATGGGAGATCAGGACGCGGGTGCTTCAAAATAGGTGCGGACGTGAACTTAGCTTTCAACTCCTGAAAGGCCTGTTCGGCTTCCTCGGTCCATTCAAAATGTTTATTTTTTCGCAAGAGTGCAGTGATGGGTTGCACAACACGTGAAAACTCCGGTATAAACCTGCTATAAAAGTTGGCAAAACCAAGCATGCTTTGGACACCTTTCACCGAACTAGGAGATGGCCATTTGAGGATGGCATCCACTTTCTGTGAATCCATTCGGACCCCTTTAGGTGTCAGGATGAATCCGAGAAACTCAACCTCGGTGGTATGGAAAACACATTTTTCCAGCTTGGCAAACAGTTTGTGCTAGCGCAGTTTCTCTAGGACGGCCCTGACATGCTTTCTGTGATCAGATTCCAAAGAGGAGTACACAAGAATGTCATCGATATACACAACAACAAAGACATCGATGAGTTCCCGAAGGACATTGTTCATGAAGAATTGGAAGGCTGCAGGCGCGTTGCACAACCCGAAAGGCATCACCTGGTATTCGAATAGTCCATATTTTGTACGGAAGGCCGTTTTCCATTCGTCGCCTTCTTTTACTCGTACCAGATGATAAGCCCCCCGGAGATCTAACTTGGTGTATACGCAAGCGTCCTTCACCTGGTCAAGGAGTTCAGGGATCAGAGGCAGAGGGTAACGATTTTTAACAGTTATCTGGTTCAATGCGCGGTAATCGATACAAGTTCTAAGGTCGCCTTCTTTTTTAGGCACGAAGAACAAAGCTGAGGATGCCGGGGACTTTGACGGGCGAATGAAACCATTGGCGAGGTATTGATCTAAATATTGTCTCAAATGCAGATTCTCTGGTTCAGTAAGGGCGTAAATCCTGCTACAAGGGGGTTGTGCACCGGGCACCAGATCGATTTGGCAATCGTACGATCTGTGGGGAGGTAACGTGTTGGCCTGTTCCTTTTGGAAGACGTCCTGAAAGTCTTGGTACTCTGGAGGTAGTTGCATGGGGACAGAGGTTACTGATGCTAGATTAATCTTTGGATTTTCTGGGTAGCAGGTTTGTGCACAATCCGGGAAGGTTATTATCTTCGCTCGCCAAACAATTCGAGGATTATGTGTCTCTAACCAAGGGATTCCGAGAATAAGTGAAACTGTGGAGCCTTGATTACATCAAACACAACTGCCTCCCGATGGCCATCCGGACCTACAAGTGTCACCTCAGCTGTGGAATGTGTTACCGGTCCAGAGGCAATTTCGGTTCCATCTACTGTGGTGATGACATCTTTGTTTGTTTTAGGACGCAGAGGGAGGTTTATCCTAGAGACCAATTCTCGATCCACATAGTTTCCTATAGCCCCGCTATCGATGTATGCCTTTATAGCATGCAACCGTTTAGGCTGTTCCGGATCTACGAGGACCATTGGCACAATGAAATGCGAGGTCTAAGAGTTAGTTTTCAAGCTCGGCAAGCGGACCCCTACGCTTGCCGGGCGTGGTCGTTTCCCGATACAGAGTTTCCATGGATTTTATCAGCGGCTCCTACCACCTTCTTGGGCGGCTTAACCGGGCAATCTCGTAGAAAGTGTCCAGAGGACCCACAATAAAGGCATAATTGCATCTGTCATCTTCTTTCCCGTTCTTTTTGAGTTAGGGGTCCTTTAACACCTCCGATTTGCATAGGCTCCGAGGCATCAGCCCCCTTGGGGTTAGCGTGGGTCTTGGCCAACACCCGGGTTTCAAACTTGGACCGATCTGCTTTTCTGTTTTGCAGCCTGTGATCCAATTGGACCACTAAGTCTATATATTCAGTGCATTCTTGGGGTGGATTTACAACTTGTACCAGGACATCTTTAAGTTCTCCGCGTAGACCTCGATAGAATAACGTGATTCTTTTATCCTCTGGCCAACCAGTTTCCACAATTAGTCTATTGAAGGTTGCAATGTAGGATAGAAGGTCTTGATTGCCCTGTCGCAGAGATAGAAGTTCGTCATCCAGAGCCTGTCCCTGGGAGTGTTGAGCAAATAACCTTTCCATGCTTGTTTGAAATCCTTGAAAATCACGAAGAATCGGGTCATCTTGAGTTACCAGTGGGACTGACCAATCGGCAGCACAGCCGCTGAGATATGACAACACAAAGGCTACCCTGGTCTGATCATTAAGGAAGGCCCCAGGTCTGCATAGGAAGTGCAAACGACACTGATTCATGAATACGGAGAATCGTTTGGGGTCCCCAGCAAAGCGTTCAGGTGAGGCCAGCGGCATGTTTCCAGGTAGATTAATCTGCACCGGGTTACTGGAAACCACAGGAGCGGGGTTCCCCCGGAACCGGGTAAAGGAGTTTGTCCAGCTTGACCTTGCAAAAGCTGTCTAGCCAGGTCATCAGCTCTATCCTTTATTACAATCACTTCCCTCCTGAGGGCACTAGTCTCTTGATGAGCAGCGTGTACTTCGGCCCGTAATTCCCCCAGTAATTGGGCCAACTGGTCAGTTTCGGAAGTTTCCATAGCGCCTGGGTGGGAATTTGTAGGAATGCTTTGCGTTCTGTAACGCTCACCTGGTTCCCACGGGGGCGCTGGTCTAGTCTGGATTGCTGTGGCCTCTTCTAGCGTAATGCGCAGGACCAAGAACACCGGTTGGACAGGACCTCCAAATCGTGCTTGCCTGGCCCGTAGGAATATCCTTCTGCAGATGAGAAAGGGGATTAACAGTCTGCAGAATAGTGTGCTTGCTCCCCCCTTCCCCCCCTCTAACTTCCTCCGAAATCCCCGGTTGAAGCTCACCTTATGGTTTGGAAGGATGATCTCTCCATCCTGCTTCTGGTGCAGGGGCGCGTGTTCGTCCAGTTACTTCACTGGTTTTCAGAATAGCGTTGGCAAAATCCACTTGACTTTCCTGAGCGATGCGCCCTAAGTATGAAAGTTCAAAGTTCAAGTGAGGCCCCCTTAATGTTGTCTTTCTAACCTGTGATCTGTCCTTTATTTCAGGTGCAGAATGAAGGCGATGCGTTGAGGGGTTAAACTGCCGAGGTGAGTAGTGATGAGGGCGATCCCTCTAAATGTCCTTATCATTCCCCAGAAATGTCTCTTGTCCTTTCCCTATAGGGGCCGGGGTATGGTACCTGCCAACGGGGCGGCGCCGACCCAAAATGTGGAAGAAAAGCCGGTAAGTATTATGGCTGTTAATAAGGCTTTCCTTCTGTGTTCCTTCTGCTCACCTTTTGTTTCTTCCTCTCTCCCCTAGGTGCAGAGATATGGCGTCCGATGCTGACAGCCGCGATGGAGCCGGGAGATGTCTCGAGGACAGGTGAGTGAAGCGTGGTGCTGCAGCGAGCAACGCAATGCTTTTAAATGAAAGTCTTTCTTCAGGGATGCTGGAGAGAAGATTCCGGATGCAGGTAAGAAGTTTGAAATAGTCCTTGGTTTTCACCTTTCTCTTCTCTTCCTTCCTTGCAGGTCTTCCAGGTTCGAGGCGGGCGTGGCTGGAGTCCAGGAGTAGGAGCAGACACGGTGAGCGTTAAGCTGCAGGAAGCAGAACAACGCGAAGCATGAGCTGCTGTCTGGGCGTGGCTTAAATAGCCTCCAAAGAAGTCCCAGGTATGTATCCTTCCCCAACTAGGTATGTATCCTTCCCTGGCCACGCCCGAGAGAAAAAATAGTCCCTATGAAAAAATAGTCCCTTTCAGGTCTCAGGGAGGCCTGAAGCATGCAGCATGGTCTGCATCAGGTAAGTGCACAAAACACCTCCCTTTATGAGCCTGGTGCCTATGGCGCCAGGACTGATGTCCAACATGAGCCTGGCACCAAAGGCACCAGGACTGAGTCCAAAGAGCCCCTATAAGGGGCCGCTGGGCTTTTACCCGAGGGCATGATGCCTGCTTCCGGGGGTGCTGGGCCTGGCCTGGTGCTCCGGGGGTAGGCATCATGACAACTAATGAATGTATAAGTCGATACAAAGAAAATATAGCAAGTAAAGCAGAAATTAGAGCGATCAACGACCTCCCACCGTACCTGGTGATATTCCCGGACAAAGAAATAAGAATGTTTTTTATGAAATTCCGGTTGAATTTACTACCCACTAGAGAAAGACTAGTAAGAACTAAACAGCAAGTGAATAAAGAAATTTCTTGTCGGTTATGCAAAAATCAGGACGAGACAGAAAGTTTGTATCACCTTATGATGATATGCCCCGCCCTCAGTAAAGAAAGAACTATATGCAGATCTTATTTTGAGTCTACACAAAAGACGATGAGTGCTGATCAAAGATGGGCCTGGATATTGTCAGGGTCTGAGAAACAAATGATTTATATAATCTTTCATTTTTGGAAGAAGATCATTGAAAGAATTGAAAACGTGAGTTGACTAAAATGAATTACTAAAACATAACTGTGATAAGATAAAATGAAAAGTTTAAATTTAAACTGAAACATTAAAAAAATAATAATAATAAATAAATAAATGCAAGCACTTAGTAAATGGCTATAAAGAAAGGTACCTCGACATCCAACTAAACTGGTTTGAGTGTCAGATTTCTCCCAAAGAGCTGGCCATTTTCAGACAGTTTATAAGTGCTTTGTATTTGTTTTTTTAATGCATAGATAAGGCTGAGTTTAAGCTGTTCAACCTATTCTGTATATGTTGCGTATACATTTTGAGTTATTTTTGTATTTCTTCTTTTATTTTTAACGTGCTTTACATTATTTACATTCATACAAACAAATGTGTCTTACAAAATGTTTAATACATTTGATATATGATGAATAATGAAAGATGCTTCTGTGAAGCTACACATGTCTGTGATCAATGTTGGATACAAGCTCTTGCCAGCTAGGCGTCACATTCAGAGAACACCCGAAATTCCCACACCTTTGAATTAGTAGAAATGTTGTTTCTGTCTTCAGTAACATCCCTGTGTGGACACTTTTTTGTGTTACTATTTACAATGTTTCCCCAGTCCCGAAAAAAGTAGGGGATGGTCCTCAAGTACTAAGCCTTCTCAATATGGCCAACATATGGGACTTAATGTCCTGCCATTCCTGCCTGGACGCCGGCCCGCCGACGACTTACTGCGTTTCGACGAGGACTCAGAGTTGCATTGGTGTCAGTGACGCCTTTTCTTTTTATGCAAGGATGACGAGTGGCTCGAAGAGCAGGGTCTCTTCTTTGCCTTGCGCTGGTGCCTACCCTCTTTCTCAGGTGTGGGGCCCTCTGTTTTGACCTCCAAAGACCGAATGGTCAGCCACACTGATGATTTGGGCGGCAGTCTGCTCAACACAAGCTTGGCTGCCAGCTCCCAAAGGGATTTTAGGGTCATTTTGCCACAAGGTCCGGACCCCTCGGTTTCGTGACCTGTGCCGAGGCACCACACGCAAATGTCATGCGGGTCGGTCACCAGCAGTTTGGAGCCGCAATCAGAGCAGTGCTTGAAACCCGAAATCCGAGGCGCAGACATGGCAGCTGTGATGACAGTATTTTTGTCAAAAACGTATAGTGAAATTCAAAGATCTAAGATCGCTAGTGTTTCTCCAGAGCAGCGTGCTGAGCACGCAGAAAAAAGGAACTGAGGTACGGGGTGTAGTGACGCAGTATATATACGACACCTGACATCACATGCGGAGCCAACAATCGAGCAACAATTCAAGGCGGATCAATGATCGACGGCTGAGTCGAGGTCCAGCATATCCCCTGTCGAAGTTTTTTCTGAATAGCTGAAGCTGGAAGGGGATATCTATCTGATGAGGAATCTGTAGGAGAAAAAACAATCCATTGAAGGTTGCTTTGGACAACCATAATATATTGGAAATCAAAAAAGAAAAATGTTGCCTATCATTTGGTAAAAGTAGGCAGGTTTCGGAGTTGAGATATGATTTGGGGGAGTTGGAGTCATCAAAGACAGAGCAGAGGAAGGTTGTGGAATATATCACATGATTCAGAAGAGCCTCATTCTAAGTAATTGGCATGGCAGTTGTGAGGTTGAGGGGGAGTTTTATTTTTGATAGTTTATTAAAAATATTTCACAATAAACATTAAAACACATTAACATTAAAACATAAAACATATTTCAAATCCATTTTCAGACATACTGCACAATTTTTTTTAACAAACGTGAACAATTTCCATAATTAGTGATATTTGTTGCCCACTTAATAAAGTGGGCAACAAATAAACATTAAAACACATTAACATTAAAACATAAAACATATTTCAAATCCATTTTCAGACATACTGCACAATTTTTTTTAACAAACGTGAACAATTTCCATAATTAGTGATATTTGTTGCCCACTTAAAAGGCACATCCACAAGGTTTCAGTTCCTAACATGTACATCGATGCAACAAAACAAAGAAAATGAAAGTTCCTGATCTCTTCTCTTTGTTTACATAATCTGCATACTATTTGGCATTTTACGTCCTTCTACTTCAAGTATTTCTAATTTGTTAAAGGGAAATTTCATACACCCTTGGCACAACCTTCTATCCGGATATTTATATACACAATGCTGTGGAATATTAAAAGGTGGACATATATTTTAAATAGTTGCTTGTTTGATGTGGTGAAAATGTACTTTAAAGTATATATCAAATCTGATTAATGAGTTTTGTCTTTTATTTCATACATTTTGTGACCATGACCTGTATATCTTATACAAAAATGTCTTTGGATCTCACCTATCGTTGAGAGATTGGGAATTACCTTTAAAATCGAATTCCTCAGCTGCCTCTGTTTTTAAATGTAGCACCACTTTTCTCAATGAGGCCAACCACTCAAAGGATTAACAGTGTAATAAAGACCAAACACTATTCAAACGGAATGTATTGATGTCTCAACACAAGGACCTAGTGGAAGGCCAAAATTATTAAGTGTTCTTTTTTCTTCTTTTGATTGAATATTTTATCATGTGTTTAAGAAAATAAAGTGTCTTTCAGTTTTTTGTTCCCTGATATTTGATGTAATAATGGATTATCCAAAATTTGTTGGGAGTTGGCTGTGTGAAGATGGTCAATTCTATAATACTTGAATTGTATCCCTGGTTGTACAATGCAAGAGATTGCTCATATTTTATACTTGATTTGCACACATGGAGGAAAAATATCAATTCAAGGAAGCACAACCTAACCCTTGAGAAATCTGCCAATATCCATTAAAATATTTAATTAATCAACTTGCAAACTGCCACATGATTGCTTTCTTTATCATGTGACTATTTATTATACACTGTATCTGATATGAGAACCCTAGGTCCACACATTAATACTCAAAGTGCTTTGTGAACCCAGTACCTATGGTAGTAGGCTGAATGCATCCTCTGCCTTCTGATTACTCCGTGCATTCTCATTCTATTACTTGCAGGAGAACAAGAGTACAGAACGGACTGCTAGATCCATATTTCAGATCTCTATTGTCTCATTTCAGGTAAAAACCAAACCCAGGTAATTAAAATGGTGCATTTAAAGACTAGCACCATTACAATAAAGAACAATTAAAAAGTATTCATTTCCGCTCACTCCTTATCAGTTCCATAGACTGTGAAATATAGTAGGGGTTTCTAAAATAATCCCAAAGTCAGAACCCACAATGTTTATAATCGAACCCTTTCAATGCAACCATAATGATTAGATCTTTTTTGTAATTCTCTCTTTTATGCAATTCACAAAAATACTATGAGTTCACCAAAAACCTAAATATAGACAAGTAATCTTAATTTCAGTAATGTCCAAATACCACGCCAAATTAGTTTTCTTGCAGGCTAATGTAAATGTCATAACTTTCCTTTTCTCAATGTTTATTTGAAGAGTATCGGTTAGCATGTACTGACACATGGTTGTAGACCAAACGGAGAGCAGTCAAGGAAGACACTAGCTTCTGCATATTCCAAAAACAGAACATGAAATTCTGCAATTGGTGTTGATAGGAAATTCGGAATAAAGCAATGTTGATGAGAAATCCTGCACTTTAAGGTCCATAAGGTCGTATCCGGCTCAGCCTTATACAGATTAAACAAACATGGGACCAGTACAGATCCTTGCGTGAGCCCAACATCAGTCATTATTTCTTCTGAGAAGATGACTTCATTATTAAGTCGAATCTTCACTTCCCTATCCATGTGGAGTACAACTATAAGCTTTAGCAATCCTTCATCTATTTCCCCAAGCTGTAATTTTCTACCACAGTATAGAGTGATCTAGCCTTTCAAACACTGTCAAAAATCTAATAAGGCAGAATACAGGGGTATACCCGCTTTCCTCATAACGTGGCATTAGGTATATTAAAAATCAAACTGTTGCTCACCATGCTTATGCCTTTTCTAAAGGCCGTCTTGTATTTAGGTATAATATCTTTAGCATTTACCCACTTTCTTAATACCTATAAAAGGAGGATGGAGAAAATGTAACTTGAAACATCCATCAGGGCTAGCAGTCTGTACCGATCAGACGTCTTGCACTGCTGTTTTCTACAAATTTGTATTAATAAGGGCCTTTTTATTTTAGCAGGAAATGTTTCCAATATGTCAGCCAATACAGTATGTTGGCACTTTAGAACAATATTGGCCAGCCCATCGGATCCCAGAGCCCTTGAGTTCTTAAGTT
This sequence comes from Ambystoma mexicanum, assembly GCF_040938575.1. Classification (NCBI taxonomy): domain Eukaryota; kingdom Metazoa; phylum Chordata; class Amphibia; order Caudata; family Ambystomatidae; genus Ambystoma; species Ambystoma mexicanum. The sequence goes on along the minus strand of NC_090935.1, from coordinate 1,474,678,238 downwards.
GTTTTAAAATAGTTAATATTTCAAGGCATGCAAAAGTTGCACTCTAGCCTGAACTTTGATATCTATCTATTATTAGATTTTTGCAAGAACTTTGTTTCAACCTAGATGGATTTAAGATTTCATAGAGAGAGGTTCAGTGACTGTGTGTGGTCTAGGAGGAATGTTGTGTATTTGGGCATTGGGAGGTGGAATGGGATAAATGAGTTGTAATGTCTGGTAAAGATGCCCGATTGAGGGAGAGTAAGGGTGGTTCTGGGGCATGAGACGGGAATAGTTTCTTACCTGTAACTCCATTTCTCCAGCTTTGGTATCTTTCATGGATTCACGTGCTTAGAAATTACAACCGACGGAGAAGGAATCATCGAGAAGCCATTTCAGCTGACCTGCCAATCGATTGAGTTTGGTGATTCTGTCGAGGGATGGTTTCACTATCCTTGACTGGGTCTCGAACTGTGCGCCCAGGAACACCAAGCTTCTCAACGGCGTTAACGAGGATTTCTCAACGTTTACCGCAAACCCCAGCCATTGTAAGAGGTGCATGGTGGCCTGCAAATTTGTGTGAGTCGACATAGGGGAGGACCCCCTCACCAACCAGTCGTCGAGATACGGGTATACATGATGGCCTTGCCTTCTCAGCCAGGCCGCCACCGGGGCCAAACATTTCGTGAACGTTCTGGGAGAGGATTTCAGCCCAAAAGGAAGTACTGTGAACTGGTAGTGAGTCCGCCCTACCACAAACCTTAGGAACTTTTTGTGTCGCCGACACATCGGTATGTGGAAGTACGCGTCCTGCAGGTCCAGAGACGCCCGAAAGTCCCCTTCTTGAACTGACCGGATCACTTCTTGGAGCGTGAGCATCTTGAATTTTAGGCTTTTCAACGTTTTGTTTAGATCGCACAGGTCTAGAATGGGACGCCACTTTCCATTTGGTTTTTTCACCACAAAGTATCGGTAATTGGTTCCGTCGTCACAGAAGGGTCAAGGGGTTTACCCTTGACCCTTCTGTGACGACGGAACCAATTCTATAGCACCTTTTTGTAGCATAAGTGCTACTTCCTGCTGCAACACGCTCAGATGGGGTTGAGCTACAAACGCCAGTGGAATGTGCGGATGGTTGCTTTTGAATTGCAGGGAATGTCCGTATCTTACAGTGTCCAGCACCCATTGATCCGTTGTTATTTGCTCCCATTCGTTGATGTAGCACGATATCCTGACTCCCAGAACGTTCCGATGCCCGTCATTGCTGGTCCTTGGTCTGTTTATCCCTCGTTGACGACGAGTGACCTGTTCTCTTCTTGGGGGCCTGGTAGTCCCGGCGTTGTGTTGCCGCTTGAGAAGCCTGTCTGTATCCCTGGGAGTGGTATGCTGGCCTACTGAAGGATCTGTCTCTTGATGTCGTGAATCTGGAATTTCCTGATGCTCCCCTGAAGGGACGAAAAGACCGGAAACTTCAACCACTTTGGAGGGCCCCCAAGGAACGCACCGTGTCCGAGTACTCTTTCATGCCTTTCAGGGCATCGTCCACCTTCTCGCCGAACAGAAGGTCTCCCTCAAAAGGCATATCCAGCACCTTGTATTGCACCTACGGTCGGAAGTTGGTGCATTTCAGCCATGCTTGCCTTCGGAGAACCACACTGTTATTCACCTGTTTAAACCCCGATTCCGCGAGGTCCACTGCGATGTTTATGGTATGATTGGAGGCCTCTTCACCTTCCCTGACCAGTAACATCGCCGCCTTACGATGTTCTTCCAGAAGATGCTCCAGCATAGGAGCCAGTCGATGCCACATCTCCCTGTTGTATCTGGCTACTATGGCCAGAGAAATTACCGCTTTCACTGTGGTAGCACCTACCGACAGCACTTTTTTAACCGAAAGCATCCTGTCTTCTGGCATCACTTTCCAGGGGGGTCGTGCACTTGTGCTGGGTCCTCGCCTTTCTCTTTCCCATGTGTTCGAAAAGAAAACAGTCCTTTTTCTCCTCTTCCTGTGCCAGCCCGAATTCTGTACAAGCCTTGGCCATCACGGTGTGAAATGACCCAATGTCGTCCGGAGGAGACGGCTGAGCCGGGCTTTTCAGGGTTTCTAATTCCGCCTTAGACTCCCAGGTTGGATCCCTGAAGGGGGAAAGCGAGACATCCGATAAGGCTCTACTGTCCGAGTCTGAATCTATCAGCTCTCCTTCCTTGTGGCTTGGAGCCGAGAGGTCTCCACCTACAGGCACTGCCGTGGGGGTTGACAGAGGTGGCTGACGAGACGGGCCCGGGTCGTCGATGGCCGACCTAGCCGGAGTTGTTTGAGGTAGTCTCTCGTCCAGTGTCTTCAGCAACGTTTGCAACGTGGATAACACCTCCAGCGACAAGAGTGACTGCGGATTGAAAAAAGGGGTAGACCCCGGAATGCTCCCGTAGAGAGGCCTGGTAATCCCTCGTAACCCGAGCTCTGCAAGGCCAGCTACTCTCACATCCTCATCTCCCGAGGACACCGACAAGGCCTCTTGGTGCAGTAGTGTCTCTGGCAAAACTGGGTTGTATACCTCAGTTCGCCAGGCCTCTTGCGGGATCTCCATCGACGAAGCTAAAGCTGGCCCCGTCGTCGACGTCGTTGTTACCGGTCTGCGGTCCAAGAACCGTTGAGACCACTTATGTCAGTGGCAGAGAAGTGGTCGATGACTGCCCTGCCGTCGACGACGGTGGAGGTCGTGCAGGTCCTTGAGGCGTTCCTGCCTTTTCCGAACTCGACCTACGCTTCTCTGCATCTCGACTCGAGGTCGATCTATGATGATCGCCCGAGGAGGATTTTGATTTTTCTTTTCTGTCTTTCTTCGTTGAAGATGAGGATGATGAGCCTTTCTTAGACGAAGACTCCTTAGAATGGCTTCTCAATGATTCCTTCTCCGCCAGTCGTAATTTCTAAGCATGTGAATCCATGAAAGATACAATGCTGGAGAATATGAGTGATTAGAGGAGACAATGCAAAGTGGGGGCTAGGAGGGGATTAGTGACAGCAGTGGCTGGTTTGTATGGAAAGGGCCGGCAGCATGAAGGTGTTCACAGAGGGATCATGACTGTAGGAAGTGTCAGAGGTGTAGACGGGGTAGGGCCTGAGTGGGCAAGGCTCACCCAAAATCTGTAAATGCCTGCTTAGCAGCGCTGTGTGGACATTTACAGATGTCACTGTGCAGGCTCATTTGTGCATTTCAGGGACCAGGAACCTCTCCCTGCTTCCTGATTCCTATCGGTGCTTGGGGGGTGTTGGGGCCTATGGAGCAGGGAGCATCTAAGGAGGCAGCATTGTGCTGAGTCCGGTGGGAAACAGGTAATAAATAACAAATGTGTTTGTGTATGCATGTGTGCAAGGATTGTATGTATCTAGGAATGCAGGCATGCCTCCATGAATGTGAAGGGGTGTGGGCGTATGTATGGCGTATGTATGCATGCGACGGGGTGTCTTCAAGTGCATGCATATGAATTCATGCAGTGTGTGTGGTGTAGATGGGTGTTAGTACGCATGTGAATGAGAATGCCTTTTGAATGTTCTGGGTGCACATGTGAATGACTGCAAAGCTCTGTGGGTGTGTGACTAGTGGGCAAGTGTGTTTGTGTGTGTGTGTATGTATGCAAGGCTCGGGACCGGGGGGATAGGCGGGAGATTCACGTTTGACCATTTAAGACGGGGGCATGCCATTTTTTGCTGGCATTTTTGGGCAAAGCCAACTTGGATCTTATTACATGAAGGAGGCGTTGCGGTGGGGGAGGGTACCCCAAAGGGGCTGGCTGGGTGCTGCTGTGGCATGGAATTTTGTACTCACATTAAGGGCAAAGGCAACATGTTAGTGCTCTTATATGGGGAGACAAGATTCATTACAGTGGCATGCCATTTTTTGTACTAGTGTCAAGTCCAAAGGCAACATGATGGGTGCTCGTACACAGGAGAGGTGCGGATATGTTTCCTTGTCGTGGAATGGCAGTTTTTGGATTGGTGTCAAGGTAAAAGGCAAGATGGTGAGTGTTATTACATAGGGGAGCATTTGTTCAGCCCTCAAGGCAATGCTTTATTACTGTGGCATTAACATGCTTTACTGCCGTTGGGGGTGGGGGGGCAAATAACACATGCAATATGGGGGGGAGGGTTGCGTAGCCAGCAAAGACATGTTTTCCTATTGTGGCATGGTTTTTCTTAGTTTGGGCTAGCCAAAACTATTGCATTAGAGTATAGATTGGGATAATTGGCATATGAGGAGGGACACACACCTTGTATGTGGTGTCTCATTATTGGCCCACCCATTGACTGTCTATGGCCATGCTAATCCCTATGGCCATTCCCATCCAGTTCTTGCCACTCCTCCTCAGCCAAAACACCTCCTCATGGGAACTCTTTGAGCTCGCTTTACTCAAGCCTTACCATCAAAATTTGCACTCGAAGTGCCTGCCAGTGTTTTTTCAAAGCAGTCTTCTGAGAGTTCATTACTTCATTGGGGTTCTAAACCCACTACTGGTGTAATAAAAATGTCTTAAATGTCTGCGTTCAGCAAACCAATTTATGAGCGCAAGGTCTGCTTTTCACTAAAGTCTTGGCTTCTGTATAAGTATTATGCATTTGCCAGGCACTGCTATTAGATGCCTATGTACTCACAGCATTTAGCACCAACTACTATATATGGCCAGTTAATAGCACTACGGCTCTACCTGGCAAGTGCCTTTCACAAGGATAAGCTAACAGGGGTATGTTCTTATGTGGAGCCACTGGCATATATTGGCTGAGCCAGCATGAACATATTTTGTTGTAGTATCAATACTGGCAATTTGGACAAAGCAAACATGAGAATGTTCTATAATATATATATACATATGCACAATTAGTATGAAATGTTTTCTACACTTGCATAAGTACAGGCATATATTGGGAGAAGGCTTCTGTGCATTTTTGGTGACTTAGTATCTGCTGGATTTTTTTCCCCTTGTCTTACCATAAAAAAAACTATGTGGCTTTTCCTCCATTTTAACCCAATATTAAAAACATTTTATCAGGGGGACTAACCCCCCAAAACCCATCATGATTGGTTTGCACATCCTTGCTACTCATTCGGCCGGAGGCAGAAAAAACTCCTTTTCCTCTGTGGGCTTTCCTTGGGATGGGCCCTACTACATTATCCAGGCCCCACTTGTTAGACAATCCTGGCTACGTCCCTGGGAAGTGTGAGTAAGAAAGTAGACGGAGAAAGGTTTGGGTCTGGGTGACATTCTTTTCTTGGGATTCCTAATTTTGATTGTTTGGGGGATAGGAAGGCGTTGCTTTGAGGAGTCCACCATCTTAGAGTCCTAAACTGCACAGTTATGCCGGCAGAGTGTCCCTAATGAATTTCATGTGACTTCGACAGATTTCCTCCTGGAAAGTCTTTTGTAGGGGCCTGATGTTGAAGGCTTTTCTCTTGTGGATTCAGTACGTAGTGCTCCAGTAAAGTTCTATTTGCCTTCTGGTGCACAGAAATGCCAATTATGACTATCAGGGAGTGTGCCAATAAGGAGAGAATGAATGCAGAATGCTTATGGGAGCTACCTGTCTTCTAGAGGGGATGGTGAAAAGAAGGTATTCAAAAGAATGCATGTGACTGCAGAGGACAATATCAAGATGGCTATTGTTAGTGATGGGAAAAATCATAACATAATTAGCACGTCCGATTTAGGCAATTAAGGTAAAAGAGCACATTTTTGAAAGCATATGTATTAAGACGTTCCTAGGATGATTCATTATAAAGGTTTACATACCAGAAAGTGCCTGTGGGCTTCTACGACTTTCCTCTTCATCTGACCTTCCAAAGGCACTACTCACTACATTCACTAGAATGAAGACATAAATTGAGAATGTTTAGTCACCGCATGAATACAATGGGGCATGAAGAGAAAACAAGCTCATTAGATGCACAATCATTGTTCCGCCTCTGCTCCGCTATCCCATCCTTTCACATCTAAAACTATAGTAAATGAATGAGTAAATAAAGAATGTGCTGCTCAGGTTCTTCTTTATGTTGTTGTACACACAACGTCTCAATATTTACAAAGAACGAAAAAAGGCAGTTGGCGTGTTTTCAGTTTGCTTTGCACACTCTATAAGACGTAAGCAATGCAGTTCAGAAAACAAGATTAGGTGTATCCAGCACTCTTTGTGGACTAACAATGTCCAGCTCAAATCTCCTCAAATCTGCGCTCCAGAGGCCCTTTCTGCAGCCTTCCTTTATGCCTCCCACCTTCCCTAACAGCTCCACCTGTCCTCCAATTTTGGTTCATCCTGCTCAGTGGCTGAGTGATCCACAAGCACTGTTTCGAGGTTCACCTAAAATCCCCACTTTTTTCATAGTGCGCACATAAACCACACTGCAATGCAAGGGTAAGTGTATCCTGCATTTGTTGCGGCCTATTGGTGTCCCACTTGAGATTCCCCTAATCTGTGCTCCTGATACCCTTTGTCCAGCGCACCTCCCCTTATCCCTCTTCCCTCCCCTGCCTCCTCCAGCCCTGGTCATGTGACCCAGTAGCAAGGTGCCGATGCTTGGCTAAATTCCCTGCAGTTTTCCGAGTGTGCTCATACGTCACACTGTTTTTATCATTTTTTTAAAGATTTTATTTAGTCATTTAATATCTTACATACACAATAACACATAATACAATAATACAAATGTACAGAGCGATACTTATTCAAATACAACATAATTGCCCAATCTTTAAAAGAATAACAGTGAAAGATAGAAATCAAGGGGGAAAAAAGTAAATAAATAAATTAAATTAAAACATTTTTTAAAAGGCCCCAGAGGGAAAACAATAGAGAACGAAAGGAACAAATAATACAGGAGAGCAACATTACAAACTAAAGAAAAAGTAAGAATCCTAGAATGCGAATAAATAGCTAAGCATAAAGACCATTAAATGCACCCCAAATCCTCTCATACTTATCAAGTTTATCCTTTGCGTTAAAGGATACACTCTCTCTCCTAGACTGAAGGAACAAACTCTGCAGCCAATCATCAACATTTGGGGAACTGTCACTTTTCCATAATTTCAGAATTTGCTTCTTAGCTAGGAGAATGGCTCTATATGCCCAATACATCTTACTGTTAGTCCAATATTTAAGGGAATTAAACCCAACACCCCAAAATGAGGATCTCTAGGTATAGACAAATCCATAACTAGTTCCATTTTCCAAAAAACACCATCCCAGAATAATTGTACCTTATCACACAACCAGAACATATGGAGCGTGGTGCCCCCCTCTCTTTTACAGTTCCAACAAACGTCCGCACTACACAGCTTGAACAATCTCAAGTTCCTTGGAGACCAGTATAGATAATGATTAATTCTTTGTTTCACATACCTCAAGTCGAAATCCACTTTGTACTTAATCGGACCTGTGCATATGTGGTTCCGTTCAATATCCGACAATGAGCAACCCAGATCCAAATCCCAATGCCCTCTACCACATTGTGGTGTCAACTGTGATGCAGGCGATATAATCAATTTATACAAAGTAGACGAAGACAGAGGCATGGTCTTAGAAAGAAGAAAAATTGTAGGTGGAGCATGTATTGTAGCGTTCAATGACGAAAAAAGCACATCAAAAAGATTTCGTAAAGCATTATAACGACAAATCTCAGTTGCTCTCAGCTTATATTTAAAGCGCAGGAACTCAAAATAAACCATATTCTGACTGTCATGGACCTGTCCAATTCTCCAAATACCAGCTCTTTGCCATGAAGCCCAATACCAGCTCTTTGCCATGAAGCCCATGACAAAACGTAAGTTATTTTGTTTCAAAGTCTGGTTCTTCCATAGACTAGAATCTGCACTCAATAAATACTTTTCATCCAAAATCTTGTTACATTTATGCCATTCCTTTATAACATGTTTTATAAAAGGTGGAGTTGTTCCCACCGGCAACCTTTTATCCATGAACAAAAGAGCATCTAGAAGGGTGGGCGAAATGGACTCTTTCTCAATAATAATCCAACCTGCACAGTTAGTTTGGTCAGCCACCAGCCAATTGTGTAATGTGCGTAATGTGAATGCAGCGTGATAACGCTTAATGTTGGGATAACCAAAGCCACCCAGATGCACTGATTTATGAAGGAAATCTTTTGGGATTCACGCCCGGTTTCCTTCTCCCTACATAAACCTATTCATGGACTTATTAATTCTCAATAATAGATTATTTGAAAGAGGCAGGGGGAGCATGCTAAAGACATAAAACAATTTCGGAAGAAGGGTGATGAAGCGGTTGCAAGTGTATTCTGTACTCTTTTCGACGAGTTGGTTTCCTACTTGAATTTCCCCTAAACTGTACTCTTGAGCCCCTGTCCAGAACGTCTTAATCCATCTCCATTGCTCTGCAACCTCCAGCCCTTTCCTGCAACCGGAAGGGTTGATCCTGCTGGGTCACGTGACCCAGAAGCATCATGCTAATGCTTGCATAATTCCCTGCGTGTATCATAGTGTGCACATAAGCCATGCTGCTCTTGAAGCAAGGGTAAGTGTTTGCTGCACTCTTTGTAGTCTATTGGTTTTCCACTTGAATTTCTCCTAATATGCACTCCTGGGACTCTTTCCCCAATTCTTCTTTGTCCCTCTCCCTACCCCTAATCCCTCAAGAGCATCCACCAACAGAGTCATGTGACACGGAAGCACCTCAAATCAGAGCTTGCCAAGGCAGTCCCTTCCCGGGCAGATGGTGAAGGCATGATGCTAAGGGCAAATTCTGTTTGTCTGTTCCCCTAGTGCCCTGACCTTGCTACCTTTCTCGCCAATCAGACAAATCAACAACCAGTTAAGGTGATTTAACAGTTTAATTACCTTTATTTTCTTTACAAACTCATGGAGCTACCCGTGTGTCTATTATTTAGATTAATGTATGTTGCTACCAGTATACCCATCCATCATACACTGATTAGTGCATTGTGTTATGAGGGTGTCAATTGCATTGTCAGCATTGAGCATGGCACTACAGTATTCCATTATAGCTAGGTTCACTCATTATGCTACTAGTGTATGGATTGCATTGCTTGAATAATTAATTCACCCATCTAAAGTGGAAACAGTTCATCCAGTGTTCAGCTAGATGAATCCAATTCACCACTCATTGTTGCTGCAAGAGAGTGCATGGCGCAACTAGTTAAATTGACTCTGATACCATTGCACATTTTGATTAATTAATCTCTTTATTTGTCCAAGCTGCTGCTGGAAGAACCAGGAAGGACGTACTCCAGACGGGCAAGACTCAAATCTGTTGGCTTCCCCGTTGCTGACGCGCGTGCCTTATTTTTAATTCCTGATATCTCTTTATTTGTACTAGGCACTCTCCCATCTGAAGGGAATACCTGCGCTAAAAAGGAGAGTTTATAATTAGGGAATTAATTGGATTTAACAGCTTTCTCATCTCGCCTATATTGTCTATGGGGCGCTTTTCGTCAGTCTCTTCCCTTGTTGCCATTGGGGCACTTTCGCACCAGTCCCCGCCCTTTTAATCATGGGCAGCAGACATTCACACATATGTGGGAGCCAGTATCAGCATGACACTACTGCTGGACAGATGGAGCCAGCTTATGGGTAGGACTCAGAAAAATGTGCCGCTAAATGGAACAAACACACTGCTGTGGCTGCATAGGGGACTAAAGCGTTTCCCGGAGATGGGCACATTTCAGGAGGGGCACTTGAACTCTGTTCATGTTTTACTGGACTCCAAGGGTTATAAATCTAATACAAATTAATGGTCAGTTTTTGCACTTTGGACTAAATAATCTATAAATAGGGCACAAGAACTAATGTGCAAACATAGGGAGGAAAAACACTTCAGTTAGAAATGAAATTGCACAATATGAAACAGAGTGATAAAGCGGAACACGTTGTTCTGCCTGTCCTAACATCCACTAGCACACGGCCCAGTAATGATGACACTGATCATCCTCTGATATACTACCCACCTACATCTACAGTACGACCATGTTGCCCGCCACTTCCCCCTGTCCCATCCCTACCATTGCCACACTCAGAGGTTCCATCGCCTGACTCCACTGCCCCTCACTCTCCCAGCACCACCTTTTTCCTACGTGCATTACAAAGACTACAGAATCACCTTGCAAGCCTGTCTAGGGACCATTCTCCCTATACAATGAGTCAGTGACTGTTGATGCCTTCAGAAGGAGAGGGGGGAGGGTAGTTACAAAACAATATTATGGTCTTCAATATGACCTACAGGAAAGTGTGTCACAGTTGGGTAAAAACACTAATAATACGTTGACAGGTCTACTGAACTATGTTTTGGATGAATTGCAGAAAGATGACGGGTTATGGGATACACCACCCTTGTGTGAGAAGAGGCGGTAATGGGAGCACATGCGTATATTGTCATGATAACTCCTGCCCCTGAGGGATTCCTCAGGCCACGACGTACGAACTTTGCAGCAAATCTGTTCCAAATGACTGTACTTTGATAATGGATGTGTAGACATGGCTGGTGTGAGGTTGGCATCATGGAAAGAGACACAGACAACAGATTCAAAGCTGAACAATAGTATTTTATTAAAGAAAAAGTCAGGATGGAGTAAAGCCTAACTTGCCCTATACAAAGGTGGGATTTCCCTACCTAAAGAAACTAAGGAAAGTCTGTATCAATATGTTCAACTTAAAAGTTTGTGTATGTCCAAATCCTATACTTGCCCTCACAACTAATACAACACAATGTGTAGGGATGTCAACTATAACTCAAACAGTGTTCCAAACATACAGTTCTGATCTGATTCCAGCTCTGGCTTATTCTTTATCTTCCTTTTCCAAATGCCAATAAGTTCACCACAGGGTTCAATTTAACCTCCTTTGAATATTAGAAGAAATACAGTTTTATACCTTTGTGACGGTCGGGATGACCTTCCCGAGGTTCAAAACAGTTCCAGGGTAACACAGTTCAAGGTCACCAACACTTAGGATTCCCTTCCCCAAGCTTAATGTCAACACCAAAAGAAATATCTTGTAGCTTTATCTTTCAACTGGAATTTCGCAATTCTTTATAACTCAGGGTCGTCTTCCCCAACTCTAATGTTCATCATTAATGGATTTCCTGCTTTCATCAAAGAAAACTTCCTTGTTGGCATAGTTTTAGACCAGACGGTCCACCCATTACAGGTCACGCAACCAGGAACTTCCAGGTTTCTTTCAGAGTTCAGTATTCTGCTCAACAGGCAGTTTCTTAAAATGCAACTTTACCACATATATTGTTCCTTAATCTTGATTTTGCTTTATTCAAAGTCTTTCATTCAGTTTTGTCTTCCTCTTTGATTTTAGTTCATTGTTCATTTATTGAAACTCATCATACTTCATTTCATTCAGATAAGTAATTCAGTCTACCATAGATATTGCCTTCACTTATAGATGGGGTTTTCACTTAATTAAGTATACCTTTGCTTGTTTCTTTTAATTCCGTATTCAGATAAATACCACCTTGCTTGTTTCATTCAATACGGTATTCAATAAAGGTTACTTTTGCTTATTTCATTTTATTCGGTATTCAATAAAAGTAACATGGTTCATTTCACTCATTTCAAAAAGGTACGTTCACTTGTTTCCTTGACCGTTACTGTATTCAGAGTCTCCTTTGAGGGCCCTGGGTATTTTAAGTGTCCCCAACACTTACCGGAGTTGCCAGCTTCTTTTCTCCTCCTAAAGGAAAGCCAGAAAGCCGGGCACTCCACTCAGCACTCACCGGCGGCTATGCGTAGCTTTGCCCTTCAGCAGCTCCTGCTGACCACCTTCCTCTCTGTGGCATCTCTGGTCTGTATGCACCATCCAGCGGGATTCCCAGGGTCTCGTTCAGCATACTGGCGTCTCAGCTCCTCTTGCTCCCGCACTCTCCTTCTCCTGCTTCCTCCTTTTAAACACCTGTGTTGGGCTAACAGGCTGCAGGTGCGAGTTAGGGGTTTCCATTACCTGACCCCAATTAAGCAAATCAGTGGGGCATGCCTGAGCTCAAGACATCTTCTTCGGCACAGTATTTGAATGAGTAAATGAGTTAATCCTCATAGCTCCTAGTTGTTTCTTCCTCGTCTCAGTACTGTTACGCATCTTAAAGGGGGAATGAAGTGGAACACTATTATAATGACCTATAAAGGTCGGAAAGGTTGGATTGGTTATCATGAGGATAAGGGGGATACCATGTCTCGCCTAAAGGTACCCCACTCCCAATCTCCAAGGACCCTTCACTCAGGTGATCCTCCTTCGCTTGTCCACCCCCAGGGTCAGGATCCAACAACAATGCCCTTTGCCTGGCCACCTGCATGGAGGATCCAAGGGGAGTAGGAGTGAGAATACCCTCAGGTTTCTCACACTGGTAAGTCTGGTCCAGTCAAATGGGGCCATAGTGTATTGCAAGAGAGGGAATGGTAACCTCAGACCCATCAGGCGGTTTCCAGTTTAACACCCGGTGATACAGGGGGCTGTGGATCTAATTTGCCAGGAGTAATTATTTTGAACAGCAGTGCCTGCCTCCCTGTAAATGATCCCTTGTCCTTGGAAGAGCAAGAGGCAGCTGAGGCAGTGTTTGTGGATTCTGGGCCTTCGGTCATTCAGCTACCTGAGGTGTAAATGACAATCGCCCTAGTGGAAATACCCTGTTGTTCATGGGTCGTTTCAGGAGAGCCCACTATCAGCACTCCCCGTCCAGCCAGAAAGCTGAGTGCCTCCAGGAGTGTGCGTGTTGGAAAAAACAAATGAGTACATGGCCCCATGCAAAAAGGGATAAAGATTTATTTTTATCGTCTGGGCCCAGCACGGAACTGCGCCCTACTGGTAAGCATAAGCTGTCCATGCAGGGGAAAAGTAATTTTATCATTGGCGGCAGTCTCCTTCAACTGGTTCGCCCAGCCAATTAAGTTGCTAATGGTGCACATCGTGTACAAAAAAGAAGGTGGGTGAGGCGCGCACTCCCGGTCCTGGTCAATTGAACCTGTTGCAAAGAATAAGTAGCTGGGTCACATCCCAATATGGACAAATATTCACAGGGTTAGATCCCTTCTGCTGCAAATCAGGTACTCAGTAATAACAGGGTTAGTGTAACGCTCACCTGATTCCCGTAGAGGCGCCGGTCTTGACGGGGCGTATACCGTATCTTCAAAGGTGATGTGTAACACACGGCTGGCTTTTTGGGCTGGACCTCTGTGCACTGTATGTCTGGCTCGAAGGGTAAGATGTCTGCAGATAGAAAATGTGGGATTAATGAACTGGGTTATTGAATGTCTCTCTCTTCTTCCCTTTCTCTTCTCCTGTAGAACCCCAAAGATTAACGCTCTCACCTTAGGTAAGTGAACGCCGCGCTCTCCATCTGCCTCGAGGCAGGGTGCTGTAACCAGTTTCTTCACTGGATAAGGGGAGCAGGCCTCTTGACTTCAGAGGACTGCTGTCTGTCGATTACTGCACGAACTGTAAGTTTCGAGTAATTCTAATGTCTTTAAAGTCTTTAGTAATGATGTCTCTTGTTTTGCAGGGTTCCGGCGATGGCGGATGGTGGGCTGAAGTGAGTTGAAGATGGAGCCCGTGTGATGAATAGAAGCGCCTGGAAGTACGTAAGTAAGCGCTTGTTGCCTGCTTCACGATGCGCTCTAACTGTCTTTTTATTTTGCAGGTACAAGTTCGGGGCGGCTGCAGGGTGCCGGAATACCCACTGGGTTAGATGTGGAAAGGAGTAATGGCACGTGAGTATTAAAGTTCCCCAATGTCTTTAAACGCACCTTGTTTTGTCTTTCAGATGCGGGATGCAGCGCCGAAGGCCTCCGGAGCGTGCAAAGAGTTGGTAAGCTTTTGTCTTTCAGATGCCGGAATGCAGTGTGAAGACTTCCGGAGCGCACGAAGAGTAGGTAAGCCTTTGTCTTTCAGATGCCGGAATGCAGCGCGAGGCGTTGGTGACAGCCGATGGACCAGGTAAGTGAAGAGCTGTCACTGAAGACCGTAATGCTAACCTGTTCTTTCTTGTCTTTATAGGTGTTGCTGAAGACTGGATTCAGAATGGTAAGCCTTTTTCCTTAGGCCCAGGATCAGATGCAGAAGACTCGATGAGCGTTCTGCTGCTGAGGATGCAGAATAACGCAAAGCAAGATTCATCCATCAGGTGTGGTTTAAATAGCCTCCTGTAGTGCTTAGGTGTCTCCTTCCACAGCCACGCCTAGGTAAGAAAAGAGTTCCTGCTTTCCAGAAGAGTTCCAGTGTTCTGAATCTAGGGAGTGGCTCCTGCCCCACCCAACAGGAAAAGTAGTTCCAAACAGAAGAGGATCAGAGGCTCAACTGGCAGGCAAGTAAGCAGCATGGTCTGCTGCAGGTAAGTCGACCCAAGCATTATGAGCCCGGCGCTTCCAGCGCTGGGACTGGGCATATTTATGAGCCTGGTACCACTGGCGCCAGGACTGGGTCCAAAAGGTCCCAATTGGGACTGGTTGGCACTCGGAACCTGGGTTATGGATCTGCTTCCAAGGGAGTTGGGAAAACCCTGACCTTTTGGAAGCAGAGATCATGACAGTACCCCCCCTCAAGGCCCCTCCCAAACCGGGCTTCTCCGGGGGTTTTGGCTTGTCAGGAAATGTTCGGTGAAATCTTTTGATTAGGCGAGGAGCGTGGACATATTCAGCAGGTTCCCAGGATCTCTCTTGGGGGCCGTAGCCTTTCCAGTCAATTAGGTAAAATAGTTTAGATTTGGAGATCTTGGAGTCCAGAATGATTTTGACTTCAAACTCGAGTTCTCCATCAACTAGGATAGGTTTTGGAGATTTAGTTAGTCGGGTTTGAGGTTGCACGGGTTTTAATAGAGAGACGTGGAAGACCGGATGTATCTTCATGTGCGGGGGCAAGTCCAACTTGACCGCTACTGGGTTTACTATGGTAGTGATGGAATAGGGACCAAGGTATCTTGGGTTGAATGTGCATGGCCCTTTTAGAGGTAGATATTTGGTGGATAACCAGACTTGATCCCCTACTTGATATTGAGGGGCTTCCTTCCGATGTTGATCTTCTCCTTTCTTGTATTGTTCTTTAGCCCTTTGAAGGTGAGAAACAGCTTCCTTAAAGGCTTGGGTGATTGTAGAGTGCAGGTAGTCTACTGCTGGTGTTTCAAGATCTTGGAGGGGATCCAACTCCGAGGTTCGAGGGTGACTGCCGTACAAAAGAAAAAACGGGGTTTTCCCAGTTCCCGAATGGACAGAGTTATTGTAGGCATATTCGGCTATCCAAAGGATGTCTTTCCAAGTTTTTTCAGTTTGTTGCAGCATGCAGCGTAAATACTGTTCCAGAGTTTGATTGGTCCTCTCGGTTTGTCCGTCGGTCTGAGGGTGGTGACTGGTCGATAGTCTCACATCAATTTGAGCCGACCGACAACAACTTCGCCAAAAATGAGAAATAAATTGAATACCTCGATCCGAAATTAGAACCGAAGGAAAACCGTGCAGTCGGACGATGTTTTCAAGAAATTCTCGGGCCAGAGTTGCTGCTGTTGGCAAGCCTTTGAGCGGAATGAAATGCGCCATCTTGGAGAATAAGTCCACGATTACTAGAATCGTATTGTATCCGAAGCATGGAGGTAGATCGGTGATGAAGTCCATAGAAAGTGTATGCCAAGGGCGAGGTGGGATGTCAATAGGGCGTAATAGGCCTGCTGGTCTTTCCTTTTGACTCTTGTTTTGGGCGCATACTCCACAGGACATTATAAAGTCTCTGATATCTTTTTTCCAAGACGGCCACCAGAAGTAGCGCTTGATCTTTTCTGAGGTCTTGGCCATACCGGGATGTCCTTCCATTAAAGAATCGTGATAACAAGAGATTACTTTTTTCTGTAAATCTGTGCTGGGTAGGTATAATCGTTCTTGGAAATACAATAAGTTGTCTTTTACTGCAAAGTCCTTTCCCTGCAGATGCCAATTCTGTATGTCTGCTGGAATTATAAGTTGCCTGGCTTTATCCTTAACTTCCTCTATGGATTCTGTGGCGATTACACCCAGAATTCTTTGTTCGGGAATGATTGGTACAGGTGTAGGGTTGATCAAGTGTTCTTCCACTCCCATCCGAGAAAGGGCATCAGCTTTACCGTTCTTTGTACCAGGTCGATAGGTAAGTAGGAAGTCAAACTCGGCAAAGAATAATGCCCAACGGAGTTGTCTAGAGGATTGGGCTTTTGCGGTTTTCAAATATTGCAGGTTTCGGTGATCCGTAATCACAGTAACGGTGTGTCGGGCCCCCAGCAGATAATGCCGCCAAGCCTTAAAGGCAGACTTGATAGCCAGAAGTTCCTTGTCAGTAATCGTGTAATTGATTTCAGGAGGCGAGAATATGCGGGACCAAAATGCCACGGGATGCAACTGATTGGTTACCGGGTCCTTTTGTGATAGAACTGCCCCCATGGCAAGGCTTGAAGCATCAGTTTCCACGATGTAGGGGAGTTCGGGGCGAGGGTGTTTTAAGATTGGTGCAGAGATAAATTTAGTCTTCAAATCCTGGAAAGCTTGTTCCGCCTCGGTAGACCATTCAAAACGTTTGTTTTTCTTTAACAAGGCAGTGATGGGCTGGACTATTCGAGAGAATTCGGGGATAAACCTGCGGTAAAAGTTAGCGAAGCCTAACATGCTTTGCACACCTTTTACGGAGGATGGTGATGGCCATTTGAGAACTGCATCGACCTTCTTTGAATCCATACGCACTCCGCCAGGTGATAATATGAATCCCAAGAATTCAACTTCAGTCACGTTGAAAACACATTTTTCCAATTTAGCGAAAAGTTTGTGTTGACGCAATCTTTCGAGGACCATTTTCACGTGTTTCCGATGTTCAGATTCCGATGAAGAATAAACAAGGATGTCGTCAATGTAAACAACAACACACACATCTATGAGCTCTCTGAGGACATCGTTCATAAAATATTGAAAGGCAGCCGGGGCATTACAAAGTCCGAAGGGCATGACCTGATATTCAAATAGCCCATACTTGGTGCGAAGGCCGTCTTCCATTCATCGCCCTCTTTTACTCGTACCAAGTGGTAAGCTCCTCTAAGATCCAGCTTTGTATATATGCATGCTTTTCTGACTTGGTCCAGGAGTTCAGGGATCAAAGGTAACGGATATCTATTCTTAACGGTGATCTGGTTCAGGGAGCGATAATCTATACAAGTTCTAAGGTCTCCTTCCTTCTTTGGAACGAAGAACAAAGCTGAAGAAGCAGGGGACTTGGAAGGACGAATAAACCCATTTGCCAGGTATTGATCCAGGTATTGTCGAAGGTGAAGGTTCTCAGGCTCGGTGAGGGCATAAATTCTACTACAAGGAGGAGTAGATCCAGGTATCAGGTCGATCTGGCAGTCATAAAACCTATGAGGAGGTAGAGAGTTAGCCTGATCCTTCCGGAAAACATCTTGGTATTCTAGGTATTCGGGAGGTAACTGGGGAGTCTCTGAAGAAATTGCTGCCAGTGCAACACCAGGTGGAGGGTGACAAGTAGAGACACATTCTGGAAACTGGACCGTTCTTGCTCGCCAATCGATCAGAGGATTGTGTTTCTCTAACCAAGGTATTCCTAGAATAATCTGAAACTGAGGGGCCTTGATCACATCAAACACGATTTTCTCATGGTGTCCATCTTGACTTACTAGCGTCACTTCTTGAGTGGTATGCGTTACTGGCCCGGAGGCTATCTCCGTACCATCCACCGTAGTAATGACGTCCTTTACAGCCTTGGGACAAAGAGTTAGATTCATCCTCAAAACCATTTCATGATCCACATAATTGCCGATGGCACCGCTGTCGACGTAAGCTTCAATTGCATGCAATCGATCCGGATTATCAGGGCTAATGAGGACCATAGGTATCACGAAATGCGAGGTCACGGAACTGGTTTTCACGCTCGGCAAGAGGACCTCTATTCTTGTCGGGCGAGGTTGTTTCCCTGCTCAGAGTTTGTAACTTTGGTAACTGCAGCTCCTACTGCCTTCTTGGCAGGTTTCATCGGACAGTCTCGAAGAAAGTGCCCTGAGTTTCCGCAATAGAGGCATAATTGCAACTGTTTTCTCCTTTCCTGCTCCTTTTGTGTTAGAGGACCTTTCAGACCCCCTATTTGCATGGGTTCCCCGGAGTCTACTCCTTTGGAAGGAGTTGGCGGTTTGGAAAATACTCGAGCATCAAACTTGGAACGATCGGCCTTCCTGTTCTGCAGTCTGCGATCTATTTGAACGACTAAGTCTATATAGTCCGAACAATCTTGTGGGGGATTCACTACTTGGGCTAACACATCTTTGAGCTCTCCGCGTAGACCTCTATAAAACAGCATAATCCTTTTGTCCTCAGGCCAGTGAGTTTCCACTATCAGTCTGTTGAAAGACGCAAAATAAGCCAAAAGGTCTTGATTACCTTGTCGCAACGAAAGAAGCTCATTGTCCAAGGCCTGCCCCTGTGAATGTCTTGCGAACAGTTTTTCCATACTGAGCTGAAAAGCTTGAAAATCATGGAGGACCGGATCATCTTGAATTACTAGAGGGATCGACCAGTCTGCCGCATTGCCACTAAGGTACAAAAGCACGAAAGCTACTTTAGCTTGATCAGTTGGAAGGCTGCTGGCCGGCATAAGAAATGCAACCGGCACTGATTGATAAATACTGCAAACGTCTTTGGGTCACCAGAAAATCGTTCGGGCGGAGCCAGAGGTACATTCCCAGGTAGGTTGATCTGCACTGGATTCATAGAGGATGTAGAAGGAAGATTTCCCCCAGATGCGGGTAACGGGGTCTGTCCGGCTTGTGACTGTAGCAATTGTCTAGCGAGATCATCTGTTCGCTCCTTGGAAATAATCAGTTCCCTTCTTAGAGCGTTCGTTTCCTGACGGGCTGCATGCACTTCTGCCCTTAGTTCCCCAAGTAACTGGGCTAGCTGGTCGGTATCCGAGGTTTCCATAGCGCCTGGACGGGAGTTTTGTGGTAGGCTTTGCGTTCTGTAACGCTCACCTGATTCCCGTAGAGGCGCCGGTCTTGACGGGGCGTATACCGTATCTTCAAAGGTGATGTGTAACACACGGCTGGCTCTTTGGGCTGGACCTCTGTGCACTGTATGTCTGGCTCGAAGGGTAAGATGTCTGCAGATAGAAAATGTGGGATTAATGAACTGGGTTATTGAATGTCTCTCTCTTCTTCCCTTTCTCTTCTCCTGTAGAACCCCAAAGGTTAACACTCTCACCTTAGGTAAGTGAACGCCGTGCTCTCCATCTGCCTCGAGGCAGGGTGCTGTAACCAGTTTCTTCACTGGATAAGGGGAGCAGGCCTCTTGACTTCAGAGGACTGCTGTCCGTCGTTTACTGCACGAACGGTAAGTTTCGAGTAATTCTAATGTCTTTAAAGTCTTTAGTAATGATGTCTCTTGTTTTGCAGGGTTCCGGCGATGGCGGATGGCGGGCTGAAGTGAGTTGAAGATGGAGCCCGTGTGATGAATAGAAGCGCCTGGAAGCACGTAAGTAAGCGCTTTTTGCCTGCTTCACGATGCGCTCTAACTGTCTTTTTATTTTGCAGGTACAAGTTCGTGGCGGCTGCAGGGTGCCGGAATACCCACTGGGTTAGATGTGGAAAGGAGTAATGGCACGTGAGTATTAAAGTTCCCCAATGTCTTTAAACGCACCTTGTTTTGTCTTTCAGATGCGGGATGCAGCGCCGAAGGCCTCCGGAGCGTGCGAAGAGTTGGTAAGCTTTTGTCTTTCAGATGCCGGAATGCAGTGTGAAGACTTCCGGAGCGCACGAAGAGTAGGTAAGCCTTTGTCTTTCAGATGCCGGAATGCAGCGCGAGGCGTTGGTGACAGCCGATGGACCAGGTAAGTGAAGAGCTGTCACTGAAGACCGTAATGCTAACCTGTTCTTTCTTGTCTTTATAGGTGTTGCTGAAGACTGGATTCAGAATGGTAAGCCTTTTTCCTTAGGCCCAGGATCAGATGCAGAAGACACGATGAGCGTTCTGCTGCTGAGGATGCAGAATAACGCAAAGCAAGATTCATCCATCGGGTGTGGTTTAAATAGCCTCCTGTAGTGCTTAGATGTCTCCTTCCACAGCCACGCCTAGGTAAGAAAAGAGTTCCTGCTTTCCAGAAGAGTTCCAGTGTTCTGAATCTAGGGAGTGGCTCCTGCCCCACCCAACAGGAAAAGTAGTTCCAAACAGAAGAGGATCAGAGGCTCAACTGGCAGGCAAGTAAGCAGCATGGTCTGCTGCAGGTAAATCCACCCAAGCATTATGAGCCCGGCGCTTCCAGCGCTGGGACTGGGCATATTTATGAGCCTGGTGCCACTGGCGCCAGGACTGGGTCCAAAAGGTCCCAATTGGGACTGGTTGGCACTCGGAACCTGGGTTATGGATCTGCTTCCAAGGGAGTTGGGAAAACCCTGACCTTTTGGAAGCAGAGATCATGACAGTTAGATCCCTTGCTGCAAATCAGGTACTCAGTAATAACAGGGTTAAATCCCTCAGCTGCAGTTCTGTGGTCTGTAGTTGTTCTCCTCCTAGCGCTTTCTTATCTCAAATAATCATCAGGGAGGCTGTTGAGCAGGTGTGTCTAATTAGACTCAAAGGATTCTGGTAGCTGTAGTGAAAACGTTTTTTTTCTGTTCAGGTGACCAGCAACCGACACCCCTCCAAAGCACAAGTCCTTCCCAAATTTGGGGTAGGGGAGAGAACCATCTTTATGATTCTCCAAAGTGGGGCACAGTCACCCCGTGGCGCTGCCTCTGGAGCCCGGGACTCCCATGGCATTCAGTACAAAAAAGAAGGTGGGTGAGGCGCGCACTCCCGGTCCTGGTCAATTGAACCTGTTGCAAAAAATAAGTAGCTGGGTCACATCCCAATATGGACAAATATTCACAGGGTTAGATCCCTTCTGCTGCAAATCAGGTACTCAGTAATAACAGGGTTAGATCCCTTGCTGCAAATCAGGTACTCAGTAATAACAGGGTTAAATCCCTCAGCTGCAGTTCTGTGGTCTGTAGTTGTTCTCCTCCTAGCGCTTTCTTATCTCAAATAATCATCAGGGAGGCTGTTGAGCAGGTGTGTCTAATTAGACTCAAAGGATTCTGGTAGCTGTAGTGAAAACGTTTTTTTTTCTGTTCAGGTGACCAGCAACCGACACCCCTCCAAAGCACAAATCCTTCCCAAATTTGGGGGAGGGGCGAGAACCATCTTTATGATTCTCCAAAATGGGGCACAGTCACCCCGTGGCGCTGCCTCTGGAGCCCGGGACTCCCATGGCATTCAGTACAAAAAAGAAGGTGGGTGAGGCGCGCACTCCCGGTCCTGGTCAATTGAACCTGTTGCAAAAAATAAGTAGCTGGGTCACATCCCAATATGGACAAATATTCACAGGGTTAGATCCCTTCTGCTGCAAATCAGGTACTCATTAATAACAGGGTTAGATCCCTTGCTGCAAATCAGGTACTCAGTAATAACAGGGTTAAATCCCTCAGCTGCAGTTCTGTGGTCTGTAGTTGTTCTCCTCCTAGCGCTTTCTTATCTCAAATAATCATCAGGGAGGCTGTTGAGCAGGTGTGTCTAATTAGACTCAAAGGATTCTGGTAGCTGTAGTGAAAACGTTTTTTTTCTGTTCAGGTGACCAGCAACCGACACCCCTCCAAAGCACAAGTCCTTCCCAAATTTGGGGGAGGGGAGAGAACCATCTTTATGATTCTCCAAAGTGGGGCACAGTCACCCCGTGGCGCTGCCTCTGGAGCCCGGGACTCCCATGGCATTCAGTACAAAAAAGAAGGTGGGTGAGGCGCGCACTCCCAGTCCTGGTCAATTGAACCTGTTGCAAAAAATAAGTAGCTGGGTCACATCCCAATATGGACAAATATTCACAGGGTTAGATCCCTTCTGCTGCAAATCAGGTACTCAGTAATAACAGGGTTAGATCCCTTGCTGCAAATCAGGTACTCAGTAATAACAGGGTTAAATCCCTCAGCTGCAGTTCTGTGGTCTGTAGTTGTTCTCCTCCTAGCGCTTTCTTATCTCAAATAATCATCAGGGAGGCTGTTGGGCAGGTGTGTCTAATTAGACTCAAAGGATTCTGGTAGCTGTAGTGAAAACGTTTTTTTTCTGTTCAGGTGACCAGCAACCGACACCCCTCCAAAGCACAAGTCCTTCCCAAATTTGGGGGAGGGGAGAGAACCATCTTTATGATTCTCCAAAGTGGGGCACAGTCACCCCATGGCGCTGCCTCTGGAGCCCGGGACTCCCATGGCATTCAGTACAAAAAAGAAGGTGGGTGAGGCGCGCACTCCCGGTCCTGGTCAATTGAACCTGTTGCAAAAAATAAGTAGCTGGGTCACATCCCAAAATGGACAAATATTCACAGGGTTAGATCCCTTCTGCTGCAAATCAGGTACTCAGTAATAACAGGGTTAGATCCCTTGCTGCAAATCAGGTACTCAGTAATAACAGGGTTAAATCCCTCAGCTGCAGTTCTGTGGTCTGTAGTTGTTCTCCTCCTAGCGCTTTCTTATCTCAAATAATCATCAGGGAGGCTGTTGAGCAGGTGTGTCTAATTAGACTCAAAGGATTCTGGTAGCTGTAGTGAAAACGTTTTTTTTCTGTTCAGGTGACCAGCAACCGACACCCCTCCAAAGCACAAGTCCTTCCCAAATTTGGGGGAGGGGAGAGAACCATCTTTATGATTCTCCAAAGTGGGGCACAGTCACCCCGTGGCGCTGCCTCTGGAGCCCGGGACTCCCATGGCATTCAGTACAAAAAAGAACGTGGGTGAGGCGCGCACTCCCGGTCCTGGTCAATTGAACCTGTTGCAAAAAATAAGTAGCTGGGTCACATCCCAATATGGACAAATATTCACAGGGTTAGATCCCTTCTGCTGCAAATCAGGTACTCAGTAATAACAGGGTTAGATCCCTTGCTGCAAATCAGGTACTCAGTAATAACAGGGTTAAATCCCTCAGCTGGATCTAACCCTGTTATTACTGAGTACCTGATTTGCAGCAAGGGATCTAACCCTGTTATTACTAAGTACCTGATTTGCAGCAGAAGGGATCTAACCCTGTGAATTTTTGTCCATTTTGGGATTTGACCCAGCTACTTATTTTTTACAACAGGTTCAATTGACCAGGACCGGGAGTGCGCGCCTCACCCACCTTCTTTTTTGTACTGAATGGTGCACATCGGTCTGCTAAGCCATTGGGGTCTGATCCCTATGAAACATTGACACCCACAAAAAGGAGCTGGGAGCATGAACAATCTGCAAGATTTGACACAACATCTACAAGCAGTCCTTTGTTTCAGCTGTGAATGCACCCTACTTTGCAAGAGCTAGAGCACCAGGTGAAACTGTCATCACCAGCAATTTCTGCCTTGAATATGGTGCTTAATTCCTTTGTAACTCTGTATGACAGCAAGAAATTGTAACTCAAGGTTCATACTCTTCATCTGTTAAAAGTTAAAGTTGCTCTACAGTCGGTTTATGGTTTACAAGCAGCACAGGGGCATGCCAAGCAAACCCTGATTAGGGAAGTTGTGTGAAAGCCCTACCTGTATGTGGGGATTTTCTGCCTCAAAATCCCTGTGGTGTAACCGCTGGAGGAGCATTGCAGTCCTTCCAGTTGTTCAATGTTGGCCCCCAGAAAGGCCATCAGAAAATGGAAGGAAAAATGTGGGTAGGAAAAGCACAAGAACAGGTTTGCGTAATTTACATGTGACAGAAACTGAGATAGATATTCACCAGGCAGGCACAGAGGCTGCCTTTAATAGGGCCCCACATGTCCAAACCCACACTCCTGTATTGTCCGCTGTTGTTAAAACGGGCCAGCGGTCTTTCTTCACACAAACTTCCATGTCTACTGGACCACCTGTTTATGTTGCACCACCGATGTCTGAGCTAGAGTGACGCCTAAGACTCCTAATATCGATCAAATAGGGCCGTCAACATCCTTTGCTAATATAATGAATGTAACAGCTTCTAATTTGGCGCGGAAGGAAGATAAGAGTATCCATACCTTGTGCTGGTACTAAGAGCCCACAGCGCCAATTAAGCAAATTGAGAGGATTTCTAAATTGGAATCAGAGGTGGCTGTTGCTGACCCTTTGCAGCATAAGACTGCGTCGAAATGGCATGTTCCCCCATTTTCGGGGGGTCCCCCAAGCTACGAGTAACGTCAGGAGCCAAGAGTTGCTTTTGAATCCTACAGCCTCTGCTTTCCATCCTCACAGTTTGGCTGAAAAATCTATGCAGGAGGACGGTGCCTCTACAAATATTATGATCTTAGAGCTTATCGTTAAATCGGATGTGAACGCTGTTCTAAATCGATCAAATGTTGGCTACTGCATGAGGGTTCCAGTCTACGTTTACTGACTACGAAGGATATTAAAACACACTAGCTTTTTGATGATCATAGGACGGATATTGTGGAGATCAGTTTTTCTTCAGCATTAGTAGTTTTAATGGTCCAGTCCGAAGCGGAGGCTATTTATAAAATGGGTTACGACATTGTTTTGTGTCATGACCGCAGCCTCCAAGGAGTCAGGTTTAGCCCAACTGCCTCGGAAGCCGGGTCACAACTTCATTTCCAGGCACCCATTGGCTCCCATAGGGGCCTTATGGACCTTGTCCTGGCGCCAGGCTCATAAGGGGACCCAGTCCCGGCACAGGACGTGCCGGGCTCATGATGCAAGGAATGGTGCTTGGGTGGACCTACCTGCTGCAGACCATGCTGCTCACTCACCTGCAGGATGAAATCCTCATCCATCCATGGCTGGAACTACTTTACCTTCTGGGTGTGGCCAGCACCACTCCCTGGGACTGGATACTGGAACTATTCTGGAAGCTGGGACTTCTTTCCTGGGCGAGGCTGCTGTGGAAGGAGACACCTAAGCACTCCAGTAGGCTATTTAAACCACGCCCGATCAGAGCAACGTGCTTCGCGTTATTCTGCAATAGCAGCAGGACGCTCACCGTGTCAGCTCCAGAGAATCTGCAACTTCTGCATCTAGGGAAGAGAAATCCGTAATCTTACCTTCTGAAATACCATCTTTGTCTTCTGCAGCATCTGAGAAGGGAAAGGAACACCAGGTTAGCACGAGATAAAATCAGCGCAGCACTTACCCAATCCATCGGTGCATCTCAAGCCACGGGCTGCAGCTCTCCATTTTTCGGCACCCTGTGGAAGCAAGGACATTGGTTAGTAACCTTCGTGAAACCTTTCCTACCTGCGCTGCATTCTTCTCGCCTCCGCCGACCCTGCTACTCGCATCTGCAAAACAAAAGGACATCATTAAGAAATACAAAACTCCATCCATACGCACGTGTTTTGGGCAGCTCTCATCTTTCTCACTCCTCGGCGCATTCCTCGACATCTATTTTTCTACCCAGCTGCTTCTGCAACCTGAAAAAGGAAAAGAGACATTAAGAAGTGCTTTAAACTTCGAATTGACATTTTTTACTTCCTTGCCTGCAATACCTTCGCATTTCCATCACTCTCCATTCAAGCAACCGCCGTTCGTGCTGCTAACGATGGCCTAGCTCCAAATCTTCATCCTCTGCAACCAAGAGGCTGGGCAATTAACCAGTGAAGTAACTGGCTTCGGCGCCCCTGCACAGACGCAGGATGGAGAGCTCCGCTTTCACCTATATAAGGTGAGCACATTTAGCCTACGAACTACGTGGGGATTACCAGGAAGGGGAGTCAGCTTGCCTGTCAGGCTTATATATCCTATTAACCCCTTGCTCTCACAATTGCAGACACCTCACCCTTCAGATCAAGATCTCAGTGAGGAGAGGGCCTTTCCAGGGTGGCATTCGAGGCCTGCGCGTGACCCTAGAAGACTCCGAGAACCCCCAGCCCAGACCTGCGCCTCCGAGGGATTCAGGTGAGCGTTACATTTTGATAACAGCTTCCGGAGCCCCATTCCATCATCCCTCATGATCATATCTGCCTTGGAAAGGCCTTGCACTGTAATTTTGGAAAACTCTCTGAGAAGTGCTCCATCCAGCAGTCTAGATGATTAGGGATGGTCGCCGTAACATCTCCCAAACAGTTTTAGAAAATTGGGAGATAGCGGAACAGAACTTTAGTTGGCTTGGAGCTTGTGAATCTACTCTCATCTTGGAACTCGAGGGGCTACAATAGCTTTTTAAATGACCAAGAAATGTTAAAACATTTTGATAGCCAAGGTATTATTTTTTTTACAAGAGGTGTGGCTTACCACTCACATTTCAATCGATGGCTATATGATAATTCAGCAATTGGCCAATTAGATCTAATGGCGGGCCACCCATCGGATGGTTTGTGGATTGCCATTAAGAGAACTTGTTTTTGGAGGAAGTCATGTTTGGGTTTATGAGAAAAAGCTTTTTTAAACCACAATAAGGTGCTGGGGATATCTTGGATATTATCACATGTTGCAATTAAGGAATTCCATACTTGTTTGAAGGAATATAGGCGGGGAATCCTCTCACATTATGTAATGTCATGATTGGAGCCGTAGCAAATCCCTATATGTCAAATATAATGTCTGATTTATTACATTTTCTGGTATATATTGCCTTCCATCTCACTGGGCCTCATTACGAGGAGGGTGGTAAGGGGTTAACGGTACCGGTAAAGGTGCCAGAGCCGTTAACCCCTTACCGCCCCATTACGAGGTCCGCTCTGGATGCCTAGTTTTACCAGACGTCCTTAGTGGGTCCCGCGAGCGGCCCAGCATGCTAACAACAGGCCTGTCATTAACGGGCCAGTTGTTAGCATGCTCTAATCAGTACAGAAGGTGCCAGCTAGTCTCGGAAACACAGTAGAAATGGTAGAAGTGAACATTAAATGATTTGAATTATGCTCTTCTTTGCTCTTCTTTGCAGCCCCCCTTTCCTGAGCCCTGTAGAACTCTGGGGAGCAAGTTGACCGCCAGCACACAAATAGAAACCTGGAGATAGCAAGGCCTGGAATGTGTCTCTCCCCTACGCATAGCTTGTTTGTAGAAACAGAAGCATTGTGTTCTTTAAACAAAGACTTATGTCTGTAGGCTCGCAAAATTGCAAACTGTTGCTAAATGAATGTTTGAAGATGTCATACTCGTCACCATTGTCAATCATCCCAACCCAGAATAGGGGCGATTTGAGATGCTCGATAGTATCTTACAATAGAGGGGAGCCCTATGCCTCCAAGCTGCCTATTTCTGATAAGTATCTTGCGCTGAATTCTGGGTGTTTTGCGCTGCCAGATAAATTGGCATATCTCTTTCTGCAAGTCTTCTAGATCTCGCTCTGGGATATGGACTGGGAGTGCCTGGAACGCATAGAGGAGTCGGGGTAGCAGGGTCATTTTAACAGCTGTCATTCGCCCCCGCCATGAAATCTCCTGGGGAGCCCATTTTAATAGAGACTCCTTAGCTCCTTTTAGTAGCGGGGGAATATTGGCCTTCACCAACCCAGAGTAGTCCGGAGTCAAATATACCCCCAGATATGTTATGTTGGAGGTTACCCACCTGAGGGAATATTTATTCTGTAAGGCTTTTAGCACATCGTGTGTTCCGGATAAATTCAACACTTTGATTTGGCCACGTTAATTGAGAAACCCGAGATCTGTGCAAATCCGTCAAGCAGGGCCATGAGCGGGGGGACCGAGACCTGAGCCTCTCTCAGAAAGCGGAGCACATCAACTGCATATAAAGTGACTTTATGATTCTGATCTTTTACTTCGAACCCCTGGATTTCGGGATGTGAGCGGATATGTTGGGCTAGCGGTTCCATTGCTAGAGCAAAGACCATGGGTGATAGGGGACGCCCCTGCCTGGTCCCTCTGCCAAGAGGTATCTGTGGAGTCCAATGGGCATTGACTCGAATTTGGGTGGAGGGGATCTGGAAGTTGGCCAGGATCAGCTTGGAGAAATGCGAGCCAAAACCAAAGCCCTTCAGGACTGAGTGTAGGTAGTCCCATGACATGCTATCAAAGGCCCGTTGGACATCTAATGATAACAGGGAAAGAGGGCCTGATATGGAGGGGGCCAGGGCTATTAGGTCAATTGCTCTATGAATGTTAACATGGGTCGATTGGCCCTGGATGAAGCCCGTCTGGTCTTGGTCTATTAGTATAGGTAATACCTCCCTCAGGTGATTTTGCTGAACAGCTTGGCGTCTGTATTAAGCAGAGCTATGGGCCTATAGGAAGCACAGTCTGCCGGATCTTTTCCAGGTTTTAGAATTAGTGTGGTATATGATTCGGCCATAGATCGTGTAACTGATCCTGATTCCCATAGAGTATTAAATAGTTTAGTTAGATGTGGTGTGAGTTCTTTAGTGAAGGTTTTATAGAATTTGTTTGTGAAACCGTCTGGACCCGGGGCCTTCCCAATGGAGAGAGATTTGATAGCAAATTCTACTTCTTCCCCCGATATTGGAGCTTCTGGGATTTCTCTTAGGGATTGGGTTAACTGTGGGAGCTCAGCTTTGTCTATAAACTCTTTAGTGCGCTGTGGGTTTCCAGCATGCAGGGTCGCATGTTCCTTGAAAAAGTCTTCTATGATGTGACATTTGCCCTCCTCCGAGTATGTGCCTTTGCCTGTCTGGTCTCTCAGGAAGTCTATTCTATTTTGATTGGTCTGCTTTCCTATTTTGGCCGCTAGTAGTCTGTTCGCTTTATTCCCTTTCGAGTAGAAAAATTGTTTGGTGTGCATCATGCCATAGGCTGCCTTCCCCACATGATGCACTTCCAACGCTCTTTTAGCCACCCTCAGGTCTCTTAATATGCGTCGAGAGGGTTTCTTCTTATGTGCCCCTTCAAGTCTGAGAACCTCCCCCTCTAATTGCTCTCGCAACAGTTTCCTAGCTCTCCCGCGTTGTGCTGCCTGTTCTATTAGATGCCCCCTGAGTACCGCTTTCCCTGCGTCCCATATAGTCCCCCAGCCCAGCTCTCCTGTGTCGTTTTCGCTATAATATAACTCCATAGTTTCTCTAATGTGAGCACGGATCATTGGATCATCTAGTAGAAAGTAATTTAGCCTCCAGGCGGGTTTTGTAGGGGGGGTGATTTGGGGGGGGAGTAATGGACAGCAGGACCGGGGAGTGATCCGCTAATGCCTCTGGGAGAATTTCAACCTCCACTACATTTGGGATCAGCGAGTCGACTATAAAAAACATATCTAGTCTTGAGAATCCCCCATGTACCGCAGAAAAATATGTATAATTCCTTTCGTCCTGATGACAGTATCTCCACACCTCGATCAGAGAATGATCTTTCAGCACGGAGGTGAGAGCCTTGAAGTTTTTCCCATCGTTTACTGTTGGCGGTAGTGTTTTATCAACAAAGGGGTTGGTCACAGCATTAAAATCTCCTCCCAGAATCACCTCCCCTTCGGCGTGGTTGAATAGGGCTTTAGACAACATCGTGAAAAACTGGCTTTGATTAGTGTTTGGGCCATAGATGGAGACCAAGGTGACTTTGCAGCCATCTAGTGTGGCGTTAACCAGCAAAAACCTCCCCTCCTCATCTCAAAACTCTCCGTTGGACTTAAAAGAGATCCCCTTGCGCACCAAAATGGAAACCCCCCGCTTCTTCAGACCACTCGATGCAAAAAATCTAAAGGGGTAAAGCCTGTCATTCAGGCAGAATTCATCTGCCAGGCGTAGGCGGGTCTCTTGGAGAAACAAAAAGGATGCATCTAAGGACTTCAATCTGTGGTGGAGTGCTTTGCGTTTCAAGGGGGAGTTCAGACCCTGCACATTAAGTGAGATGAATTTATAGCTAGGGGTTGCCATGGTTCGGTCGCTCAGGTTTCTGGAGCAATTTGGGCCTCCCGGCCAACGCCGGAGTGATACATTTCCTTAAGTAGAATACAGCGAAGCAACCAGAATGAGGGCTGTGGTGAAACAAAACACAGTCTCTCTCTGACAACATCAGAGAAGAGCAACACATAAAAAACTCATGAAGGAACTTATAAGAAAGGCATACAATCACAAATAAACTAGTTATTTCCATCAATAGTTGCAACCTTCGTAGTCCCCAGGGTCATTTAACCAAATAAACTTTGCCGGGCGCCATCCAAACCGGCGCCCAAGTCAGCTTCTAACAGTGAATTTCCAGTACCCAAAACACACTTAACTCAGGATTCAGAGGTAACAGGTAAGTGCCGTAAGTAGGAAGAAGCTTAACAGAGAGATTGGACCCTGTTTGCAGACTTATTTTAGGTCTCAGGTGAAGTCTTCTAAGAAGTCATTCCGGGACAGAAAGGGAAACGTTCGGGGCGAACTATGTTCCCCACTTCACTGACACGTCTGCTTCATCGGGTCATGTCCGGGATCCGACGGTGTCCTCGTGGGGTATCATCTCCCGAATGAATTGAAAAACGTGAAAATTGGGCCTCTTGTCTTCAACCTGTGCAAATCTCGGCCCAACTTTTCTCTTCCGAGGATGCTGGCAATGGAGCCTCATCGGGGGCATTGGTAGTTTTCCTTAACTCGGGTCGCCGCTCAAGACCATATCCGGTTGCGGCCTGCAACGGGATCTCCCCCTCCTAGGCTTCGGCGCCGGACGTGAGACCGAGCCATTTTCGTTCGGGGACTGTGGGTTGTGGTCCACGCCGTCAGATGTCTCCTCCATCAGGCTTTTCGCTTCTTCCTCCGAGGATATTATGTGGTGTTGATTGCGGTGTTCAAACATCAGCTTACACTGGAACCCCCAACGATAACGAATCTTCCGCTCTCTCAGCCAGGCTGTCACTCTGCCATGTGCAGATGCCGTCTGCGTGCCAAGGTGTAAGGGGCTAGATCCTGAAATAGGTGTATCTCAGAGCCCTGAAATCGAATTGAGTCTGAGTCCCTGGCTGCCGCCATGATGTCCTCCTTCTGGCGGTAAAAATGCACCCGGGTGAGCACATCTGGAGGTAAGTTGTTTTCTGCATTTGAGCTGAAGAGTACACACGGTGGGTTGTGTCCAATTTTAAGTCTTCGTTTGGTGGCAGCTCCAAGAGGACCCTGAAGAACGTCTCAACATATTCTGTCAGATCTCGATCAGGAATTTTCCGGGGCACCCCACGGAGACGTATATTATATTGTCTCAACCTATTTTCCAGGTCCGCTTGTTTTGCCCAAATGTCCTCCAAATGTTCCTCCAGGACCTTTACTCTTCCTGCCAGGGCTTCAGTATCATGGGATTGCACGCAGGTAACATTCTCCAGGTCATTGACTCTGGATTGTAGCCCCCCGAGGTGAGATGTAAGTTCTGCAAGCGACTAGGCTAGAGAGTCCTTGGAGGTTTTGATCTCCTTCTTAATTTCCCGGGTAATATCTTGCTTAAAGGACTTAAACAAGTTTTGCAAATCATCCCTGGACACAGCCATCTTGGTAAGCAGCTCCGGGGTTGAAGGCGGGACAATTTCAGCTGTGGTAGTGTTCGCAGTGGGTGGTTCTCTAGGCTGTGGCGTTAGATAGGCTTGTATGTTGTGTATTTTCTTTCTGTTCCCCGTTTTGGGCCTCCCCCGGCAGTACTGCAGATGTCGCTTGCTTGGCTTCGCGTGGTAAACCAAAGTGCCTGTCCAGGTTCCTTTCCGTGTCTGTTGTCTTGCGTTCACAGGAGCCGTGTGGATCCACCTAAGTTCACTGTGGGTTTCGGGAAGCAGGTTGGGGCCCCCGATATTCTTGGCTTGATCCCTCGAGGGGGTGCCGCAAGTACGTCGGGGCCGATGAGGTAGGGTAGGCCCTTCTCTGTGGGGTCCTCTAAACAAATCCTCCCAGTGCAGACACGGCAGGTGCAGCAACCGTCCCAGAACTGGAGGGCCAGTGAGGACCCCCCACAGAGTGTCCTCTCTTTGTCCTGGCTGAGCGGCGACCTGTGGCGGCCTGTGCGAGCAGGGGATAATGGGAGCCCCTCGGAGTACTATCCAACTTGCACCGCGCCACCCCGCGCAACGCTCTCAGGGGCGGTCAGAGCAAACTCCACGATTTTGATGGGGCCGGAGGCCGTGGAGACCTGCTTGCCGGTGTTCCTCTTCCGACCGCCAGCCGACCGCCAGCCGGGGGGGAGACCGCGGGGACTTAGCCAGGCTAACCTGTCGGAACCCTGAGCGGAGCTCCCAGGGGTCGACGGGCCTCGCGCACCAGTACTGCAGGATGCCGGGGACACGGTGAAGAGTCCCCGTCCCCTTCCATGATCTATCAGAGGCAGCCGGAGAGTCAGATGCCGTTCCGCTTCAGGAGAGAGGCCTCCCCCGGGTTTCAGCACCCCACATCTGAGCCACCCCGAGCCGAGCTCACAGGGGCGGGCAGGGCCGTTGCCACAAAGTCGGGTGGGCCGAGGAAACAGTGGGCTCACCACGCGCCGTCCCTCCGCCGGGGCTTCGCTACTGCTGATGCAATTCAAATTATTTTCCCCTCAGACGTAGCGCTCATTCAATGCTTTTCAACGTCTGCGTGTGCACTCCTTCATCGGTGCTTAGTGGCTGTCACAGAGGCAGGGGCCATCCAGCAGGATCCCGAATCCAGCTCGGCTCGTATGAGGGGTCCTCCCTCAGGGGTTGCCCGAAATGGCACACTCCGCCATTTTGGATTTCTCGGTGCTAGGATCCGCGGCCCCAAAAATGCCCTAAGCAAGCGTCTTCAGCCCTCCAAACTCGCTAGTGTCCTCGACAGCATCTTTTCCAATCCATCTTCATGTGGGGCAGGAATTCAGCGTAAAAATGGGCTAAATTGATCGACTTGGGCGCTTCAGGTCAGAGCTCAAAGGAGACACGTATGCATGGTGTGCCGCCTAGCCACACCCCCCCATGGCTACCTTTTTCTAATACTAAACACATGAGGCGGTTGGCCTTTGGCCAACAAAGTACATTTCCTTCCGATCGAGGGGTGTCTGTTTTTCTGGACTGACAAACCCTCCTTTTGGCCGTATGCCAAACGCCTCATCAATGCATTGAATCCTCCTCTGACCAAGTATCTGAATCAGTTTAAAAACAAAGAGAATAGGGAAGTGGGCTGTCTGCTGTGCTGTGAAACACTGTTTACCGACTTGGATCCTTGACACTGCCTTACCTCTGCATGGACTATGAGCCACGCCCCTTTTCTGAAAAAACTCTTAAATTGACCCGCGTGCGTGCTCCGAGGAAGTGGTCTGGAATTGGGCTGTCTGCTGTGCTGTGAAACGCCATTTACCGACTTGGATCCTTGACACTGCCTTACCTCTGCATGGACTATGAGCCACACCCCTTTTCTGAAAAAACTCTTAAATTGACCCGCTCGTGCCCTCCGAGGAAGTGGTCTGGAAGTGGGCTGTCTGCTGTCCGCTGCTCGCAGCACAGCAGCTCACACCGAATGCATCCTATCTCATTCTATTTCATATCCGGCCACAGCGGGTTTAGAAAGCAAGCCGTTTTTGGAGGTCCGTAATACTAAGATGGATATTTAGATGTTTATCTAAATCACGTGAGTAAAATGTTCTGGGCCAAGGTGGAGCTCACGTTGCCTTTCCTAATGGGCAGAGCATTTTAGGAAGGCTTTTTGTAAACGTATAGAATTAATTGGTGCTTTTCACTGTTAAACTTTGGGTACTTTCTGTGTGTGCATGTAGCACGTGAATGCAGACAAATATATGAGTTTACGTTGCCTTTCCTAATGAGAAGAGCGTTTTAGGAAGGCCTACGTAAACACATTGAATTGGGTGTGATTTTCACTGTTAAATTCGGGGTATTTTGTGTGTGCGCATGAGCATGGTAGGAACCCGAAGTGGCAAGTTACATAACCCATGTGAGTATGCTAAAAAAAAAAAAATGGAAAAAAAATAAATATTCTAATTGCAAGTGGAATTTTTGTTTTCCCCAACATTAATAGCGTATTAGGGGTAAACCAGTATTCCTTGAGGATGGATGTAAAAGACTCCAAGGATCCTAAGGGTGTAGGGGCCTCAGAAAAATGGTAACTGAGTGGTATTGATTTTCCCCCACTCCCAATTGCATTGGAATCCTCAGTAAAGGATCCCCGTGAGTCACTAAAGCAGGCCGACCTGCCCGAGGAGCACAAGCAAAAAAGCTTTCTAAGTGTTCAAGACACACTAATAAGGCCCTCAACACTAAATTTGGATGAGACCCTGCCCTCCACCCCGCAGTTGGATACGTCTTTATTAGCCTCGGTAGTATCTGCGGAGTTGGATCGGAGGGTAAGATTATCCACAGGGCCGTCAACACCGGTAAGGGCATGGGGCGGGGGGGGCTCGAAAATGAGCACCTCCACAAATCCAGTTTGGGCAGATTGGAGGAGCTCCCCCTAGCGTTCATATCTCAACCCCTCGTAGAGGACACAAGAGAAGTGAGGGATATGTTTGGAAGCGGAACTCGGGGGGATTCTAGGCCTGATCTTCATAAATGCTCCAGTCCAACAATTCCTATTGCGCCTCAAAATTATAACTTTGAGGAAACAGACCATATCCATGCAGCTGAAGAGTCTAATACCGAGGATTTTGTCCATCCATTAGAATCCTTTCCTGTCCTAACCAGGATCCTCAATCTCCTGGATAAGGGGCATGAAAGGACACATGGAGAGATTCAGGAATTACGAATCATGATGGTAGAATGCTTGGAAAAAGTAAGTAGGGTGGAAGGGTTTGTGCATGCTCTGAATATATACAAAAAAGATATTCTACTACAACCAGATAAGGAAACCAAGGTGGGGCATAATGTAGGATGCCAAACGAGGGACGATGTCATACAGAATAAGCATCATAATAAAAATGCGCAAGAGAGCTCCACTAAAGAATGAAATGAACTGAAAAAGTTAATTATGATCAACTCGGAGAAAATAAAAAAATGTAGGAAACCATAGAGAAATGGAGCATGAAATTAGAGACTGTAAAGAAACTAATGTATCAGAATTAAGTATTGGAAGTAAACCCGACAGCCCATCTATTCTATTGAGGGTCTTAGAAGAGGAGGTGACGGAGAAGCAGACATTGATACAAACACAAGGCTTAGATCCCAATCAGGGAGAAGATCACCCTTTGTACGTGTCATTTCACGTAGAGAAAAGAAAATGAGGGCAAGAACTATTAAAAGAAGAGCTAAGAGTGAAAGGATTGCCAACTCAGGTTCATTAAAGAAATCACAAAACCAACCCTCCTTAAAAATAAAAAATATGAACATGAACATTAAAGATATTTGCAGTTTATCAGGTGAGGGTGGTACACTAGATTTTACCCAACTTAATGAAGAAAGTAAGTTGGCATTGGATGTAAAGGAAGACTCAGGTAGACACGATCTGGGAAAGGTGGGCACTCCCACACAGACAGCAGAAACCGTATGCAAGGTCCATGATGCTGAATATGGAGAAGCCCAAAACACCCTATCTGAAGCCAAGAACAATAATGGGAAAATTGCTACTACTAAACAAAAAAATAAAAAAACAGAAACAACTAGAAAAAAAAAAGAAAATCCAAAAAAGTCTAATGATATTGGAGACGAAGGGTGTAAAGCGGTAAGGAGCATCCAACAGTTTTTCAGCACAAAAACAAAAGAAAAAACCGTTTTAGAAAAAGTGCAGGAGACAGGAATGGATAAGATACCACATACAGATGCCTTTAAGGGTTCGGACCCCCTCACTAATCCAACTGAGCAAGAGGGGACTGGAAGCGTGGGAGGGATTAAAATTAAGGAAGCCAGTGAGAATGATTCTAATGTTATTCCCAGTGAAGATATAAAACTACTGGTACAGGAAGCACTCCTCAAAATCCTTCAATAATCATCCAAGTTTGCTCTAACCCTCCCTGCGCCAATTGTTCATTTAGAGCATAAATCCTTGGGGGAAGTACCAAAGAGGTACCCTCCTGAAATTGGCACACAAAGTAATGAAGACTACAGGGACCAAATGATCGACCGCATGAAGATGGGTCTAATACTGACATGTCAAATCTAAAACATGAATATCTTTCCACTAAGTCCGCGGTCAGTAACACTGAGATGAGTATGGAAGGTAGAGGGGAAGGGCCACCGATTAATCGAATACAACAGGTGGACAAGGAATTTGACGAACGCATCAGAGAAAAATTTGAACTATGGAATTTAGAGAAGGCCCATGAAAAAGGAAGGGACATCAATCCAGGGCGGGATGTAAAGTTTGAGACCTGTGGTGGCAGGGAGTGGGAATCAGATAAGCAAACTAAGCTTGAGGAACAAGATCTTAGGTACCGAGATGCTGGGCAAGAGAACTGGAGAGAATGGAGGGAACCGAAATATGTGGATGACCCTAGTGTCATATTGAATTTTGTATTAACAATAGGAGGTCCCCCCTCCCTAAATCGAGTCAGAATCCTCTCATTGTTTAACGAAATCCCTCGCCTCTCATTGATCTCCTCTGGGGATATTAAGCTTATAGACTATATCCATCCGATGAGATATGATTGCGTCAGGATTGTGTTCCATTCGAGAGCAACTTACAAACTCGTACTCGCAGAAGGAGTGGCTCTGCAAAGATTTGGTTACGATATTGTACATTTTAGCCTAGGTTCGGGAACACAACAGGGTGGGGACTGGATATGTTATTCCGGCAAGTCAGAAGGGAATAGCCAAACAAATGGAGGTTTCAACATAAACATTGAGAAACAGGTCAAAGACATGACTGAGCTTAGAACACTGGCCCAATCCCTGAGAGAATCCATAGCCAAGATTAAAGGTCTGAAAGACTGCACCTAGACCTTTGAGAAGCTAAATTTCCTATCATGGAACTCTAGGGGGTCCCGTCCATTAACTTACTCCGTAAACACCTGTTCAGAGCTCGTGAAATATTCCTTTCTGTGCATTCAAGAAACCTGGGCAACTAATCCTATATTCCTAGATGGCTTTACAATTTTTCAGGAGCCCGCTACGAAAAAATCTAAGCGGAGACCGGCGGGGGGACTGATCATTGCTATCAAGAATAACACTAACTTTGAAACAATCAAGAATTTCAGTATAAATAATGGGTGTACAGCCTCACTCATAAATGTGGGTTGGAAGAGTGCTCGAATTTATCTGCTAATCATAAATATATACTGGCAACCAGAGCATGATTTAAAGCAGTTTATTGAATCTACTGATTCAGTAATTCAGGAATGTCAGGACCTAGATAAGGATTTGTACATTGTTATCTGTGGGGATTTTAACTCTGAAATTTGTGTGGAAGAAGAACAATATGTAGGAAGGGTTGGTCGTACTAGAATGGAGCAGGGGGACTCACGTAAGCACCTTCAGGGGCAGCAATGGGCACAATTTATAGGTGGCTGGGGGCTTCAATGTGCAAATAATCTGCTGGAAAATTCAATGGATAAACCTACCTGGTCAAATGGCAGATGGAGCTCTACTATTGACTATATTTTTGTGTGTACGAAGATTTTTCAAAACATACAGGAGTTTAAATTAATGGGCGTATCTGAGAGTGACCACAAAATGCTGAGAATGGTATTACTAACTGAGGTGGACAGGGTGGACGTACCTGGTTATGACATTCCACTGTCTTTAAATGCCCAACAGAATCGAATTGTATGGCATAAAACAAACATCAATAGAGTTAATATGTTTTTTCAAGAAGATTTTGACAATAGCACGTACACTCAAAGAAAATTGTTATATGCCCATAATTCCTTTGGGGGCTACATAGAATCCACAGTAATTGGCAAAGCAGGATTAAACAAAAAAAAATATATACAAATAGGAAAGAACCCCACAAGCACGTATTCTCTGAGGAAATGAAAACACTTAAGAACGAACGTAATCGAGAAATACGTAGATTCCTTTCTTGTCATAAAAACTCACTAAAAGTGTTGAATAAGAGTGAATTCTCCCAGTTAAAAAATAGATGGAAGAGGAAAGCGAGGTGTCTACATGCAACATTATATCAGGGAGACGCCGAAGACATGTTGGTATCTCTTTGTGATGCTAACACACATAGATTTTGGGCATTAGTAAATAAGGGAGGGACTACGCTAATGAAAGCTCAATCCGTTTGTGTAAATTCTGAAAAATGGGAAGGACATTTTGGCACGCTATATTCTGCTCCAGGGGTGGCTTGGAATCCCTCACCTCAAATGGTAAATGTCATTTGGGATATTCCATTTGATGTGAAAGATATTCAATTTATCATCGTTAAAAGCTCCTCTTCGAGGGCCCCTGGGCCAAGTTTGCTCTGTAATAGTGTGATGAAGGAAAACGTAAATACATGGGCAAAAATGTTATTCCTTTTATTTAAAGACATTCTGTTTACAAAGACTATCCCCTCAAGTTGGAGAATGTCGTATATTGTACCCATCTATAAAAAAGGGGATAGGTCACTTCCATCAAGCTACAGACCCATGGCTCTGTTAGATGTTGGATCCAAAATTTTTGCAAGTCTCATACTTGTTCATATTCAGAGCTGGATGGACAAGTGTGGGATTTTGTCCCCCAATCAGTTTGGATTTAGAAAAAATGTAGGCCCAGACGTAGGTGGCCTTCTAATTAACATCTTACAAAATGCAGCGTGGACCCCAGGAAATCCACCTATTTATATAGCCTCAATTGATCTCACTGCTGCTTTTGATATAGTGGAGAGAACAATTTTGTGGTCCAAACTTGAAAATGTAGGTATACCTACACCTCTGCTATCTATATTGTATAATATGCATGAAGATTCTAGACTTAAGGTGAGACTTAATGTGGAGGGAGTCCTATCTCAAGAGATAAGGGTCAAAAATGGCCTAAGGCAAGGATGTATTTACTCACAGACCATTTTTAATTTGTATTTCTCAGATATGGGGCAGAGCTTTAAAAATCTTTTAGTTAATTCACCAAAGACTGAGGGTACCAAGATTGTATGGACTGCCTATGCAGACGACGTGACCCTGTACGACCATACTCCCATTGGACTCCAGCGTCTCCTATCACCTTGCAAAGATTACATCTTTGCAAACGTGGTAAAAATAAACCACTCAAAAACAGTTATAGTCCGTCTTTCTCATAAGAAAAAACAAACTAGCTTCTCATGGTTTCTAAACCATGAGAAACTTCCTACTAGTACAGCAATCAGATACCTTGGGTATCCTATATTCGGGGACAAAACAAAAAAAAGGAGAGTTTTCGTAACCTCTGAATGCGAAGGTCGGCACAATGACTGCACAAGTGAGAAAAATGGACTCGAAATATGGTACATTTTCGTTAATCCATGTATTTGCCTGTATAAAAATCGAATTGTAGCCCAATTTAGTTATGGCCTAGAATTAGCTCCATTATGGTGCTAATCAGAGGAGGCACTATACAAAGCCAAAATTGTAAGATCAATGGTGAAGTGTAAATGTGTACCCTTGGCGGCAATTCGGTATGAACTTGGCCTGCACTCATTAAGGAGCATTTTAGAATGGCAAAGATTGTCCCTTTACAGGAAAATGATCACCAGCAACAAATCTACATTGTATGATATTATGGGGAAGGGCATCCGGAGTTGTGCTCCCATTTCTAAATATCTGAGAGATATGATGGTGGAAGCTAATGCTATATTGGACCTATTGGGTGTTCCTAGAGAACATGTTAAATTCGGAACCCAATGAAAGTAAAAAAACTACTGTCAAATGCAGACTGGAATCTTACAGAATATGAGGTCAGAAAAACCTGCCTATACAATCACATTGTAAATGACAGCAAAAAGATGGGGAAAACTGCATCATATCTAATCAAATTTCCGGTTCGAGAATGGAGAAAATACTTTATGAGATTTCGATTTAATGTTTTGGGAACGGGAGAAATACATGATATTAGAAATTGTGAAGTTAGGGGTTATTCCCTCTGCAAGTTTTGAAAACAGAAGGATTACTGCGAGACACTAATGCACTTGTTGACCCAATGTGATGGACTAAGAAAGGAACGTATCAGCTACTTCAGTTGCCATGTACCCAATACTGAGTACGTGGACTTGGAGCTTTTGTGGCAAGATATGTTGCACGGGAAAAGAGTAAAGTTACAGATTGCAATAATAAGATTTCTAAAAACGTGTTGCAATCTATGATATGTGTTTAATTACCAGATGAAATAATGCTATATAACGGACTTGCAACACACTGGTACCATATTAATTAATGTGCTGAGTATAAAAACCCTGTCAAACAATATGAAATAGTTTTATATAATGTCTGGCAATGCATCTGAATTGTATCAATCCCTAAATGTAACATACTGGGTGTGTTATGGAAATGATAATCGTCACCCGTATGTATTGTTGGTAAGGAAATTGCTGTGTTTGGATGAGTGTTTTTATATGTATTTTATTGGATCGTACTGCAAACCGAATCTTAACATTATTTTTAGCCATACAGCCTTTTAGAATTTTAAGATCTGAGTTTTTAGGGATTTTATTAAATTTTCTATGTAATTGTTATATGGAATTATATGGAAATCTTGAGACTTCTTCGTTAGTATTGTTGTGCTTGTCAATGTTTCTATGTTTCTTTATATGTTCAAAGGAAAAGTTAAGAGAAAATAAGAATGTTCCTGTTGTTTTGTAAAAGTTAAGAAAGTATCTGAATCAGATTCTGAATCTTGCACACTTGTGGTCTCTTCTTCATTGTCATCCATATCGATTGACATGAATTCTTTTACTGTCTTCGATTCATCATTACCCTGAGTGTTTGTTTTATCAGTTTCTTTCCTTTCCATCATCTGTACACATCCCTCACTTATTTCAGTGCATATTATAGGTAAGCAGTGTATGCAGCAGCAGCATGTCATAAATATTCCTAGCACCGCTACTAGGATTGCCAATCATTTTCATCCCCATGATCGTAATACTTCCCAGAACCAGGAACTTATGTTTAATTCCCAACTGCCTTCAGGAGGGTGGAGGTCAGAGCTTAAAATGTAAAATGTTCTTATTGCTTCGAAAATCGTAGTGGAGGAGTCGCTTACAAATACGCAGCACGCTGATCCCACAATTTTTCAAACACCACCACAATCAACCAGAATTACATCAAGAGCCATTCTATTTTGAAGTGACATTAATCTGATTCCTTTTTCCTCCAATGTCATATTATACAATATATCTGTTGTTCCATTTATTGTTTCCTCTAATATTCTGGACAGTCATCTTATATTGTAAGAGTTTATTACTTGACCCCAAAATGGTATGAATGATTTTGCTATATCCTCTACGATCAAACCTCCTTAGTTATTTCATCGGGGTCTTGACCTGGCCAATTTGGCTATGTCTGCTGTTCTTGAGAGGAATACCCCAGGGAATAGGAATCCTAAGTAACAAGTACCTCCCCAGTTTCTAGGTAACCAGGGATACACTTTTTCTCCACATATAAAATAAACAGGATCTTCTACATAAAGTGGCTCTATCTCCTTATCAAGGAATGCTATGTTCATGCATCTAGTAAATGTTCCCACTCAAACAAAAGGGGACTGTATAAGAGGGGGGCACTGCATCTTTATTTCCTTCTGGGTTCATATGAAACATGATCACAGATGATTTATAGGGCATAGACAATCTATCTTGTGGCATCATTACTGGTGTAATCAATCGTGCTTTGTGGAATATGGAGCAACCTACTGGTTTCATAATGATTTCTTCGAATTCATTCATATTTGTTCGGTCTAGTTGA
This sequence comes from Ambystoma mexicanum, assembly GCF_040938575.1. Lineage (NCBI taxonomy): Eukaryota > Metazoa > Chordata > Amphibia > Caudata > Ambystomatidae > Ambystoma > Ambystoma mexicanum. Next base: position 1,474,636,648 of record NC_090935.1, on the reverse strand, counting down.
CCAGATTCGCTTTCGTTCCATTTCCCATAATATAATACACTCAAAGAAGCGTAACATGCAGAACTCAATGGCAGGGGCTGCACATACCATCCAATTCCTTTACCACCATGCTGCGGCAAGTGGGCACAGATCCAACAGTAATTTTTGTTCTTAATATCGAGTGTGTCATATTCATTATTAGTAGTAATGTGTTATTTCCATAACCTTCCCTGTGTCTTCCTTCCATTGGGGACAAGGTGTAAGTGATCACATGAACCGGGCTTTCAGTAGTGGAAATGTTTCTAACAGGAAAAAGCACTTCTAATGGGTGTATTTCTTCCAAGTACCATAATACTAATACTGTCGTAATTGGGCCTAATATACTCATTATGCACATTATTATCGTTAAGATCAGCATACAATTTTTCTGACAATTTCCTTTTTGTAACTTTTCATCCGCTATGTTTAACTCGTTATCAGCAGCGGTGCAAGAGGAGGCAAAAACTGGTTCCGGCATTCTTCTCTCTCGATTCTTCTTCTTCAGCAATATTCGTCGTGACTATCTCTTCTCGCTGCACTCGTTCGAATGTCAATACGTTCGGTAATTGTCCTCAGTCTATTCAGCCAGTTCTTAGCAGCTTGGATTGCTTATACGTTGGGCAAGATCTCTGTGTACTTGCACATTGCTCAAAAAATTCAAGAGCAGTTATCAATTGCCTTCGTACCATGTGCGCCCCGTTCGTTCGCACGGGTTCTGGACACATGGATTTTATGTTAGCACTGAGGAGCCTCGTTCTTGGGCTGTCGATTTGCCCAACCCTCACGTCACTCTCCTCTAGGCCTCCGGTTCCTATTTCATCCGTGATAGGAAACAGAGGCAACAAAGATCAAAAGAAATTAAGATTTGATCACTCCTTCTTCGGGTTCCGCAGATTACACCGCCTTGCTCCTGGTATCATGTGATCGATGAATAGTGCAGATGCACTTCCAGGCTCAAGCTCGGAGTCAGCTTGTGGCGCAATGACAGATGATGGCGGGCGCCCAAGTGATGATGCAAATTTCGTTTCAGGCTGTGGCGCAACAATAGATGGTGGGCGCCAAAGCGGTACACTTTTTGTGTCAGTCGGCTGTGATGCAAATTCTGTTGGACAATGTCGGGGCATTCTTTGCCCTTCCTCTTTTACAGCAATCTTTTCAGGCTTTGTTTCAGGATCAGGCAAATTTTGTGGCAAAGAACTGGCAACCGTCTCTTTCGTTTCTGGGACTGCTGTCTCTTTCTGGTCGTCTCGATCAGGCAGTTTTTCAGATGGTGACGGGACCTTCTTAGCGTGCGTCGCATGAATCTACGCTTTCCTCCCATCCACACGAATTGCCGTTTGCGTTGTTAGGAGGTTCAAATAGGGTCCACGCCACCTGGGTGCAAGCAATGTTTTCCTTTCAAAGTTCTTGATGAAAACCCAATCTCCGGGTTCCAGTGCGTGTCCCGGACCAGTGTATCTTATTGGTAATGCCTCCTGCACCTGCTGATGAATCAAATGCACTTTTTGTATTAACAGATTACAATAAATGCTGAGCACAGGGTATTCGAGTTCCCTCAACCGTTTCGGCTGCGGTGCACACCAAACATTCACCGGTCTCCCCATCACGATTTCATAAGGGGAGAGCCCAGTTCTTGTCTGCACAGATGTACGCATGCAAAGTAACGCTATTGGTAATGCGTCTACCCAGCTTAACTTGTTTCCTGCGCATATTTTGCTTATTTTGGACTTCAAGATGCCGTTGTGGCGTTCAATAAGACCGGCACTCATGGGGTGTCTAGAACAATGAAATCACTTCTCAATCTGGAGACCTGCGCAAATCTGTAATATTACTGCACCCACAAAATGCGGACCGTTGTCTGACCATATGACACGGGGCAGACCAAAACGGGAGAAGTACTCCTTCAACATTACTTTTGCAGTTCTCATGGCGGTAAAGTCTTTTAGTGGATATGCTTCCACCCATTTACTGAATGCACATATAACTACTAGGACATACTTTAAGTTTTGGCATCACTCCATCTCTATGAAATCAAATGGGATTACCTCAAAAGGCATAGAGGGAGGGCCAAAACTGCCTGTTGGAGTCACCGTTCCCTTCCCCACATTGTGTTGTAGGCACGTGATACAGTTCTGAACCACCCTTTCAGCATTCTTTTTTATGTGCGTGTTCTCCCATACTGTGGCTAGATGCTGGACTATCTTTTTGGCACAGATATGAGTAGGGCTGTGGGCCATCGTGACCATTGCAGTTACATAGGAATTGGGCAACATCCAGTTTCTACTCTTCTTGTCTACCTAACAACCCTCTAGATCTAATTCAGCAGAGCCCTCAGGCCACCCTTGTATTTCATCTGCAGTGGCTTCTGCCTGCATTTCTTTGATAGCAGCAATTCCATTTTCTATCATGCAGGGCACTTCCTCTGACTGTACTGTTAACATTTTGGTATTCAAGTCAGTGGCCGTTTACTTCGCAATTCTGTCTGCAAATGTGTTTCCCTCTCCCACTTTACATGTTACTTTTTTATGCGCCTCGCATTTCACTATTGCTAAGTGCTTCGGACACGTAAGTGCAGACAGCAATCGTACAATGAAAGGGCCATGTTGGATCCTGGCCCCATGTGATGTCAGGAACCCTCTCTCAGCCCAGAGTCGGCCAAAGTTATGAACCACGCCAAAGGCGTATTGGCTGTCAGTATATATGTTTACACTCAGTTTCTCAGAAATCTCACAGTCTCTGGTCAAGGCTGTTATCTCCGCCGCTTGTGCAGAGTTGTAGGGGATACTTTTACTCTCTACAATGCTCTTTAACATGGTGATAGCATAGGCAGCAGTTGATGTGCCATCAGGTAGTTTAAAACAGGAGACGTCACAAAACAATTCTCCGTCGGGCTCTTTTTGTGGGGTATCTCTTAAATTAATTCTCCCTTTTGTTTCTTCCTCAGTAACCATTAAGCAATCATGGGGAGGTGTATCATTCTCACCGAGTTCTTTCGTGGGAAGTGGCATTCATTCTGCAGGATTCAAAGCGCTACATCTCATAATTTGGATGTGTGGTGCAAAAAGGACAATTTCATATCTAGTCAATCTAGCAGAGGTGAGGTGTTGTGTCTCCGTTCTATTTAGTAGAACGTCTATGGCATGTGGCACCATCAAAATTAAGGTGTGCCCCAATACCATTCCTTCGGTTTGTTTCACTGACGCAGCAGCCGCTGCAATATCTCGCAAACATCTTGGTAGTGCGCACGCTACAGGGTCAGCGCGGAAGAAAAATAGCCGCATGGCCTATTTCTTCCACCTTGTTCCTTTGTCAAAACGGACAACGCACAACCTTCACTCTCGTGAACAAACAATCTGAAAATGTTTTTATAATTTGGTGTGCCCCAAACTGGAGCAGAACACAATGCAGTTTTGAGCAGATCAAATGCTCTCTGACATTCTTCATTCCATTGCAAAGGCACTACAACATCCTTCTTTGTCAACTCCACCATTGGCTTCACAATCAATGCAAAGTTTACAATCCACTGCCGACAATAAGAAGCCATGCCTATTATGGCTCTGACTCCTTTCTGTGTCTTTGGAATAGGCATACCAGAAATGCTCTCTATTCTTTCTGGCGTCAGTCTTCTCCCTTCTCTCGAAAGTAGGTAACCCAAATAAGTCACTTCCTTTCGACAATATTGGGATTTCTTTAAGCTTGCTTTATGGCCATGTCCTGCTAAATGGATACCAACACCGTACTCTTTTTACAAATCTCCTATGTGTCTGCTGCGATCAATAAATCATCTATATTATGTAACAATATGCAACCTGCCGGTAATTCTAGCATATCTAGTTGTTCTTTCAATGCTCTGCTGTAAATACTCGGACTCTCTGTGTAGCCTTGTGGAATGCGTGTGAATGTGAATGATCGTCCTCCTAGTGTGAAGGCGAACAAATATCTACTTTCCTTGTGTACTGGAATGGTGAAGAACGCATTCTTCAAGTAAATAACACTAAAGTAATCAGCCGAGGCAGGTATCATTGTCAAAATGTTGGTAACATCTGGAACCAATGGGAACTGAGGATATACCACCTTGTTCAAGCATGCAGATCAATTATGAAACGATACAGTACCTCATTACCTCCTTTCTTATACACGTGAAGAATGGGACTGTTACAAGTACTGCCAGTAATCTCTTCAATCACTCCCAATCTTACCAAATTAGAAACAATACTTTTCAATCCTTTCTCTCCTTCTGCTGAGATTTTGTACTGTGGTATATGTGGTAACGTTACTCCTTCTTTCAAAGCAATTTTCACTGGTTCTATCTTCAAACATCCCACATCATTGTCATTCATTGCCCAGATACAAGTTGGCACCTCACTCAATTCTCCTGGCAAAGGTTTGGACACAAATTCAGATACCGGTACATTTTGTGGTGATATAGTCAAAAATACTCCATCTGGTGTACAGTGGATAACTGCACTCAGTTGTTTCAATAGATTTAATCCCAAAAGGTTCTCCCCACAATTCTCTGTTAAAAGAAATGGACAATATTCAGTGAATGGGCCTAATGTCACTGTTACTGGTTGGGACACAGGATTTATCACTGGGGTGCCTACGAACCGTACTGAAATGTTTCTTTGCCCCGACAGTGGCATTTCTGGAACCAAGTGATGATCTATTGAGCACTTTTGTGCCTCCGTATCTATGAGAAAGCTATGCTCTCCATTCCCGACTTTCATTTCTACGTAGGGTCCTTTCTGATTCACAGGAATAAACACTGGTTCCGACCCATGTCCTGGGCTTTCCTATGGGGGAAACAACACATCATCCGATGTGTAATCGCTACTATTACTATAGTACGCACCCGATCGGGTATCAAAAATGTTCCCGCCCCTACCTCTATTTCCATTTTGCATGTTTTGATGGCTCTGATTCGGAGTAGAAGTTTGATTCTGTGCTAGTTTCTGATTTTGGGTACCATTCCCTTGACCATTCTGGTGCTGCTGCACGCTATTTCTATTTTGCCCATTAGTTCCTGGATGCCCCCTATGCTGTCTTCTTTTGCCATAACCATTTCTATTCTGCAGATGTGGACATTGCGCTCGCCAGTGACCTTCCTCTCTGCAGTATGCACACCGATTCAATCCCAGAGGCCCTCCATGCATGTTTAAATTACTTCTGCCTTGTGCACTTCCTCTTCCTCTATTGTGTCCCGCCACTTGCTGGAGTAGCACTTCAACCATTGTTCGTAGTGCTTCTATTCTCATTGGCAAGGGGTACTCATTAAACATTTAATGTATTTCCATTGTGGGGATGCTAGGATCTGAAATCCATTTTAACGCCTCTCTTACACATACTTTTAGTTTATCGCCTGTGTCTTGTCGACGGCAAATATCGCCGCTGTATATAGGGCTCTACCGCTTCTGTCCTATCTCTCCTAATATCTTTACTCCTATACCCTGGTGTGGCAAACATTTCAGCATATTCATCATCAAGTTCATTCTTAAGTTCAAAAAGTCGGTCTACATTTTCCCTTATCTCTTCCTCTCTCCCTCTACAGCGCGCTAATGCATTCAAATCCAACAATCGTTCCGGCGGTAGCTTTCCAATTAACTGTTTCCATCTCGCCACTAAATATTCCCCCATGCATTCCAACACTACCTGTCTTTCGTTGCTCCTGCTGAAGTCGAATATTGAGGCCATCGCTGCCGTTTCATCATTCCCATCTATATACATTTTGGCCTGTTCTTGCAACTCTCGCTTTCTCTCCTTGCTAATCGCACTACGAGTTACTCTCGTACATCCCCTCTGTTCAGCCCCTTCCTCTGTCTCCACAAGTTCAATTATGGGAGGGGCAGATGGGACAGAACCAATCTCTAGGGAGGGAGGTGCGGATGGGTCAGCAGGACCGGGAGGTGACTGTTGCGGCGCTGACTGGCTACTGGGAGGTGTTGTTTGTGCAGTGCGTGGCTGTGCCTGTGTCTGATCAATTGGGAAGGGCTGAGCAACAAGAGGGGGCTGAGCAGTTGCTACTGACGTGATCGTTTTAGTCTCTCTTCTTGGACCTTGCTTTGTATCTGTCAATACTTTATCTATTAATTCGTCTGATGAATGTAACTCCCGTTGTGGGTATATCTTTTCTATACTCAATTGCTCGCATCTATTTGACTTTCTCAAACTATTATTCCACTCCTCCTCTTCCTTTTCTTTTGCTCTCTCTGCTTTTGACATATGCCTACGCGCATGTTTCTCTCTATTTTTCCAGCGAACCATTGCTTCCCTTCTCCAGTCCCTAAGGATATCAAATGCTGCAGGACGTGTTCTCTTTTCCATCAATACCTGCTCCAAATTATCTATTCTCGTCACCTCAAAACTCCCATGATTCGGCCACTGCAGATTTTCCTGTTTTCTGGTTTGCCTATGCCAAGACTCACAAAACATTATCGTTCCCACACCATACTTCACAAACATCTCATACGCCGGCGTTCCCATTGGTGGCGCGACCTGGCCAGTTTCCAAAGATTGTCCGTCGCAGCGGAAAAATCCTGCTAGGGTGGACAATACCCCAGGCATGTTTTAACCTTGCCCTTGGCTAATCAAACTTACACTGGGTGTTTGATTTTGCAAAATCAACTCTCAACCAATATCAGGATCACTTTTGAATCGGGGCACGACTCACCTGATCAATCAAGTTGTCTTTTCAAGACACAATTCGTCCATATACTGACGCAACCAATGACGTTGTGTCTGCGTATCTTGGCTCACTCTGCCTCGTTTCGGGACCCTCGCCTCCTTGTTCTCTGGCCGGGCACATGGATCAGGGATCAGTTGTGTGCAGATCTGCAAAGGAATCTCTCATCTCTTTCGCAGGGGTGCCCCGAAAACCTCTTGATCCCAGCTCGATCGCCCCGTCCTCGCTGTTCTCTCCGCCTTCCTTATCTTACAACGTACACAATGGAACAAGTGGGGGAGGGTCCCTATTCGGGCGCCATCTTGAAGGGGCCCCTAGGGGACCCTCGCATATGGAAACAAGGCACAATCACCACACACGAACTGATACGCCAGACACAAGGTTGTATTCCCAAAATCTAGGTTTTATTGCAAAGCAAATAGTCTCAGTGGGCCACCTGGGTCCCACGCCCCGCGACGTTTGTCTACATCGATGAAAATGAAAGTTCCTGATCTCTTCTCTTTTTGCACATTCTATGTACAGATGTCTTCAAATTTCAATACACACCACATGTTTACATAATTTGCATACTATTTATCATTTAGGTCCTTCTGCCTCAAGTATTTCTAACATGTTAAAGGGAAATTTGATTAACACTTGGCACAACCTTCTATCAGGATATTTATACACACAATGCTGTGGAATATTAAAAGGTGGACATGTCTTTTAAATAGTTGCTTGTCTGTGATGTGGTGAAAATGGTCTTTAAAGTATATATCAAATCTGATTAATGAGTTTTGTATTTCATTTCATACATTTTCTGATCGTGACTCGTAAATATGTTTCAATGATTTATTCGAATCTATCGTTGAGAGGTTTGGAATTACCTTAAAAATCGAATTCCTCAGCTCCCTCTGTTTTTAAATGTAGCACAACTTTTCTCAATAAGGCGAACCACTCAAAGGATTAACAGCGTAATAAAGACCAAACACAATTCAAACTAAGGACCTAGCGGAAGGCCAAAATTATTAAATATTGTTTTTTTCTTCTTTTGATGGAATATTTGATCCAGTGTTTACAAAATAAAAGTGGCTTTTTAGTTTTTTTGTGCCCTGATATTTTGTGCAATAATCACTATCCAAAATTTGATGTGAGTTGGCTCTGTACAGATGGTCAGTTCTATAATACTTGAATGGTATCCCTGGGCGTACAATGCAAGAGATAGCTTATGTATTCATACTTTTTTTGCACACATTGAGGAACAATATCAATTGAGGAAGCGAATCCTAACCCTCGAGAAATCTGCCAATATCAATTCAAATATTTAATTAAACAACTTGCAAAATGCCACATAATTGCTTTCTTTCTCATGTGACTAGTTATTATACACTGTATCTGATATAAGAACCCTTGGTCCACACATTGCTACTCAAAGTGCGTTGTGAACCCAGGACCTATGGTAGTAGTCTGAATGTATCCTCTGCCTGCTGATGCTTTCTGATTACTCTGTGCATTCTCATTGTATTACTTGAAAGAAGAAGAGTGCAGAATGGACTGCTGGATCAATATTTCTGATCTCTATTGTCTCATTTCAGATAAAAACCAAACCCAGGTAATTAAATTGGTGTATTTAAAGACTAGCACCATCACAATAAAGAGACAATTAAAAGGTGTTAATCTCAGCTCACTCCTTATCAGTTCCATAGATTGTGATAGATATAGTAGGGATTTCTAAAATAATCCCAAAGTCAGAACCCACCACGTTTATAATCAAACCCTTTCAATGCAACCATGATGACTAGTGGCCTGATTCTTAGAAGCATTTTATAATGGCGCAATACTAGTGGAAAACGCTCTGTGAATAAGGTTTTAGGTCTTTTTTGTAATTCTCTCGTGTATGCTATTCACAAAAACACTCTGAGTTCACCAAAAACCTAAATACAGAAACTTGTTGGCAATCTCAAATTTAATAGTGTCTAAATACCACACCAAATTAGTTTTCTTATGGGCTAATGTAAATGTCATAACTTTCATGTTCTCAATGTTTATTTGAAGAGCATCGGTTAGCATATTCTGACACATGGCGTTTGAACCGTGCTGTAGACCAAATGGAGAGCAGTCAAGGAAGACAATAGCTTCTTCATATTCCAACCGCAGAACATGCAATTCTGCAATTGGTGTTGATGTAAAATTCGGAATAAAGCAATGTTGATGAGAAATCCTGCAATTTTAGGTGGGAAATTGTCCATAAGGTCATATCCAGCTCAGCCTAATACAGATTAAACAAACATGGGATCAGTACAGAGCCTTGCGTGAGCCCAACATCACTTCATTATTAAGTCGAATCTTCACTTCCCTATCCATGTGGAGTACAACTATAAGCTTTAGCAATCCTTCATCTATTTCCCCAAGCTGTAATTTTCTACCACAGTATAGAGCGGTCTACCCTAAAAAATCTAAGGCAGAATACAGCGATATACCCGCTTTCTTCATAACGTGGCATTAGGTATTTTAAAAATCAAACTGTTGCTCACCGTGCTTATGCCTTTTCTAAAGGCTGTCTTGTATTCAAGTATAATATCTTTAGCATTTACCCACTTTGTTAATACCTATAAAAGGAGGATGGAGAAAATGTAACTTGAAACATCCATCAGGGCTAGCAGTCTGTACTGATCAGACTTCTCGCACTGCTGTTTTTTAAAAATCAGTATTAATAAGGACGTTTTTATTTTAGCAGGAAATATTTCCAATATTTCAGCCAGTACAGTTGGTTGGCACTTTAGAACAATATTGGCCAGATTGTGTTTGGTCTAAGAGGAATGGTGTGTATTGGGGCCTTGGGAGGTGGAATGGGATAAAGAAGTTGTCTAGTCTGGTAAAGATGCCAGATTGAGGGAGAGTAAGGGTGGTTCTGGAGTGTGAGGCTATGAGTGACTAGAGGAGACAGTGCAAAGTGGGGGATGGGAGGGGATTAGTGACAGCAATGGCTGGTTTGTATGGAAAGGGCTGGCAGCATGAAGGTGTTCACAGAGGGATCATGACTGTAGGAAGTGTGGGTAAGAAAGTTGAAGGGGGAAGGTTTGGGTCTGGGTGATATTCTTTCATTGGGATTCCTAATTCTGATAGTTTTGGGGATAGGGAGTGTTTGTTTTGAGGAGTCCACTATTTTAGAGTCCTAAACTGCACAGTTATGCCTGCAGAGTGTACCGACTGAATTTCATGCGACCTCTCGACAAATTTCCTCCTGGAAAGTCTTTTGTAGGGGCCTGATGTTGAAGGCTTTCTTCTTGTGGAATCAGCATGACGTGGCCCAGTAAAGTTCTATTTGCCTTCTGTTGCACAGAAATTCCAATTCTGGACAATCAGGGAGTGTGCCAATAAGGAGAGAATGAATGGTGAATGGAGAAAGAATGCTCATGGGAGCCAACTGTTTGCTAGATACCACGGTAAAAAGAAGGTATTCAAAAGAATGCACGTGATTGCACAAGGCAATATCAAGTTGGCTATTGTGTGTGATGAAAAATTATAAAATGTTTAGCACATCCAATTTAGGCAATTAACGTAACAGAGCACATTTTTGAAAGCATATGTATCAAGAAATTCCTAGGATACTTAATTTATAAAGGTTTACATACCAGGAGGTGCCTGTGAAGCTTTAAGTCTTCCCCTTTCAAGTGTTCTTTCATAGGCCTTCATGGTTGCTTTAGAATGAGAACATAAATTGAGAATGTTAGTCACCACATGAATACAATGAGGCATGAAGAGAAAACAAGTTCATTAGGTGCACAATCATTGTTCCTCCTCTGCTCCTCTATCCAATCCTTTCGCATCTAAAACCACAGTAAATGAATGAGTAATAAATAATGTGCTGCTCAGGTTGTTCTTTATGTTTTTGTACACACAGCGTCTGCATATTTACAAAGAACGAAAAAAGCCAGCTGGTGTGTTTTCAGTTTGCTTTGCACACTCTATAAGACGTAAGCAATGCAGTTCGGAAAACAATATTAGGTGTATCCAGCACTCTTTGTGGCTTACTAGTTTCCAGCTAAAAATATTCTCAAATTTGCACTCCAGATGACCTTTCTGCATCTTTCCTTTATCCCTCTCACCTTGCCTAACACCTCCACATGTCCGCCACTTTATTGGTTTACCCTGCTGGCTTACATGATCCAGAAGCACTGTTTCGAAGTTCGGCTAAAATCCCCACTTTTTTCATAGTGCGCACATAAGCCACTGTTAGGGAGAATTCTCATAAATGTGCTAATTTCCCTTACCTTAGAGACCCCCAGGAACTTTGCTGGATTTTGAGGATGTGATTTTTTTACCTGCACAGAGTTTGAGCCTTTTTATTCCCCACTCTTTCATGTATTTTGATGTGTGTTTTACGTTTGTGTTCTTTGTATATGGAGTTTTAGACAACTCCATAGGCATCATCTTTTCTTGTGTGTCACACAGCACCCTCAGTGCAGTGGCACAGGGATGTCTTTCAGACTTCTCAAGGTTTAAATACCTTCTCTGGGACTAACTACTGTCTTCCAGTGAATGTAAAGTTAAATTGACTTTGCTAGTCTTTTTAAATTGCTAGACCCAGCACACACTGCCCAACAGCAGAGAGCTGGAGGGAATACCTAGTATTCCCTATGCCTAGAAAACTCATGTAGCACTCAAATTCTACCCTTTTCTCTCAGAATGGCTGGGAGTAGTGGTATTACCATGATTTTCACGACCACGACCCGTTTAAACGCTCTGGTAGCTAAAATCCACCAGAGCCATGTTTATCAAGATGGCGTCTGAGCCCCCTCTGTAAAAACAGGTTCTGATCGACTTTTTTCACCATTTCTTTTCGGAAAGGTCCTTCTAGTGTTTGTCTCTGCGCGGCAAACAGGTTTGGTCCCTTTGTTCGTTTGCCTTTGGCAGGCTTCAGAACTGAAGACCGCCTCTGGCGCCTGAGTGTCTGGGGTGGACAGGAAGTTAGGGAAGTGCCCGAAACTCCCTGTGCTTAGTACCCTTGGAGACCTGAATGCACTTTGGTATGATTGGCTGGCTGACTGTCCGGCAAGGACAGCCACCCTGCTGGGTGAGTGGCAGCTAGGCTGGAATGAAAGGGAGGAAACTGTTTAAAAGGCACGTCTCTGGGACTTGGAAGGCAGAGTTGACCACTGGAACAAAAGAACCGAAGCCGAGCTGAAGGAAGATGACTGCTGCAACTCTTGGACCGTTGGTTTGCCCGTTGAAGCACTGCTGCAGGTCTGAATTGCCTGAAACTCCCTCGACAGAGAAGCCCCTTCAAAGACGACTTTTTCCCTTTAGCTGGTGGGAACAACCAACTCGCAAGCCACCTGGAAGCCGTCTCTATACTGGTCGAATTTTCTTCAGAGTGCTGTAGAAAACCGGATAGCCATTGAGAAGGATACCAGCTTGTGGACTTTAAGGCACTCACACCTTAAACCAATGTTTTGCCAAGTTTGTGGATCCATCCCCGTGCAGTGCAGGAACCTCCCGACGTCCTCTCTCTTGTCCCCACGGCTGAGGCCCAGGAACAGCGAGATCTGCAGGAAGTGCCAGGAACAATTGCCTCGGCTACAGCTTTTCTTCATTACCAAGGTACTGTTCAAATGCGGTTGAGAAATCCTCTCTGCAGCGGAGAAAGTTTGTGAAACTTTCCTAACTTTGGAGTCTTGTTCGCTCCTAATCCGACATATAACTCTTTTTTGTGCAAACTATTTCTGAGAACATTGGCAAAGACTTAACCGTTTACTACCAGAACTGTGCTATCCTAACCAAGACACTGGTCCATTGACTGTGGCCCAGGCCTATTGAATTGAACTGCCTCTAACAGTGAACTGAAACAATTTGCACTACCCAAGAAAGTATTTGTGTTTAATTCTTATAACTTGTGTCTTTTACTCCTATTTAAAGTTACTCAAGTGCCATTTCATTTTGCTCTCACTTCTGCGTAGCCTAACTTGCTCAGAAACGTATTGGTTTGGTTGCTGGAGTGTATTATAGTGTGATATTGAGCGGTTTATTGCTAGTGGAATGTTTTTCTAAATCACTGTGTAAATAAATTAAGATTGTTTTACCAAGAAACCTTGAGTAAGTGTTTGTTTGAACCACAGTAATTGCAAGTCCTTTGTGTATCACCTTGTACTGCTCACATCCATCTTGAGATAAGCCTGGCTGCTCAGCCCTGCTACCACAAAACTGTGTAGTACAGACTTATGCTAAAGGTGGGATTGTACTTACACCTGTAGTCTTAATTGTGTGTAGTGTTCCCAAAGGGTACTGCATGTAATTCTGCCTAACAGCCGCACTGCAATGCAAGGGGAAGTGTTTCCTGTATTCATTGCGGCCTATTGGTTTGCCACTTGAGATTCCTCTA